>NW_006769605.1:1266309-1300893 GCF_000442215.2 Lipotes vexillifer | reverse complement strand
GCAGGAATGAGGGTGATGCCACGAGAGAATAACTAGAGGGTAACCTCACAGTGACTGCGGAAGATGAGATGGTTCAAAACGACAGATGATAAAGTGAAGATGAGAGAAGCCTACTCTTGAAAACTGCTCGTGAATGGGAGGGAAATTATGTTTAGGACAAGAAGAGGCATAAACAAGTGATATCAGCATCACGGTGGTGTAGGGTGTTCCTCCTTTTGTCCTTTTTCAACAAAGAATTAGGGCATCTTTCATGAACACAAGGACCTCTGTGGTTGCTGTGGGAACCAGCACCATATGCCAGGGGACCTGTAAGGGGTCTTGCCCACCTCTGCATCTGGTAATAGGGTTAGGGTTAGACCTTGATATGGGCTGTGGAGCCCATGGGGCAATAAACTTGCCTGACCCTTCTGCCTGCAGTTGGGAAAAAACCTGGAGTGTTGACCTGGGCAGACATCCACAGAAGATAGAGAAGTTGCAGAAATCCAGCCTTTCCTAGGGGAGATTCCAGCATGTCATTGGAGAGGGAGAAATTTTGGATGCAGTGGATCTAGAAGAACTTTCTCAGCACTGCACCCCACCCCCTCCCTCCCCAAGGAATCACTGCATACAGAGGATCTATCTGACAGTGGTGACCTCTTTCACAAGAGACAAGGAGAGGAATGAGTGAGTACCTAGCTAGCCAGTGGTGTGGGAAGCAGCTGGAGAACCTGTTTCTCTCCAGCAGCACCCAGAGTACTGACGCAGGACTTCCATGACTGCCAAGAGGGAGATCAGGAAAGAAGCAGATAAAAATATCGAAGGTCTTTAAAGGGATGCAGTTCCTGCTAACTGAACTCAGCAAGAAGTTCACCCATGAGCCTCTGGGAGTGCCACTCCTGGGGATCCCCTTACCAGGTCCATGGGCATCCCCAGTGCCCTAAGAGCTAAGCTCACACTTTCCCCCACTCTGCAGCCAGCATCCTGTGCATGGCTCCTGAGTGCAGCAGCAAAGCAAGCTCCAGTAGACAGAGCGTGTGATCAGAGAACTGGCCAGGGTTCTGTGGGCAAAGGAGAAGCCAGAAACTTGGGCTGTAGAATCACCTTCTCAAAAAAAAAAGAAGCCAGTGGCCAGTCTGGTGAGTTTTAAGAACGAAAAAAGATACAAAGCCTTTAAAAGTTTGCCACAAAAGGGAACAAGCAGAGTGAAACAAGGGTACCCAGAAAAAGGCAGAATTAATGACAATACCAACAAACAGAATGCCCCATTTGAAGACAACTAGCAAAGATTTGAGGAGGTGTCTGCTACTTCAAATGCGACAGCAGCAACACAAAACTACAAGGAACATGAAAAATCAAGGAACCATGTCATTGTTGAAAGATAATAATTCTCCAATAACCAAGTTTAATGTCATGGAATTTTGTGATCTAGTTGATAAAGAATTCAAAATAGCTGTTTTGAAGAAACTCAACAAGCTATAAGAAAGCTCAGAATGACAATTCAATGAAATCATGAAAAGAAAAATACTGGTTCAAAATGGTATTTACCAAAGAAATAGAAATTATAAAAAAGAACCAAGGAGAAATTCTGGAGCTGAATAACTCAATGAATGAAATGAAAAATGCAGCAGAGAGCATCTGCAGCGGAGTCCAGCAAAGGGGAGACAGAATAAGTGCGTTAGGTGATGGGAATTTGAAATAATTCAGTTAGAGGAGAACAAAGAAAAGAGAAAGAATGAAAAAGAGTGAAGAAAACCTACATGACATATAAGATTCCATCAAAAGAACAAACAGAATAATTGGGGTTTCAGAAGGAGGAGAGGGAGAAGGGGGCAGAAAGTTTATTTAAAGAAATAATAGTTGAGAACTTCCCCAACCTGGGGAGGGAATGAACTGGAAGCCTAAATTCACAAAGTTAATAGATCATCCTATTTTCTCAGCACAAAAAAGACCTTCTTCAAGACACGTTAAAACAAAACTATCAAAAATCAAAGATAAAGAATTCTAAAAACAGCCAAATGAAAAAAAGACTATAATCTACAAAGGAATCCTCATTAGGCTATCAGCAGATTTCTCAGCAGAAACCTTACTGGTCAGGAGAGAGAGGAATAACATATTCAGAGTTTTGGGAAAAAAAAACAACAACGCTGCCAGCCAAAAATGCTCTCTCAGGCCAAGTTACCCCTCAGATATGAAGGAAAAATAAAGATCTTTGTAGACAAACAAAAGCAGAGGGAGTTCATTATCCTAGATCTGCATTTCAAGAAATGCTGAAAGGAGCAATCAGAGAAGAAAAGGAAATAAAAGAAATCCAAATCGGAAAAGAAGTAAAGCTGTCACTGTTTGCAGATGACATGATACTATACATAGAGAATCCTAAAGATGCTACCAGAAAACTGCTAGAGCTAATCAATGAATTTGGTAAAGTAGCAGGATACAAAATTAATGCACAGAAATCTCTGGCATTCCTATATACTAATGATGAAAAATCTGAAAGTGAAATCAAGAAAACACTCCCATTTACCATTGCAACAAAAAGAATAAAATATCTAAGGATAAACCTACCTAAGGAGACAAAAGACCTGTATGCAGAAAATTATAAGACACTGATGAGAGAAATTAAAGATGATACAAATAGATGGAGAGATATACCATGTTCGTGGATTGGAGGAATCGACATTGTGAAAATGACTCTACTACCCAAAGCAATCTATAGATTCAATGCAATCCTTATCAAACTACCACTAGCATTTTCCACAGAACTAGAACAAAAAATTTCACAATTTGTATGGAAACACAAAAGACCCCGAATAGCCAAAGCAATCTTGAGAACAAAAAATGGAGCTGGAGGAATCAGGCTGCCTGACTTCAGACTATACTACAAAGCTACAGTAATCAAGACAGTATGGTACTGGCACAAAAACAGAAAGATAGATCAATGGAATAGGATAGAAAGCCCAGAGATAAACCCATGCACATATGGTCACCTTATCTTTGATAAAGGTGGCAGGAATATACAGTGGAGAAAGGACAGCCTCTTCAATAAGTGGTGCTGGGAAAATTGGACAGGTACATGTAAAAGTATGAGATTAGATCACTCCCTAACACCATACACAAAAATAAGCTCAAAATGGATTAAAGACCTAAATGTAAGGCCAGAAACTATCAAACTCTTAGAGGAAAACATAGGCAGAACACTCTATGACATAAATCACAGCAAGATCCTTCTTGACCCATCTCCTAGAGTAATGGAGATAAAAACAAAAATAAACAAATGGGACCTAATGAAACTTCAAAGCTTTTGCACAGCAAAGGAAACCATAAACAAGACCAAAAGACAGCCCTCAGAATGGGAGAAAATATTTGCAAATGAATCAACTGACAAAGGATTAATCTCTAAAATTTACAGGCAGCTCATGCAGCTCAATAACAAAAAAATAAACAACCCAATCCAAAAATGGGCAGAAGACCTAAATAGACATTTCTCCAAAGAAGATATACAGACTGCCAACAAACACATGAAAGAATGCTCAACATCATTAATCATTAGAGAAATGCAAATCAAAACTACAATGAGATATCATCTCACACCAGTCAGAATGGCCATCATCAAAAAATCTAGAAACAATAAATGCTGGAGAGGGTGTGGAGAAAAGGGAACACTCTTGCACTGCTGGTGGGAATGTGAATTGGTTCAGCCACTATGGAGAACAGTATGGAGGTTCCTTAAAAAACTACAAATAGAACTACCATATGACCCAGCAATCCCACTACTGGGCATATACCCTGAGAAAACCATAATTCAAAAAGAGTCATGTACGAAAATATTCATTGCAGCTCTATTTACAATAGCCCGGAGATGGAAACAACCTAAGTGCCCATCATCGGATGAATGGATAAAGAAGATGTGGCACATATATACAATGTAATATTACTCAGCCATAAAAGAAACGAAATTGAGCTATTTGTAATGAGATGGATAGACCTAGAGTCTGTCATACAGAGTGAAGTAAGTCAGAAAGAAAAAGACAAATACCATATGCTAACACACATATATGGAATTTAAGAAATAAAAATGTCATGAAGAAACTAGGGATAAGACAGGAATAAAGACACAGACCTACTGGAGAACGGACTTGAGGATATGGGGAGGGGGAAGGGTGAGCTGTGACAGGGCGAGAGACAGGCATGGACATACATACACTACCAAATGTAAGGCAGATAGCTAGTGGGAAGCAGCCGCATGGCACAGGGAGATCGGCTCAGTGCTTTGTGACCACCTGGAGGGGTGGGATAGGAAGGGTGGGAGGGAGGGAGATGCAAGAGGGAAGAGATATGGGGATATATGTATATGTATAACTGATTCACTTTGTTATAAAGCAGAAACTAACACACCATTGTAAAGCAATTATACCCCAATAAAGATGTTAGAAAAAAAAAAAAGAAATGCTGAAAGGAGTTCCTCCAGCTGAAATGAAAAGATGCTAATCAGTGACATGAAAACATAAGAAAATATACAACATACTGGTTAAGGCAAATATATAGTCAGACTTAGAAAACTCTAATTCTGTAATAGGATGGTATGTTAATCATTTAACTGTAGTGTAAAGATCAAAGGAAAGGTATTAAAATAATTATAGATACTACAATTTGTTACTGCATACACAATATAAAAGAGTTAAATAATGACATACAAAATTTTAAAAGGGGGAGTCAATAAGTGAAGATTTTATAGCTGATCAAAGTTAAGTTGCTATCAACTTAAAATGGACTGTTTTATCTATGAGAGTTCTTATGTAAACCTCACGGGAATCACAAAGCAAAAACCTAGAGTAGATTAAAAAGGGGGAAACAGAGAGAAGCACCACAAAAAAATCACAAATTTACGAAGGTAGGCAGAAACAGAGGGAAAAGAAACACTGGAAATGCAAAACAACCAGAAAATAAATAGTAGGATGACATTAGTAAGTCCTTGACGCTAAATGTAAATGGGTTGAATTCACCAATCAAAAGCTAGAGTGGTTAGATGGATTGAAAAAAAAAAAAAGCCACACAAGACCCAACAATATGCTGCCCACAAAAGACCCACTTCAGGTTTAAAGACACATAAGCTCAAAGTGAAGGGATAGAAAAAGATATTGCATGCAAGTGGAAAGCAAAAAAAGAGCAGGGATAGTTATATCAGACAAAATAGACTTTAAGCCAAAAACAGTAATAAGAAAGACAGTCAATATTTAATGATAAAGGGGTCAATTCATCGGGAAGATAAAAACAACTATAAAGTATAAAATATATATGCATCCAACATCACAGCACCTAAATAAATTAAGCAATAGTGACAGAACTGAAGGGAAAAATGGAAAAAAATACAATAGTTGGGGGATCCAATACCCCACATTCAGCAATTGTTAGGTTATCTGGACAGAAAATACCAGGAAATGTTGAGTTTGAACCATACATTAGACTGAACTGAACTAATGGGCATTTATAGACATTCCATCCAACAGAAAGAGAATACACATTCTTCTCAAGTGCATACAGAACATTCTCCAGGATAGATCATATGATATGACACAAAAAATGTCTCAGCAAATTTAAAAGATTGAAATCATAGCAAGTATCTTTTCTAACCACAATAATACAAAACTAGATATCAATAACAGAGGAATGCTGAAAAATCTACAAATATGTGGAAATTAACACACTCCAGAATCACCAGTGGGTCAAAGAAGAAATCAAAAGAGAAATGAGAAAATACAGCAAAACAAATGAAAATGGAAACGAAACATACCAAAACCTATGGGATGCTGCAAATGCAGTTCTGAGAGGGAATTTTATACCAATAAATGCATATATTAAGAAAATGGGAAGATCTCAAATGAACAACATAACTTTACACCTCAAGGAACTAGAAAAAGAAGGAAAAATGAACCCCAAATTTAGTGAAAGGAAATAAAGATCAGAGCTGTAATAAATGAAATAGAGACAAGAAAAACAACAGAAAAAAAATCAATGAAACTCAGAGCTGTTTTTTGAAAAGATAAACAAAATTTACAAATCTTTACTGAGACCATCAAGAAAAAAAGAGAGATTAATACACAAATAAATAAAATCAAAAATGAAAGGGAAGAGGTTACAACTGGTACTACAGAAATACAAAGGATCATGAAACTATCATAAACAATTATACACCAGTAAATTAGATAACTCAGAAGAAGTGGATAAATTCCTAGAAACATACATCCTGTCAAGACTGAATCAGGAATAAATAGAGAATCTGAACAGACTAGTAACGAGTAAGGAGATTGAATCAATAGTCAAAACTGAAGCAGACTCACAGATATAGAGAACAAACTAGTGGTTACCAGTAGCGAGAGCAAAGGGAGAAAAGAGGGTTATTATGGGATACATGAAATCATGTGTATAAAACTGTTGTAAACTTTAAAGCATTATAGAATTTAAAGAATCTTTCATTCAACAAGAAAAAAGAAAGAAAAAGAAAAAAACAATTCTAAAATTTGTCTGGAACCACAAAGACCCTTAATAGCCAAGGCAATTGTAAGAAAGAATAACAAAGACAGAGGTATCACACTTCCTGATTTCAATCTATATTACAAAGTTAGAGTAACTTTGTAATTTACGGTCAACCAATATTTGACTAGAGAGCTAAGAACACTCAATGGGAAAAGGACAGTCTCTTCCACAAATGGAGCTGGGAAAGCTTGAATAACCACACAAAGAGTAATGAAATTGGACCCCTATCTTATACCACTTACATAAATTAACTTGAAGTGGATTAAAGACGTAAGCATGAGACCTGATGATAAAACTCCCAGAAGAAAACATAGGAAAGAAACTCCTTAACATTAATCTTGGCAATGATTTTCTAGATATGACACCAAACGCACAAGCAACAAAAGCAAAATTCAACAAGTGGGACTACATCAAACTAAAAAGCTTCTGCACAGCAAAAGAGCCAATAAAAAATGAAAAGGCAAACTATGAAATAGGGAAAAATATTTACAAAACACATATTGGATAAGGATTTAATATCCAAAATATAAACAACTCATACAACTCAATAACATAAAAGCTGGTTTAAAAATGAGCAGAGGAACCAAATAAAAAATGTTTTCAAAGACATGCAGGTGGCTGGCTAACAGGTACATGAAAACATGCTCAACATCATCAGTCACCAGGAAATGCAAATCAAAACCACAATGAAATGTCACCTCACACCGTTAGAATGGCCATCATCAAAAAGACACAAGAAAACAAGTGTTGACCAGGATGTGGAGAAAGGGAACACTTAGGTACTGTTGTTGGAAATGTAAATTGGTTTAGCTACTATGGAAAACAGTAGGGAGGTTCCCCCAAAATTAAAAATAGAACTACCATCTGATCCAGCAATTCCACTCCTGGTATATAGCCAAAGGAAGTGAAAACAGGATATCAAAGAGATATATGCATTCCCATGTTTACTGCAGTATTCACAACAGCCAAGATATGGAAACTACCTAGGTGTCTGTCAGTGGATGGATGGATGGATAAAGAAGCTGTGGTCCTTATACACAATGCAATATTATTCAGCCATGAGAAAGAAGGAAATGCTGACATTTGTGACAACATGGATGGACCTTGCAGTCATTATGCTAAGTGAGATAAGTCAGACAGAGAAAGACAAATACTGCATGATCTCATTTAAATGTGGAATCTAAAAGAGCCAAACTCATAAAAACAGACAGTAGAATGGTGGTCACCAGGGACTGAGGGGTGGGGGAATTGGGAAGAAACTTGCAACCAATAGGCAAATAAGTTTTGGAAAACTAGTATGCAACATAGTGATTACAGACAACAATACTATATTATAATCTTTTGCTAAGACACTAGGTCTTAATTTCCACCACAATTATGTGATGTGATGGAGGTGTTAGCTAACACTACAGTGGTACTCATACTGCAATATATAGATGTACTAAATCAACATGTTGTACACCTTAAATTTATACCATATTATATGCCAATTATATCTCAATAAAAATAAATTTTAAAAAAGAATACATAAATAATTTAACAAGGAGAGCTGATTGAGAGAGCAAAGGTGTGAGTCTTCTACCATGTAGAATTTTTTAAAATAATCTTTTGTTTAGCTCTTTTTGGTGGTTCAAAAATAATTATTAAATAGCAATTATGATAATAGTACAACATCTGACTTTAGACTGTGGTCCGAATTCTATTATTTATGGAATATAACTTCATAAGAGTTTCTGTATATTCACCACATAGCTCTTTATTTCTTTATTCTTTTAGCCGAAGAACTTTTATTCCACTGAACCAACTATCTTAAAAAAAGTGTGTTTTTTTTTGCATTTAAACAATATTTTTAGAACAGTTCTAGTTTTACAACAGAATTGAGAAGCAGGGACCAAGATTTCCCATATGTCCCCTTCCACCACACATACACAGCCTCACCCATTATAGACATCACTCACCAGAAGTTTTTAAAATTTTTTACCAAGGATGAGCCTACATGAACACATTAATCACCTAAAGTTTGTAGTTGACATCAGAGTTCACTCTTGGTGTTGTACATTCTAAGGATTTGCACAAATGTGTAATGACATATATCCATCATAGTATCATATAGAATGTTTTCATTATCCTAAAAATCCTCTGTGCTCTGTCTAGTCATCTCTCCCCACCACCATCCCTGGTAACCACTAATCTTTAAATTGTCTCCACAGATTTGTCTTTTCCTGAATGTCATATTGGTGGAATCATACAGTGTTTAGCTTTTTCTGATTGGCTTCTTTCACTTCGTAATTTATCATTTAAGGTTCTTCCATGTCTTCTCGTTATCTGAGAGCTTATTTCTTTAGCCCTGAATAATATTCCACTGTCTGGATATACTTCAGTTTACTTATCCACTCACCCACAGAAGGCAACTATGAAGCAAGCTGCTATAAACATCTGTGTGGAGGTTTTTGTATGGACATAAGTTTCCCTTTGGGTAAACACCAAGGAACGTGACTGTTGGATTGTATGGTAAGAGTACGTTTCACTTTGTAAGAAACTACCAAATTGTCTTCCAAAGCGGTTGCATCATTTTGCATTCCCACCAGCAACATATGAGAGTTTCTGTTGCTTCACATCCTCGCTGGCATTTGGTGTTATCAGTGCTTTGGTTTTTGATCATTCTTAGTAAGTTGTGTAGTGTTATCTCATTGCTGTTTTAATTTTCATTTTCCTGATGAAATATGATGTGGAACATCTTTTCACATGCTTAATTGCCATCTGTATATCTTCTTTGGTGGCATATCTAATCAGGCCATTGGCCCTCTTTTTATTTGGGTTGTCCATTTTCTTATTGTTGATTTTTAATAATTCTTTGTATATTTTAGATAAGAGTCCTTTATCAGATGTGTCTTCTGCAAATATTTTCTCCCAGTCTGTGGCTTGTCATTTCATTCTCTTAACACTGTCTTTCACAGAGAACTTTTTAATTTTAATGAAGTCCAGTTTATCAATTTTTTTCATGGATCATATGCCTTTAATGTTATACCTAAAAAGGCATCACCATATACTGAAGATCATCTACGTTTTCCCCTATGCTACCTTTTAGGAGTTTTACAGTTTTGTGTTTTACACTTTGGTGTAAGATCATTTTGAGTTAATTTTAGTGAAGGGTGTTAAGGTCCGTGTCTAGATTCATATTTTTGCATGTGGATGTCTAGTCATTTCAGCACCATTTGTTGAAGATACTATCTTTGCTCCATTGTATTGCTTTTGTTCCTCTGTAAAAGATCAGTTGGCTATATTTATGAGGACCTATTTCTTGCCTCTACTCTGTCCCACTGATCTATTATCTATTCTTTTTCCAATACCACACTATCTTGATTACCAAGGCTTTATAGTAAGTCTTAAAGCCAAGGTGCATAAGTCCTCCAAATTTGCACTTCTCCTTCAATATTGTGTTGGGTATTCTGGGTCTTATGACTCTCCATATAAATTTTAGAATCAGTTTGTCAATACCTACAAAATAATTTGCTGGGATCTTATTGGGATTGCATTGAGTCAAGGTAGGAGGAATTGACATCTTGATAATATTAAGTCTTCCTACCTATGAATAAGGAATATCTCTCCATTTATTCTTTGATTTTGTTCATCAGAGTTGTGTAGTTCTCACGTAGTTTTTATATCTATTTTAGATTTTTACCTAAGTATTTCATTTTGGGAGTGCTAAAGTAAATGGCATTGTGCTTTTAATTTCAAATTCCATTTGCTCATTACTGGTATATAGGAAAATGATTGGCTTTTGTATGTTAACCTTGTATCCTGCAACCTTGCTGTAGTCACTTATTAGGCCCAGGAGTTGTTTCATTGATTCTTTTGGATTTTCTCCATAGACAATCATGTCATCTACAAACAAAGCAGTTTTATGTCTTCCTTCCTAATCTATGTATCTTTTATTACCTTTCCTTGCATTGTTGCATTAGCAAGTACTTCCAGTACAATGTTGAAAAGGAGTGGTGAGAGGGGAATGTCTCTGAATTGTGCCTAATCTTAGTGGGAAAGCTTTGAGTTTCTCGCCATGAAGTATGATTTCACCTGTACGTTTTTTGTAGATGTTCTTTATCAAGTTGAAGAAATTATCCTCTGTTCCTAGTTTACTAACAACAAGAGCATCAACAAAGTAGCAATACTGTCTTCAAATCTATGAACACAGGATGCATTTTCTTTTACTTATATCTTCTTTAATTTCTTTCAGCAATGCTTTATAGTTTTCATTATACACAAAGTGATCTACAGATCCAATGTAATACCTATCCAAATTCCAAAGACGTTTTTGCACAAAAAGAAAACCCCATCCTAAAATTCATATGAAATCTTAAAGGACCTCAAATATCCAAAACAACCTTGAAAAAGAAGATTAAAGTGGAAGGATTCGCACTTCCTGATTTTAAAACCTACTACAAAAGCTACAGTAATCAAAGTGACATGGTATTGACATGATACTGACATAGGAATCGCATAGAGAGCCCAGTAATAAACCTTAGCATATATTTTCAGAGAGTTTTTGACAATGGTGTCAAGACCATTCAAGGCAGACAGGACAGGTTTTTCAACAAATGGTGCTAGAAAATGATATCCACATGCAAAAGAATGAAGTTGGAGCTTTGCCAACACCATATACAAAAAATACCTCAAAATGGATCAAAGGCCTCAACATAAGCCCTAACTCTATAAAACTCTTAGAAGAAAACATAGGGCCAAAAATTCCCATATTAGATTTGACAATGACTTCTTAAATATGACACCAAAGGCACAGGCAACCAAAAGAACAAGTAGAAAAACTTGGCTTCATGAAAATTTTTAAATTTTGTGCATCGAAAGACACTATCTACAGAAGGCAATCCACAGAATGGGAGAATATATCTGCAAACCATGTATCTGATAAGGGATTTATATCCAGAATACACAGAGAACTCCTAAAACTCAAAACAAACAAACAACTCAATTCAAAAATGGGCAAAGGACTTGAACAGACACATCTCCAATGAAGAGCTACAGACTGTCAATAATCACATGAAAAGATGTTCAACATCACTAGTTATTGGGGGAATGTACATCTATTAGAATGGCTACTATCAAAACAAAACGAAACGGAAAATAAGTGTTGGTAAGGATGTGGAGAAATCAGAACTCTTGTGCACTGCTGGTGGGAATGTAAAATGGTGCAGCCACTGTGGAAAACAGTATGGCGGTTCCCCCTAAAAATTAAAGACAGAATTTTCATATGACCTAGCAATTCCTCTCTGGGTATAAACCCAAAAGAACTGAAAGCAGTGCCTTGAAGAGATATTTGTACACCCATGTTCATAGCAGCATTATTCAACGATGGCTAAAACATGTAAGCAACCCAAATGTCCATCAATAACCGAATGAGTAACAAAAGGCAGTCAGACGTCAGAGACAACCAAGTATTGTCAGTCACGGTAGATAGGGAGCAATGCCCCAGCAACAGACCCTGAGTTCCTGAAGCTCAAAATTTCAACTCTGAAGGCCAAGGGGACATCCAGAAACCAGGCAGCAAGGCATGTCATTGAGAGATCAGAAGACAAAGGTCACTGCATGGATCCAAAGACCCCTCACCTTTATCCACCTGCAGAAGACACACTTCTCCCCCTACTCTAAAAACTCTTGAGGGGAAGAGCAGGAGATGGGAAGTTAGCTCAAAGACCGAGTGTTCTTGCCCACAAGAGACTGCACATGACCTGAGAGGACCAATTCTATAATCAGTTTAGACCAAGCTTTCCTTTGAACCAGGTCTGTTCAGTGAGTGAGGTCTCAGGTAGTAGGTAAGATTAGGTTTAAACAAAACAAATTATTACACATTCTTTGTTTAAAAAAAAAAGAAAAGGAATGACAATCTGCTCTTTTCTAATTCATTTTAAAGAGGATCATAAAGATTAAGAAAGATCAAGCTATAATTCTTATAACCTTTTAGTAATTCCAGCCACCGAGTACCTGCTGCTGGAGAGTGAAGACATGCCATGGAGCACACCTCCATTTGTTTGCTTCCAGTTTAAATCCTGCGATTTGTGTTTAGTTTCTTTCCGCTGTTGATCTTTAGGCCAGAGAGTGGGAGCTCTTCTTGTAAATAAATCACTTCCAAGCATTTTATTCTGAATTTTACAGGAGTTTGCAGTAAGTTTTTCAGAAGCATAAAGAATGGTCTTAGGCACTGCCCGAGAATCCCAGAGGGCCTCCCCAGACCCAGGCACCTTCTTGGAGAGTGGCTGTGACATGTCCCCCACACTGGGGGGGGGATTCCTCACCTGGGCCTGTGTGGGGTGCTCCTCACCCGGCCTTTGGGCCGAGAGCTGCATCTGCTCTGCTCTTGGTCCTTATCCTGGCTGCCCTGAGCCTGGGTCTGAACAGAGAAAATACATAATTAAGAAGGGCTCAGAAAAAAGGATGAGGGAAGAGTGGAAAGGCGGGAGGGGAAGTTTACCTGGCAGAAGGTCCACGTACAAGTTACGTCTCACCACCTTTTGTGCTAACCGTGCCCCTTGGGAGAGCAGCTGTCGGTGAGACCTGCCATTTCAGGTCCCTTATCCATGTGGAAGCTACCTTTCCTCCAAAGTCTGTCTTTGCATCCTTTACCTCTGTCTCTAAAACTCTTCCTGCAGCTCTGGGAGTAACAGATGTCTCCAAGTGCCTACCTGTCCACATGCTTTTTTTTTTTTTCTTTTTTTAAGCATCCAGCTCACGTCCCATACCGAACTTTTCTTTGCAAATCAGTCCTTTCCCTCAGGTCTGATGTAATAATTAGGACTGGTTCCTTTTAGCCGCAGAAATGGCATAGTATCTTGACGCTATACACATTCCTCTGGTCTCCTAGAAAGCGGCTGGTTCCTCCGGAATTCTATTTGAGAGCATACAATAAGAGATGAGATTTTTTTTTAAGTAAATGAGTTTATGCAGAATTGGAATGCAAAGCAGAATCTTTTCTTGTCTTGTAATATTAAGAAGTACAAGGAAAGTGCCTGATCAGTAGCAACAACATACACTTATCAGAATGACTATCTCCAGGCCCTCACTCGTCTTAGGCTCCAGAAAGTCTGGAGCCTAAGACGAGTGAGGCTCGTGGAAAAAACCAACTAAGCAGGAGAAGTGACATGGACTGAAAGCGTCATGTGCTCAAGCACAACAAACTCCAAAGCCACACGAGGTGGATCAATTCAACCACATAAACATAAGAAAGTTCGGCGTGGCAAAAAAAGTGAATTAAAAATAAGTGACACAAAGAGGGAAAAAAAAATTTCAACTCATCACAAAGGGCCAATCTCCCCAACTAACAGAAATCACAGCAATCAAGAGGAAAAAGTGTGTACAAGGACAATGGTAAAGAGGAACAGTCACGACTCCCATGTCGATATAAACACGTATCAAAGATTTTACAGCTGGTTCAAAGGAGGATTCCAAGAACGCCACAGATACAGAAAACAAGGAATTCTGAAGTGAATTTACAAATAGATGTGAAACAGGTCTGTCTACAGGGACAAATGTGCATTTCTATGGACAAGAATAATTAGTATTATTATCAGTCTTCCACAATTTACAGATTGTAAAGTAGCTCAAAGACAGTGAAAGGCAGAGAACCTGGATAGGTGAGTTAGACAGGACTTCCAATAATTTTTTTTTTTTCTTTTAAAAACTTTCACAATATTTCCTGACAAGTTAGTAGTTCAAGAGACATGAACAAACAGTCCACAGAAAGAGAAATACAAGTAGCCTTTAAGATATTTTTAAAATATTCAAACTTACTTATAATAAGATAAATGCTAATTAAATCGATACTTTCTGTCTTGAAGAGTTGCTGGTGAAAGTGAAAAATCAAAGTGAAACCACTATGGGGCTCTCCGGCAACATCCGTCAAAGTTACAGATGCATTTACCCGATGACTCATCAATCCTATGTCCAGAAATCTACCCGTCAGATATGCTTGCCCACATGTAAAATCAACTGTTTTTGTCATAACAAAAGTTGCTTGGAAAAGGCTAAGTGTCCACTGACAGGAATGGAATTAGGGAAGATGGAATGCTGTGACACTTTTTAAAAAACAGCAGCTCTTGGCGCCAACATTACAGAGCAGAGTGTATGGTAGACTACCTTTGGGTTAGAACCAAGGGATGATAGGATATGTATTCATAACTGACTTGTATTCACATAAAGAAACACAGAAATGATACACCAGAAACGAGTATAAATGGCCACCTGTCATGGACTGTGTGGAGGGGGGGGTGCCAGGACAAGACTGAACCTCTTCCTGTCCTTTCCATATTTGGACCATGTGACTGGATGACCTATTCAAAATGTTACCTTTTTTTCAAAATGACGATTTGGGTTCTCCTAACAGCCCAGGCTGTAAATGGTGAGGTGGTGATGGCAGGTAACAGTGATATTTTTCTCTTTTTCCTCTTGTCTAACTGCACTGTGCCTAACTGGAGAGGTCTGGACACCTTCACACACACTGCGCCTGCCCACTTGTGCTTTCTAGCTTCATTTTCCACAACTAGACTGTTGTCCTTGATGATCTCGTGCCTCCTGGAACCTCCTCCCTTATCCTCATTAAGTGCTTTAAACATAGTAGGAGCTCCTTACAGCCATTAAACTGACTTATTGTCCTTGTTCCCTGAACTTCAAGGAGCCACGGGAGTCCACGTCTGAGTGAATCAAGGATTATGTAGCAGAGATGTCTGGACGAAGGACAGGCTGGAAAAGCAGAGAGGTGCCCATGGGGAGAAGGACCTTCCTGCAGCAAATTATCCTCCACAGACCACCCTCTCGCATGACTAAACAAAATATTTAACATGTGAAAACTTGAATATTTGACTTGAATTTTAAGCAGACCAAATGGAGGCTTTAATTGTTCACATTGCAAAGGACCACCGGGTCTCTGTAAACAGCTTCTCAAATGTTTCTCCTTATATCCTGAAACATTTGATAAAGTTAGAAACTAATAGCAAAGTGTTAGCCTCTGCTGAGAGATTATCAATCAGGCACTGAGGTATAAAACTCTGAACTTGGCTGTTTAAAAAAGAATCCTGAAATTTTGGGGACTTCTCTGTTGTTCAGTGCAGGATACCAGGCCCCCTAACTCCTATACCACGAAGGGAGGTGGGAGAGGCTGCTCTGGTATTACTTGCTGACAGGGCTTATCGGCACAACGACGCCCCAGACACCCTGAGGCATGTGGCCAGTTCACCCTGGCTCTACTCTGAGAAACACACGAGTCCCTTCCTCCCTGTGCAGTCCCGGCTGGAGCAGGTTAGTTCCGAGGAGCACCAGCTGCTTGATGGTGAGACGAGGCACTGGCCTCATCACCGTATTTTGGTTAGCGGATTAGTCTGAAGAACAGCGTGTGTAAGGGAAACAGGATCTTCAAGACCATCTAGTCTCACCCTTCTTTGTAAAAACGAGAAAGCTTATGTGATCCCCTGTGTTGGCAGAGCCAAGACTGGCCCTCAGTCTCTGGCTCAGGCCTTGCTGTCCCTGCTGGACACGGACTTGGAGGAGGGTGGGCTCCTCCCCGACTTCAACCCAGCAACAACCCATGGTTGGTGCTCAAATGTTTATTGACTGAATAAGTGAAAGAGACAGAAGCTGGAAAAGTAAAACATTTAAAGCCCAAACTATCAGACTCAGAAACTAATTGCTTTTGAAAGAAAAACCAGAATCAGAAGTTAATTCTCAAAAGTTTGCCTTATTACTTGTGTGTCTTACAACAGGAATCAGCAAACTACAACCCCAAATCTGGCCAAATCCAGCTACTATCTATTTTTGTAGGGCTCACAAGCTAAAAGTAGCATGTATACTTGGAAAAAATCCACAGAATAATATTTCACGATGGGAGAATGATATGAAGTTTACGTTTCTGTGTTCTTAAATACAGTTCTGTTGGACCAGATCCCTTCCCACAGATCTGAGGGCTGCACCTGGGTCACAACATCAGGACTTGAGTGGTTCAGACAGAAGCCACCTGGCCCTTTACAAACATGTCCGCCACCCCAGCCTCAGCAGGCTGGTGAGGATCTGGTTCAACCCTCACTGGAGCTGTTGCCAAGATGCAGCATAATCAGTGTGCCATTGCCCGTCCAGGTGTAACTGCCTGCTAACGACCAATGGTTTAACCTTAACCAAAAGCATCCCTAAGACCCATCAAGACCGGCCAACTCACCTCACAGCCCACTCCTACCTCCAGGAACCCCAGCCGGTGTCACGCTGCCGCCACTTCCCAGCTAGGACACCCTGCAGCCATTGTCCAGGTGACGCTGACCTGAAAGCCGTGCTGCCCCCTTGGTGGCTAGGAGCTTTGCTCCGCGAGGAGAGCATCTGTCTTTGAGGATTCACCCCCTGGCTCTCAGCTTCGGATGTTTTTGATGCTGCCTGACCTGTGGGAAAGCCCATTGGACAGTGGTCAGGACAAGTGGCCTCTGCCCTCTCACGGGAGGCTGAGGAACGGGATGCACAGCAATGCTGCCCCTTGCCCCCCCGGTTCAGGGAGCATGGACAGGGCTCAGGGACCGCCAAGGGTGACTTGACAAGACGCGTGGGTGCATCCGGTCCCTTGGAAAAAGTCCCGCGGGAATGCAGGGAGGGGCAGCTCTGGCCGCACGTGGCCCTCACCTCACTGCTCCGTCCTGGGCTCCGCCGAAGTGAGGGTCTCGACGCGGTCCTCGTCCTCCTGACGGTCAGCAGAGCGGGAACGCATCAAGTTAGCGGACCTCTGCCCCTCAGCGGCTCCCCCGCATCTCCGGAACGTCTGTTCGGGCTGGTCTGGCCCGCAGAGAACACATGCCCCGGTTCCCCCAGGGAAGCTGGACAGGCCCAGAGATATCTGTCAACACGTGTCAACACCAACACGAGGTAGGGAAACGAAGCAACACGAGGAGAGCTGAGGCCAAGCCTGGATCCTCTGCGCCCGCACTGCCGGGCTTCCTTTCCTCCTTCTCACTTTCCATTTCTGTTCCTTTGCTTTTCCCGGGGTCAATCTGTCCCCTGAGCCTGACAGCCCCACGTGGCATCCCGCGCTCTCTTCACAGGTGACGAGTGAGGAGCTGCGGAGTCGAGCCACCTGCTGGCCTCCTGCCCCGACGACCAGCATGACTGGCCCAGCCACAGATGCCGTCCATCTGCTAGAGGCCTCTGTGCCAGCCCTGCGTGGGCCTCTGACTCTCCACCCCATGAACGACCGAGTCGGGGGTGACAGTGATGTGCAGGATGGAAGGGGGGAGCCGAGGGGTCACCGAGACATGTGGGATCCACCCCAGCCAGAGGAGCTGATGCGTGGACCACCTCAAGGGGTCACCACCGCCAACCACCACCCGAGGCAGCACGGCCGACCCAAGTCTCTCGCTAAGGTATCGTACTGACTTGGTCTTGCCCAGTTATTTTGTTCATGGATTAACCTTAAAAATGGAAAGACAATAAGAGGTGAACTGAGGAGCCCACTCTACTGGAGCCAGAGCAGCCGTGACGGGAAAGATGCCCTCTTGGGACCCAGCGCCCGCCTGCGGGCCGGCAGGAGAGAAAGGGTTGGCCCACCGGTGGGGACGGGGGCTGTGGGTTCTGCTGAGAAGATGTCGTAAGTCGAGACCACAAGTCACAAAAGACGTGGGTGTCAAGGAAATGGAACCTCTCTCCTCGGAAGCAGTGACACCACGTTCCTTGAGGTGGACACACCACCCGACGTGGGACACCGAGACATCAACGAGGACGGTAAGACCCAGAATGATGACTGACCAGCTGATCAAACTCCTGTGTCCCCAGACCTCAGCATTGTGCTGGAGGACGCAGAACGCGGCATCAGAAGAAACTCTACGCACGCACAGGAACACACACTCTGCACAAAGCACGGCCACACAGGGCGGTTCTGTGTCAGCAACGTTCTGAGTCACCCAAGGCAGGTGGTCTGCACCGGCCACCCACTTTTATACCCCCAATTAGCGCGGGACGGTCCTGGTACAAGTGGAATTCTAACACAAAGGCACTCGGGTGAAGCCTGTTGGTCTGTGTGCAGAATCAGTCCTACTGATTTTCATGTGTATTAAACTTAAGCTTCTGTAACCATTAGGCTGGTGGTCAGTTAACCCGCTACTACTTTTTTTTTTTTTTTTTAAACATCTTTATTGGAGTATCCCGCTCTTTCCAAGAGATGAAGCCAAGATCAAAACAAAGATAGTTTGGGTTGGAATCGTCAGCGAGACCTATGTCCTGGCAAAGCTTCCTGCCGAGGAGCAGCAGAGAGTATGTGCACACAGACGCACACTCCTTGTTCCTAAAAGTTACCAATAATCTGTACACTTGGAGCAAAATATGAACAAATATATTTAGATATATTTAAAAGAATTAAAAAAAACATTTCACAAAACATTTGTTGCCATAGGAATATTTTTAGCAATAAATGCCCACATCAAAATTTAAACATTGTTCAAAGTATGATTATTTATACTGATAAGTAATGCAACAAATTATGTAAACAGAGTCAGATACATTCCTGGTAGGAGTCACTTCCTTCCTAGGATGGAAGCTGGCCCAGTTTTCCAGGGGACCAATTAAGAAACTGCTATTTTCAGAGCAACAAAAATAAAAGCTTTTATTTGTTCATTTGAATATAAAACAGGCGTTATCACAGATGTACAAAGCTTACTGGTGGTTTAACATACGAGAAGGTTGCCGTCCTTTGCACATAAAAATTTTGTTTGAAACCGTGATTGGTTGAGTACATGAATTTCTCTAACCAGTCACCACACTATGAAACAACGCTGCTAGCATCCAACTGGTAAAAGGGACCGTTTCCCTTGGGTAAAGTGTCAAGCAGGATTAAATAGATATAATAAACAAGCACCATGAGGAAGCCGCCCTGTCGGGTTGGTCTGAGTCTCAGTGATCACTGTGTACCCTCCTGTGTGCAAGGTGATCACACGGTTTTGTCTGACTTCAAAAGCACAAGGACACAAGACAAACACTGGTTACGTTCTCATGAATGACTCATCCACAGCACAATTCCTAGTACAGAACGATCTTCCTTTATTGCTAAACGGGTGGTACTTAGTGTCTCCTTTCCTTTTTCTTGCACAACAGAACTTGGATCCCAGCCCTGAGCCCTCTGGACCTCGACGCTGACACAGGACAGCAGGACCGACCTCACCCCACCTCGCTGGGCCTCACGAGCCACCTGCAGTCCTGCTTCCTCATCAGTGTCAGACCCGAAACCTTAAACCCCTCCCCCTACACAAGGTGGGCATGTCTGTCTTTTCTGTGTGTGGTGGGGTTTTTTCCCCCTTAGGGAGCGAAAGACTGTGGGAATGTGTATCTGAAGCATGGAGAGAAATATTCATACACAGCAATGAAGTCAAACAATATTTTAAAAATCAAATAACTTGTGGAGATGGAACAATGCACCCCACATGCAGACAAGTTTTTTTAAAATGCCACTTAAAATTTTAACAGCAATTAGCCTTGGATCTCAGAAGTCAAACAAAACTCTCTTGTAGCAAAGGGCTCACTGCCAGCACACACAGCAAAGGCAGATAAGACAACCTCACAGAAAGGGTCTCAGTCTCGCCAGCAGCAATCTTAGTCATGCAGACCTGACACGGCCCCGTGGGGCGCACTGGGGCAATTACAAAGGGGATCTTGCTCGGACAGCTGATACTTCTTCCTGGCTGGAGGCAGACAGGCTGATTCAGTCCGGGAGTGTGCGAGGAGCTCTGAAAGTTCCAAGGCGTGTGAGGCGGCGGCAGCAGCAGCAGCAGCAGCAGCAAGAGATGGAAATCAGAAGTGTGTCCTCGCAGGAGGTGTGGTGACGGGGGGTGGGGGTTGGGGGCCTCCTGCCCCAGCCAGTGGCTCTGTTGTCCCGGCAGCGGGGGCGGCTCCCCAGGCACGACCCCCTCCTGGTGAGTCTCTTCCCTTAAAGCCGCTGAGGGAGTCAGCACAACCCGCTGCAAATGACCACAGAATGACATTCCTTTCATACCGAGGACCAAAAAAAGGTGACACAAACAAAAATGATGGGAATATTGTGCAATGAATTCTTGCGGCCGAGAGAGCGCGTGCTGTGGGCCAGCTGCTCCCCAGGCCGTGCAGTGCGGTGGGCACGAGGCACTGACAATCCGTCGAGACCCCGCAGCAGAGGGAAAAGTGCACGTCCAGCTCCGATCCGCCACCTCTGAGGCGACAGCGCCACTTGCTGGTCTCTGGTTCCAGAGGAAAGGTTCCGACTGTGCTGCTGGCTGTCTGGCCGCGCACACCAGCAATGGGCGAGAGTCTATCTACAGTGCAGTGGAGGGGACGCCATGCAAGTGACAGGTTCTGCGTTTTAAACTTTAAAATCTCCTTTGTTCTTAGTGAATTTATATTTCATATATATATATTTGTTGTGATGCTATCCACGCAAGATAATACAACACTTTTTATATTAGCAAACATTACAAGACTTTAATATTCTTGAATGTTTTCTCTGTTATACTTCTAAAGAGATCAAAATAAATTAAACGTTTTGTACATAATTACATAAGAAGTTAACTTATTTTATCATTTTAGTTTAGTACAAAGATATCTGCAAGGTAATTGCCGAAATACGCCTTATTTATAATTTCTTCTCATTCCATGCTAAAATTCAAAGGCCGATTATTAGCCTGTTTCTTCAGCACATTTCTGACAAAGAAAGCTGCTAAAATCTAATTGGAAGGTGCTATTTGGAAGGTTTTCTCGTACCTCAACAAACTGTCCTAAAAGGATGAGCTCCAGCAATGGCTTAAATTAGTAGCAGGTCCATGGCATTAAGATTTCATGACACATTAAAACAGAGAAAACAATTCTTTGTCACACTACATAAATTGTTTAAAAGAACCCATCTGGAGGGCAGAATATTTTTTTAATTGCTATTTTGGCTTAACAAAATACCACATTTACGAAGAAAGCACTTATTATCCAATAATTAAAAAAAAAAGAAAAAGTTTTTGAAATGGGCTTTTCCAAGAAACTGAAGGCAGTAACGCGAAGTCCTTCTGAGCAAACTTCACATTTCTCATCTCACCCCCGTGCCGACCAGGACGAGTGGGAAGTCTCCTCCCCACCACCTGGCGAAAGCTCCGCTCGGGAACCTGCCCTGGCGTCTGCACACTCGCGACACTGAGCAGATGGCTCGCCTCTGGCAGCGTCTACATGTTGTAGGCCACGTAAATGGGGTCCAGCTGGTCGGCCAGGAAGCCGTCGCGGAGGTGCATGCGCTGCTTCTCCCCCCGGGAGTTGATGGGGATGACGCCGATGTCCACCACCACCACCACCCCCACCACCAGGTAGTGCTCCTCCAGGACCACGTTGGTCACCAGGGGCACCAGGTCCAGGGCTTCCTGCTCGGACCCGTCGAGCTCAACCACAACCACCAGCAAGTTTGTCCAGGTGAACACAGCACTGGAAGAGAGAGAAGCATCACTGTACAGCGGGGCTTGAACTTAACGATCCTGTTTTCTTTTCCAGACGTTCCATTGGGTTCTTTGTGGACCTGCCTGGGCGCTAAGCCTCCTCAGGCCTGTTGGTCCCTGACCGGCTCTCACACTCCCGTCATCCGCACCTCCTACTGACCTGCTCTCGCGGTGGCAGCCCCGCCCCTGCCCTCCCCGGATCCACACACCCCTGAGGGTGGAGTCTGTCCCGCCAGGTGACTGGGTCAGCCTGCAACAAGGTCTGTGGGCTTCTCGCTGAGGCTAAGACAGCGGGGGCGCTGGGGCTGGCCCTGACTTGCCTCTGCCACCAGGGGGATGAAAAACGTCTGCAGAAGAGCTGCCAGCCCCTGGCCCGGCTGGCCCGGCTGACCCGTGCGCTCCAGCCACGCTGGGGTCAGATACCTCAGCGGTCAACTGCAGACGCAGGGCACATTAACTGATTCCTGTTTAAAGTACTGAGTTTAGGATGAGGGCAATGCAGTGAGACCTGGCTCATGTGCGGTAATTCCTGGAGAACTCCAGAGATTTACCCAGAAGTGTCTTATTTTGGATCTTTCAACAGGAGGGCCATCCAGAGTATTTTGTCTGCCCAACTTGTAAAAGCCTAAGAACAGTGCTTTACACTTTAAGCCATTTTAACATCATATAGTTGGGCTTTTAAAACATGGTTGTTTAAGAACCTTAACACACACTGCCCTTGGCCACCAGAGCCGCGTGGAGGACAGGCCAGGCTCTGGGGCCCTGCAGTGGGCTGTGGGGATCTTTCTCTTGCCAGACACAGAGAAGGTTCTATCTCAGTTGTGAGGCAGGAAGTATCTGGGAACATTCACTATTGTTTCTTGAAAGCACAGAGTATGCCTATTAGGACAAAATGAATATTTTGTTCAGTATGGCCAATGAATACATGAAAATGAAAGGGAAACATTGGAGGATGTGTTCAGCAGACCCCTCCTTCTGGATTTTGCTTTGTGACGAACGTGTACACCTAAGGGCACAACCTTGCGGGGAGCTGTTCCCGAGAAGAAGTGCCAGTGCCGAGCCCCAGGGCACAGCTCCCAGGCGTCGGGCACCGCTCCACAAGGGCCGCGCCTTGAGCCCATGAATCACATGTGACTACTCTGATGTACGCTGGGGACAATCTTATCCTGGCATTTGAAATCGATGGCGCAGCATCAGGACCAGCTCAGACTCCACAGTTAACTGGGGAGGGGGTTTGCCAGGAGGCCGTGGGCTGCTGCCGGCTACTCTCCTTCCGCCGGAGCTCTCCTGGGGCCGCAGTGGCTGAGAGGGTCGGGGGGCTGGACTGTACTCAGTGAGGCAGTCACAGATGTGACCTGGCATCACATCCTTCTTTCTCTGCATGAAGTGACTGATGGGGGCACCCTGTGGTGGGGGGGGGCCACAGGCAAGGGGGAGGGACATAACAGAATGGTTGTGCTGCACAGACTCCAACAGAGAGAAACCCTTTGGAATAAAATGCAGCTTTATTCCGCGTCACAGCATCTAAGCAATGCTCAGAACAGAAAGGAGAAACCCATGAGGGGCACCCCTGCCACACACTTTTAAGTAGAAACGGCACCTTTTCAACTAGATAGAAAATACTCGACGGAGGCAATACAAGCCAGTCAAAATTATTTTCTTAAAAATACAAAAATGGAAGGCTGTGATTGGTATTTATAGCTATTCAGATGGAAACTGAGGTGGGCCCCTGCCAGTTTCTGGGCTGATACCTTTCTGGGGTTTCTGCCCTGCCCTCCTCGACACACGAGTGGACAGGCAGCTTTGGCAGGTTGAGGACTTGTGCTTCAGACGGGCTCCGTCACTGCTCGCCCTGAAACACGGCACCAAGTGGGGACGAGGCGCCCCCGTCCACCCGACTCTTCTGTCTGCCAAGTCCTCTGTGCAGTGCAGTGCACAGCCAAGAACACCAGCCTGCGTCAGCTAACAAGAGGCAGCCGACAATCTCAGACCAACCCACCTGCCGAGAAAACTGCTCCCGAAAGGTTCTGGAACAAGCCTCCCCCTGGGGCTCCTGCCCTGAGCTTCCAGACCAGCTCCATCAGGCCTCTGCCAGTTCAGGGACTAAGGGAATGAGCAGACCTGCAGCCAATGGTGCTGAAGCTACTTTTCACTCTCAAATGCCACGTAAAGGCCCTGAGGAGGTGGTCAGCGCTGCAGCCCCCAGGCCAGGCGGTGATCTGGGCACACTCACACGTCACAGCCAACCAAACAGCCAGGGAGAAGCATGGCCTGCAAGGCTCCTCACCCCCAAGGATGGCAGGGGTGGGTGACTTGTCACTGACAACCCAGTGACGCTGGCAAACGCGGCCTCTCCTGGAGCCTAAGGTCTTCCCACAGGCATGCTGCGTTTAGGCTCCCACGGACAGTCTATTTACCCTACATCACGCCTTCCTTAACAAAAAACCAAATAAACGGCTCCCTGGAAACACTGCCCAGCCGTCTTTATGTCACTCTCGGGAAAAGCAACAACTCTGCACCAGGAGTGCTCTTCAGAGGTTCAGATTCACCCTGGAAAGCTGACTCTGCCCAGGACCCCGTGCCCTCAGGCTGCCACCCCCTCCTCACCATTCTGTGACGCTTTTGTGGGCTCTGATGACGGAGGTCTCGATGTCTATTGGGTGATACCTCATGCCGCGCAGCTCCATGGCCTCATCTAGGGCCCCCACCACGTAGAGGGCGTCGTGGCGCTCTGTACAGGGAATGGAAACCGTGTGAGCTTCACCGCAATGCCGCTCAAGCCGCTTAAAAAATAAAAAAAGACTACCCCTGAATGTGAAAGAGATGCAAAGAAAAGATCACTGAGCAAGGGATGCTGTCTCCCTTCTACCAGGGAAACTCTGCAGCCCGAGGCTTTCAGGGAAAAGGTGCAGGCGGAAGTGCTGCCTGGCTCAGCACTGGCCACACGCCTGCACGTCCCTCCCCTCATCCCATAGGAGTAGCCTCCACACGCCGTCAAGTGTGTTATCACACAGCCCTCAGCAGCATCAGCACCGCCGGGACACAGGCCAGCAGACCTGCTCCCTGGAGTCACATGGTGAGGACCCAGCACAGCCCAAGTTATGCCCAGTTCCCTCTGGTGCCAGCACATGAGCTCTTAACTCTCTTATTACTGCACGTCTGAGCGGGAAGAGGAAGCATAGTTTCTGAGAATGTTCATGAACAAAAATTTCCTTAGCTCGTGTAATTGTTAAATTTATTCTCATCAGCTGTGCAAACCTTGGGATAATGACAACATGCAGTCTGTCCACCTTTCCTTAAAAACAAGGAGACATCTTTAATCTTTAGACTAGTAAATATATCACGGTGAGTCTGAGAGAAGTGACTGCCATATAAAATACCAGAAAATAAATCTTTTCCAGTTTAAGTCAGATGAGATGGAGGCAGTTACTTGCTGGCTTCTAACCACAGCTGCCGTGGGGTATCCCACTGTCCCAGCCCCCGGGCTCCGCAGGATGGGACCTGCCCTGCCTCCTGGGAGGTCTGGGTGTTGCTTAGTTCCTCAAGTTCCTCAAGGAACCCCAGATAGCACCCTCAAGTAAAACAGTCTATGATTTTCCCAAATTGAAAATGCAACACCAAAATATCTTGTACTTTTTCCCTAAATTCATGCTGCTTCAGCCAGGTTGGCACAGCTCCCATCAGACAGGTGGGTCAGGAAGGCTCGCTGACTTCTGGCTCTGAGTCTGGCAGGATCTCACCAAGAAAGCTCAGGCCCCATCTCTATGTAATACCCAAGTCCTGTCTCTGTTTTTAGTGAAATAAAGAGTGGAGAAAGGATTCCAGGATCAGCAAAGACCAGAAGGGCAGGCAGGCTCTTAATGTGTTAGTTCTGCGTAACACCCACGCCCAGCGCCAGCCCCTCAGAGCTGCTGCTCCCCTCAGGCACCTTGCGGCACCAGGCCTGCTGGACAGGTGCAGAAATGCAGAGCACCCGAGGCCAGCGCCTCCTGCCCTGGAAGAGAGCAGCAGGGCTTCAGGAGGGCCTGGGCTGGGCTGGTGGCTCCAGGATTGGAGACAAGTCTGTGAGCTGCACTTACAGGCACTTGTTGTGGACAACACGGCACCTGGCTCTTGCCTCTGGTTTTAAATGTGTTCCTGGCTCACATGGGAGCACAGAGCACGTGACATGCAGCTTCCACTGTTGGATGCACTTGTCCTGAGCTGGCGCTCTCTCACTCTCGGCTGTTTACAGGCTGGCTTGCAGCAAGCATGCACGCATGCACACTCTCCCAGGATCCCAAACCCCAGACAGGTTTCAGGGGTCTGAGGACCTTCATGCCGCCTGTTGGGACTCTCACCTCCGTTTGCATCAGTGAGTTCAGTTCTCCGCAGGAACCCCAAATAGCCTGTTCGTGCCCAGATGGTCTGTGTGTCTCCAAAACTTAATCTTGAGTTGAAGTGATCTGACTGGAGGGATTCATCTCCGTAAATAGTGAAATAACCACTGGCATTGTGGGCGCTGTGAACCCAGATCTGTTAAGGAAGCAAAATAAAACTGGATAAGTTAACTTGAGATGATCTCCAGGGCAGAAGCTACTTTTACAATTCAACAGATTAGATTCCGTGCTATTGAAACTGTCCTTGCCCTGCAAAAACAAGACGATTCCAGTTTCTGGGGAGACACAGATGCCACAAAGTTTATTGAAACGAAGGCGTGACAGCAAGCTCAAGGCTGAGCAAACAACCAAGCCATCATCTGTTGAGAATTCCGTTAAAGCAGATGGATTGAGGGCTTTTGAAATAAACATCAAATGAACGAGGTTGTATGAGTTTCCTTGTATTTATTCAAATGTACCGACTGTTTCTAAAAAGCAAGCTGGAAAAATGTTAAGAAGCTTTGTGATCTATTTTCCCTTTCACTTGGTTTGCATACTTTTGGGAATATTACATTGTAATAAAAGAACACAACACGAAACAAACTCTAGGAGGGAAAGGCACTGTAACATCAAAAAATGGGGGGAAAAAGTGCCTGAGTGTGGAAATGGGAAAGAAAGACCTGCTGACACGGTGCCGACCACGTGAGCTGAGCAGAGCCAGGGACAAGGCAGAGGAGCCCATCAAGTCTGCACAGATGAGGCCCGGAGGAGCTGGGGTCTAGCCAGCGGCCCTCAGTCGTGCCTGCTGAGCAACGAGGAAGCAGACCAGAGACGGAGGGCACCCCGTCGAGCGAGAGGAAGGAAAACCATCTCTGTTAAGACACGTTCCCAGTAGAACACCAGGGTGCAGTGGTCCCTGCCTCTCCGCCCAGCGCACATGCTCAGCTCCAAGCAAGGCCGCCCGCTGTGAGGACAGCACCCGCCGGGAGCATCTCCAGGTGCCCGAGATGGCGGGTGCTACATCCCAATTTCATTCCTAGACATATATGTATATAAAGGAAATCCCTAAAATATAGTGCAGCTCACAGACTAGTTCTGATCTTCACATAGAGACAGACGAGTGAGGGGCCAAAAAACTGTCCAAGAAGAAAAAGGTTTTGGGGAGTGAGCAGTGGTTAGGACTCACACCTCATCACTATTCACCCCTTTACGAGGCACACACATGTGCCCAGGGCACCACTCCAGGAGAGTGGCGGGGCTGGTGTGCTGGTGGGGTGCCAGCTGTGGCAGCCTTTTCTGTGCGGCCAGAACGGGTCAGAGGAAGGGGGGGAAGCTGACCGAACAGTGGGTGGCACCTGCAAGAGGGTCCTAGAGGGCAGGACAGGGTCACTGTGGGCTTGGCCTTGGAGAGGAAAATGGGGGTGGGGTGGGGAGGCAGACATGTCAGAAGAAACAAGTCCATCAGGGAGAGAGAAGGACCGTGTAAGGCAGAGGCGGGCACACCTGGCCGGCCGAGCAGGGCAAGCTGCGGGGATGACAGCCCAGGAGGGGTCTCCTGCAGCCACACGCAGCCAGCAGCGCCCAGGATGAGGGGGCGGGTGGGGAGTCACTGGCCAGGTTCATCGTCAACACAAGGGAGCGGAAGTGACTTTCTGACCCAGATAAACACCTGTCGTGTCCTCAGCCTGCCTGCCACGGTTGTTGGTGCTGTTATGATTCTGGGGTTCGCAAGATTCCCTCTGCACATTCCCTATCGTGTTCCTGATGAAGGACTTCCCTGCTGTGAAGGCAGCAGGCACGTGGAAGACAAACCAAGGGCTGGGAAACAAGGAAACTCAGTCCACTCACATGAAGTTTCCTCTTTTCTAAACTTTTTGAAGAGAATCTATGATACTCCCTTAAGGAACTCCTACTTTGTAATCCTGAACTTTCATGGACACCCTGTACCTCACCTCACCCAGGTGTGAGCCCCCGGAACTCACCTCACCCAGGTGTGAGTCTCCCAACGGTCCTTTTGTTTCTGGATTGGCAATTATGATCCGAACCCCTGGAAGTATCTATGTTGGAAAGAAGAGTCTCATCAGCGGACGGACAGGTAGATACTGCACAATCAACCTTGACCTTGCTTTCATGCCATGTGCCTATTTTCCTGATTAAAATGGTTTAGAAAGTGAATGGATTTAAATCAAAATTATATACCACAGCATTATATAATTACAGGAAAACAATTACATTTCATTGTAATTATTACAGTGACAGAGCCTGTGTTAAAGTGATCCTAAAATTAAGAATTTGAACAAAAACATGATAAATGATATAATTTAACAGGCTCAATGCTTGCAAAATAGGATTTAGTGGAGCTGCTTTGTGGTGTCCAGAAGAGACAGCCGTCACCACCCATGCGTCTGCCGAGCCATGAGGACACCGCGCCTGCGGCTCTGCCCCTTTCCTCCACCACACCGCCCACTTTTCCTGCTGGTAAACATCTTCTAGTACAATGTCGATATGAAGCACCTCCTTCTTAATGGACGTTTAGCTCAGAAATGCTCCACATTCCACTGAAACCACGTAATGAAGCAAAACCTGATTCTGGAAATTTAGAACAGAACCCGTCTCAGTTCAGCTAATTAACACTGTGCGGTTGAGATAAGGCAACACATCTGTGGTGAACGCTCCTGGAACACGTCTGACGAGCGGCCCGCCAGACCGACTTGGGTGGGTGGGTAGCGCCGTGTCCCACCTTAGAGCCAACTTAGTACCAAGAATTCTAATGGGCAGTCATGTAGACACAGACTGTAAAAGGTCCCAAAACAATATGCTTTTAGAATTATGTTAAATGGAGAAGAGATCTGACGATTGGGGCCAAAAAAAGAAAAAAAAAAGTCTTCAATTACGTTTAAATACGTTTCTTGCCTTTAGTTCTATGAACAAGAAGGACTAGCTGTCCCCTGATAACCATTCTTTGTCCAGCTCCACAGTAAACAAGCCCCGATTGTCAGCCAGGCCCGTAGACATTCAAAACCAATGTAGTGCTGCCAACCTGCCTTTCAGCTGTGGGTGACAATGCCCAGTGATACTTAAGTGCGAGCGAGGCAGCTGAGGAGCTGTCCTCACAGTCTGCACCTCTGGCCTCCTCCTTTTTCTGCTTCTCCTCCTCTGGCTGGAATGTGCGAAGAAAAGGCTGGAGCTGGAAAAACCACTCTAGACCCTGAGGCACCCTTGCGAGGGGAGGCCAAGACATAAGATGCCACAGTCCCTTTTGGTTTCTTCTACATGAGAAAAAAACCTAACTCATTTAAAACACTGTCGTTTTGAGTTTCTGTGCTCATGGCCAAAACCAGTCCTGTTATACTACGTTCAAGAAAACTTTTATGGAAAAAAAAAAAAAATCTACCATCTATTTCTTGAATTTTCAAAGCCCATAAACTGAGACTCGTGTTTATATGGACATGCATACGCCTTCCTTCAATACTTACTTTTCCTGATTCCATTAGGGGCAAACTATGAGGAGATCCTCTTTCTACTAAACGGACTCTACAAAGAGAAACAGAAGGTGTTACTGTGTTTTCTGTACCAGTGGTTCCCTTCCTCCACATCCAGCACTTGGTCAATGCCTGGCAGTTTGATGGGGAACATTAACTCTGCTGATGAGCATTACCCAACGCAAAAATGGTCTAGAAGTCAAAGAAAAAGCAGTCGATAGTAGAGAGGAAACAGCGAGGGCCACCACACAGGCCACGGAGAATGGAGATGCAGTCCCACCTACCAACCCGAAAAATGACTGGGAACGATTCTGCATTTAAAGTAACCGGGGGTCGACGTAGCACTTGCAGAAAAGGGAAAGAATAAGGATTAAACTGCATCCCTCAAAGAGCTGCCACCCCTGGGACAGCGATGCCTGGTCCTGAAACACTCACGGCCCTGCCCCTGCAGACCACAGGCAGGGCCTCAGACACAGCAGCACAGAACCCACCCCCTCAAACAGGCACACTAGAGAGGACCGGCCAGTTCAGACAGCAAAAGCTCCTTTTAGAAAAGAAGCTCTTTTCCATTTAAAAACTATTCACTGGTGATTTAATCTTAAAACTGTGGAGGACCTTGGCGCCAGTCACAACCTGAGTTCGCTAAGTCCTTCCCAGCTGTGTTATTTTAACTATTCTATGACTGGTTTTACATCTCTCCATGTTACTTTGAGACTGTGATGCTGATCATTCACCTAGAGGCAACTTTTATTTAAAGAAAACGGAGCAAAGGGGAACCTGCTGGGATGCTTGACTGCAGAACAAGGAGGGCGTCAGCAGGAGGATGGGGCCAGGGAACGCGGGATTGTCAAATTCACCAGCATGACCCATTCTTTGTATCAGCACAGATCTGCCCCCATAACTGATAAGTGTTGCTGAAGGGGGATGGGCAATGAAGGAAGGACCCTGAGAGTCACAGCTTGGTGGGGCTCCTTCGCAGGCTCTGCTCCGGTCGCCCAGAGTGAGGGTCCAGGGCGTGGATGACAACATGAGCAGGAGGAGGGCAGACAGACAAGGTCCCAACGGAGAGGGGTGTGGGTAGGGCTCCCGTGCCGGCAGGCATCCTGGGGCTGCAGGCCTCTGAAAAGCAGCTATAAAGCTCTTACTTTCAGGCAAAGGATGCCCTGCCTTCCAGCTAGCCTTTGGTGTGGTGTATTGTGTTGCTGCAGACAAAAGGAGCAGAGGAGACCCTGGGATGGCTGGAGGTACCTGAGTAGCTGCAGCAACGATGTAATGAGTGGAAGAAGTCACTGCAGCAATTCTGGATCACTTGATACCCACCACATGCTTTGGTATTTGTCTCTAGGAAGACCCTGATGCTAACAGCAAGAGATGAGGGCTATCAAAGAAAAACCACCTAGATCTTATACTACTTAAGCCTTCCAGAATGTGGGCACACCTCCTTTTATTGCACTTTGTTTGCTTTACTGTACTTCACAGATACTGTGTTCTTTTTTTTTTTTTTTTTTTTTTACAAATTGAAGGTCTGTGGCAACCCTGCATCAAGCAAGTCTATCAGTGCCATCTTTCCAACAGCATTTGCTCACTTCATGTCTCTGTCACATTATGGTAGTAATTCTTGTAATATTTCAAACTTTTTCATTATTACTATTGCATTTATTATGGTGATCTGTGATCTTTGATGTTACTATTGTAATTGTTTTGGGGTGCCACGAATTTGCCCTTATAAGATGGTGAACTTAATAAATGCTGTGTGTTCTGATTGCTCCACTGACTGGCCATTCCCTGTCTTTCTCCCCCTCCTCATTCCCTGAGACACAATGATACTGAGATTAGGCCTATTAATAACTCTACAATGGCCTTAGTGTTCAAGTGACATTCTTCTCAAGGACAAGTCACGCATTTCTCACTTTAAATGAAACGGTAGAAATGATTAAGCTTGGTGAGGAAGGCAGGTCAAAAGCTAAGATGGGCTGGAAGCTAGGCCTCTTGCACCGCCAGGTAGTTAGCCAAGTTGTATATGCCAAGGAAAAGTTCTTGAAGGAAACTAAAAGTGAACATATGAAACAGCCTTACTGCTGATATGGAGAAAGTTTTAGTGGTCTGGGTGGAAGATCAAAATAGCCACAACATTTCCTTCAGCCAAAGCCTAACCCAAAGCAAGGCCCTAACTCTCTCGAACTCTACGAAGGCTAAGAGAGGTGAAGAATCTGCAGAAGAAAGTTAGAAGCTAGCAGAGGTTGGTTCATGAGGTTTAAGGAAAGAAGCCTTTTCCATTACATAAAAGTAAAAGTGAAGCAGCAAGTGCTGATGAAGAAGCCGCAGCAAGTTATCCAGAAGATCTAGCTAATCACTCATGAAGGAGGCTCCACCGAACAAAAGATTTTCAATGTAGATTGAACAGCCTTCTATTGGAAGAAGATGCCATCCAGGACTTTCATAGCAAGAGAGAAGAGGCCAGTGCCTGGCTTCAAAGCTTCAAAGGACAGGATGACTCTTGTTAGGGGCTACAACACCTGGTGACTTGAAGTTGAGCCCATGGTCATCTACCATTCTGAAAATCCTACGGCCTGTAAGAATTATGCTAAATCTACTCTGCCTGTGCTCTGTAAATGGAACAACAAAGCCTGGATGACAGCACATCTGGTTACAACATGGTTTACTGAATATTTTAAGCCCACTGTTGAGATGTGCTCAGGAAAAAAAACTCCTTTCAAAACACTACTGCTCATTGACAATGCTTCTGGTCACCCAAGGGCTCTGATGGAAATGGACAATGAGATACAGGTTGTTTTCATGTCTGCTAACACGATATCCATTCTACAGTCCCTGGATCAAGTACTAATTTTGACTTTTAATTCTTATTATTTAAGAAATACCTTTTATAAGGCTATATAGCTGCCATAGATAGTGACTTCCCTGATGGATCTGGGCAAAGGTAATTGAAAACCTTCTGGAAAGGATTTACTATTCTAGATGCCATTAAGAATATTCATGATTCATGGGAAGAGGTCAAAATATCAACATTAACAGGAGTTCAGAAGAAGTTGATTTCAACCCTCCTGGACAACTTTGAGGGGCTCAAGACTTCAGCGGAAGAAGTAACTGCAGACGTGGTAGAAACAGCAAGAGAACTAGAGTTAGAAGTGGGGCCTGAGATGTGACTGAATTGCTGCAGTCTCATGAGAAAACTGGGACAGATGAAGAGTTACTTTATGGATGAGCAAAGAAAGTGGTTTCTTGAGATGAAATCTATCCTGGTGAAGATTCTGTGAAGATTGTTGGAATGACAACAAAGGATTTAGAATATGGCATCAACTTAGTAGATAAAAGAGGGGCAGGGTTGGAGAAGACTGATCCAAATTTTGAAAGAAGTTCCACTGTGGGTAAAATGCTATCATCAGCATTGCGTGTTACAGAGAAATCGTTCCTGAAGAGTCAGTTAATGTGGCGAACTTCATGGCTCTCCTATTTTAAGAAACTGCCACAGCCGCCCCAACCTTCAGTAAGGACCACCCTGCTCAGTCGGCAGCCAGCCACACTGAGGGGAGACCCTCCACCAGCAAAAAGATTATAACCCACTGAAGGCTCAGATGACGGTGAGCATTTTTTAGCAACAAAATATATTAAGATTAATGTACATACACTTTGTTTTTTTCAGACATAATGCTACATTGCACACGTAATCGACTACAGTATAGTGTAAACATAACTTTTATATGCATTGGGAAACCAAAAAATTCGTGCGACTTGCTTTATTGTGATATTCCCTTTACTGAGGCGGTCTGGAATCAAATCCACAGAATCTCTGAGGTCTGCCTGTATGCCAATAGGCTTAATGATGCCATCCTTCAAAAATAAACTACTGGCTGCATTAAGACAGAATTAGAAGGGACTAAAACTCTTCTAGGACCCAGGTAGCATTATGCTAATTTAGGGTGGGTTACAATTAAAAATTACCATTAGAGCACTAAGAATCTATGCAACTTCACCTGTAGCAGCTTTCAGACAGATGTGATGCTTGCAGGAAATATCAATGCTGGGAATGATAACTTTTTATAGCCTGCTGGGTCAGGAGGCTGTAGCCTATTACACTGAACTAAATTAGGCCAATCTGAGTAGTTAGGTTAAGTGAAGAAGCCTGTGCCCAAGTGCTGGCTGGCCAACTGTGGAGTCTGGATATTGGCAACTGGCTACCGATGGAGAAAGCAATAAAGAAAGAGGCCAAACTGGCTGGGAAGATTATGAGCGGGCAGAAGCAGGGGTGAGGAAAGAGGGAAAGAATGAAAGAGAAAGGGGCCGAGGTAGCGGCTGGCTCAGCTGGCCAGCGAGCAGGCTGGGTGTCCTACAAAGGCCGGACCATCAGGCAAGGGAAGGGAGCAAAACCTTTGCCAAACATGAGGGCTGTTCTGGATAAGCTACGCTCTGCTGTTTGTCCACCACTCACAGCCACCACTCGGGTAGCTCTGGCCGTGGCACTATGACAGGGATGACTTCTGAGTGGGGCACCTGGTGTCATGAATGGAACCAGGCCACTTGAGCCAAGAGCGGGAGCAAGTGCCCTGACCTGCGCCTCGAGCCCGGGCATTGTGCTTTTCCTCCTCTCAGACCCCAAGGTTCCCGCCAACGTGGGCAGCGAGTCCATGGCCTGGTCCTCCTTCAGCAGTGGGACTGCTGAGCACGCACACTGGCCAGTCTCTGCCTCTCTGCCCAGCAGGCCTCCCCTGCTCTCGGAGTTTAGGAGTTTATCTTGTCTCCTGACCCTCCCTGCTG
>NW_006769605.1:1238622-1266198 GCF_000442215.2 Lipotes vexillifer | reverse complement strand
TGCTGAACTGAAGCCTCTGAGGAAGGCAGGCAAATGGGATGTCACCTGAGGATCTCACCTGAAATGTGGGAAACCCTACCGCTAAGAACTTCCTTGCGGCCTCCTGGCCGGGCTGCTGAGTGGTGGCAGGGACGTGGGCAAGCACAGAGGGCAAACTTAAGGACAGAACGAAGAATTTCTTCTCTGGTCAGTATGAAATGGTGCTCTCTGTCAGCAATTCACAGGCAAGCAGGAAGGGGGCGCTGGAATCACTCAGGGGTGGTCCTGTCCTGCCAGCGAATGCCACACGGGTGGCCGTTCCCCCACTTGAAAATATCCACAGAGCAAAGAGAAAACCACCCCTTATAGGAGGAGATAGAGATGTGTCTTTTGAAAGAGCTGGAAGCTACACACACACAGGCAACACACACAGGCAGCACACACGGGAGGGCGAGTGACTCACAGAAATACAGGAAACTCAGTAGGAGACCTTCCCAGGCTGGCACCACGGGGAGGGGAGGCTCTCTCCTCCCGGGACTGCGCCTGCCCAGTGGCTCTGGAGATGCGCCACAATCAGGAAACCACAGCACCTTCCCCACAGGAGGGCTGGCAGCGCCACAGCTGCTGTCAGGAGCCGGTCACTTCAGAACCACGGACAAGAGCCTAGCGTGGGCACGTCCTGACAGAGCAGGTCAAGAGGACGGGGGTGCTGGACTGCCCAGCGGGCAGCCCAGACACACAGGAAGAGGAGCTGACAGGGCCCAGCAGCGTGCACTGGGCGGCCAGGACGAAGCGTGCATGGCGTTCCTGCGTCCGGGGTGGCCCTGGGCCGAGTCTCCCATGTCCCTGGGCAGCAGGGGGAGGACAGTGCCTTCCAGGAAGGGACACGGTAATTATTCCTTAACGTAAGACACCTATTTGGGTTTCTGCCCCCTCCAGAAGAAAGGGCCCAGCAGGAGAGAGCGGCAATGAGCCCAGGCGTGCGGCAGGACCTCAGCCTGGAGGAGCTGTGTGTGGCAGCACCAAGCCAGCCCGGGGAGCAAGGCTCCCTGCTATGACTGCGAGAGGGTGCCTCCAGGGACAGAAACCAGCAGAAAACCACGTTCAAGGGCAGGACTTTGCTTTGGTTTCTTAAGTCAAACCCTGACAAAGACGAGGAAGGGACAAGTCCAGTGCACGTGTTTCTGGTGTCTGACAGCCCCTCAGCTCCCAGCCATGCCTGTCCTCTGACGCAGGACAGAGCTGAGAATGTGAAATGCAAGCCTGGAGAGCGCTACAGGGACAGAGGCCGGTACGACTCTGAGGCTTTCTCATGAGGACTGGACAGGGCGGGTGGGGGATCCCTCTGACACTCAGCAATGTTACCCTTAATTGTAGAGGCCGATGACATTCCTGACAGTGTCACTAACGTATGACTGCATAGCAATTTCCAGTTCACAAAGCACTTTTACTTCTGTTTTGAATGACCAAGTCAGGAAATGTATGTATAAGAGATTATTTTACAGATTAGAACAAAAGTGTCACTTAAAAGGATACAGACTTCCCAAGGTCAAAAGATTAGGAAAAGAAACTCCTACTATGACTCAGGTCTCCTGGCTCTTTCTAGAACAGTGAAATCAATCTGATACTGGACTTTTATTACTTTACCATGATACACTGTATGGGTTCCAATTTCACTTTTCCTAAATCACAACTTTTCTCAATAGGAAGATTTGCCACACTGAAGATAGTTAAGAAGGTAGGTCACAAAGCTGTTAGAAAGGAGTTTCTAGATTTCTTTCCTTTTCCAGGAAAGAAAACTCCCTGAACCCCACTCCCAACCATCCCTGGTACTCCAGGAGATTTGTAACACACAATGGGACCAACTGCCCTTTCCTGATTACTATTCTTGTGAGTAAGTCCTTTTGAGGCTGTAACCTACCCTCTTAGGCCCCAAAGATCAGCAGTTTTTATCTAAATGGTCTTACAAATTTGATCTTCATGTGTTTTGAGGGTCAGGTCACAGACAGAACTGCATAAATATTACTCAAACGGCGACTCTTTGATGAGCTGTTGTTCACCTTCTGAAGTTACAAAGTTTTTTTCAAAGAATTTTTATAGGGAGTAAAGTAGATTTCTTTTTAAAGCCCAGTTGTATTTGGAATTTATGTCCCTGAAACACTGTTACTTAATCTCTTCAGAGCTAAGTGTCTGCATTTTGAAAATGTTCTGGATGGAGCTCTGCCCTAGTGGGCCGGTATGCTCTTGGTGGGCCAGTGGTTCTCTCTGCCACCAGATGGGCTGTATCCTGTGATTCCCTGTGAATAGCAGGGTCTAAAACGAGGGCTACAGGGGCCAGGAAGCACCTCTAAGCGTGATGTGTTTAGGTGAATGCAGCGTTTCTTAGTCTCGGCAGTGCTGCCATGCTGGTCATTTGCTGTGCGGCAGGAGTCTGTCTTGTGCACTGTAGGATGTTTAGCTGCATCCCTGGCCTCCGCCCCCCCACATACCAGCAGTAACACTCCCCAGATTATGCTAATCAGACATGGCAACATGGCAACTCGTCCGCTGGGGGTACAAGCACCCGGCTGGGAACCCCTGGTGTGAGTGCAGGCTGGCATTCCCCAGGATACCTGAGCCTGCATGGCACACCTGGCCCCTTCTCAGCCCCTGCAGCTCTGCCCCTGACACACTCACTCACACACGGGACTCAGCATCATGGAAGAACATGCTCAGCCAGGCCAGGCTGGGGGCTCCTGGTTTCCCACCCACAACTTTCACTCTGCTCTCCCAGGTGTTGTGAGCACAATGCACATGTCAGTAGGCACCACGTGAGGACATGCAGATAGCAGCACAGTATCTGGCCCTCACAACGCGTCCACAAGCACCTCTAGTAATTTACAAAAGGACACCTTCTACTAGAGTTCACGCTTACTATTAACACGTCATAGAAGCATCAATGAATGGGCATCTCCACAACTACCCCAAAGAAATGACCTAATCAATGGGGAAGTCTATAGGAAAATGATAGAATTCTCTCTTCCCCCTCACTCATGTCAGGAGGGACCCCTTTGGGAACAGAAGTTCTGCTAAAGATTCCTCATCTTGTCTCCACCTTCCCTCCCTCAAGGTGAACTCACAAGCACTCACCAGCAACACCCCCTTTCGTTCTTGCTCAAGGCTGCTTAGGAAGCTGCACAGAAAGGTCACCTGACTTATATTTTAGTTTTTCATGGAAATGCCTTGACACAAATTTTCAATTCATGTAAAGAAATGTGGGCAGTGTTGATATTTTATCAGGTGCAAAATGGTGCCTGACTAGAGTGTTCAAGTAAAGGACCAAGTCTCCTGGGCAGACTGTGAGAAAAAGCAACTCTGGTTGCAAGGGCTCTGGGCCAACTGTTGTCATTTGTGTCTGAAAACAAGAATTTGGTTGCTCACTGGGTACCTCACGCAGTAAATGTGGAGAGTTGTGAAAGCTCGCTCAATGAACCACCTTGTTTGGAGCAGATGATTCTGTACTCCTCCTTCTACCTTCTAGAAGGAACCCTGAACACCAGGCACCAAGAAGACAAAATCACAATACCTGTCGTGTCTCAGAGCTCTCATGTCCACGTAGACGGTGGTCGGATCGGGCCCCGAGGTCCCCTGCAAGCAAGGACACAGTGAGGTTAACACGAGTTTGCTTTGGAGGAGCTGGGTCTGTGCTTCCTACTGGCTAGGGAGCATTTCTATGGCAAAGTCTGAACAAAACCCAAAAGCACTAAAACCACACCTCTCAACTGATAACCCAGCTCCGAAAGGAACATCTTATTAAGATAATACTGGACTTTCACACAGCTTGACTGTCAATCACATTCATGAAAATTAGAAAGAAAAGGGGCATCTTGCCAAATAAAAGAAGGCTGAAACTACAGAGGCAGCATTTGGCAAAAGCAGGTCGCTGAGGACGTGAAGCATCATTTGCTGAGAGATTTTCACCACATGCATCCCAAAAGGTGTATTTTTAGGGCTCAAGATATTGAAGCAGAACACGTGACATGAGCTGACAGATTAAGGAAGAAGAGATAAAAGATAATGACCTTGTTCGTTCTAGTTCTAATTGTGCCTTGGTTTTCCTCCAATGTGGGAGGCCATTTCTGTCCAAGACATAAGTCAGGGAGGTTGTGTGTTTACCACTGGTCATCTGGGCAGCACCCTGTGTTCTGAACTATTCATTTAACACAGGGTCCAGAAACCTTACCTTGGCATCATAAATCTCTTCAAAATATATGCTGAGTTGACTTCTGAACAGTGATCTCTGCTCATGTAAGAGCAATGGCATTAAAGCTACAAACCGAAATTCTACACACATTTCTTGGGAAAGTAATGCAACACCTTGGGTAGAAAAAGACAGAACCTAAGAAAAATCTGCCAAAAAATAAGGGAGCCTCTCAGAATTTATTTGAAGAACTACACTAAAATTCTTCACGAGAGAATCTTAATCTTATACCAAAGGCTCGTTTAAATATAAGAAAAAGATAAAAAATAAAGACACCTTTGTTGTACCATACCGGACCCCCCCCCCGATAATCCTCCCCACAGAGAAAGCACATGCAATCAGCCTGGAGGAGGAGCTGCACTGCTGTGTGGCCACGGCGCCCTCGCTGATCTGTAACTGCTTGGGGGAGCCGTGTTACAGACCAGCGCTGAGTGGAGAAGCGGTTTGTGGTCTGAGTAATGCAAAGCACATAACCATAAGAGGCCAATTAAAAACAAACAAATCAGAAAACAGGTCACTAGAAGTGGAAAATGAAATAAAACGGAGATGACCCCAAACTGATGGTATAAATGGAGGCACAGCGTTTGTCACAAACGTGAGACGTCTGACAAGATCTGAGAAGTGACACCGCGCTGGCCGTCAGCCCTCCTGACCACGGGTCTAGAAGCCCAGCCCATCTCTGCACTCAACTCCTAGTCTGCCCACTGCTGGGAGCTGACGAGACAGTGGTGGTTAGCAGGCACTGGTGTGGATGAGCGGGAAATCCCTACCTTCTCAGCCAGCTTCCACAGCCGGTGGGGCTACAGCAGCAGGAGGTGGGAGTAGAGGAAAGGTGAGGACACCAGACCAACAGACACCGAAAATCCAGGACACACACAGACACATAAACAAACAACCCAACAATAAAAGTGGGATGAAGAAGAGAGAGGGGTGGGGAGGAAAATGCAAAAAGCAGGGAACAAAGTAAAAAGAAGATCAAAAACAATGTCAAATATGGAAGTCGTTAAAATCAATCACTGTACCATTAAAGGTTAAAAAAAATCTAAAAAGATGTCCACATATCCACAGAGCAACAGAGGAGAGTAACAGATGACTAGCCACGGGAAGGTAGACCTGAGTCATCGATTTTAATACATATTGTCAGTGGGTTTTGATTTTATGGTACCTTTCTCTAGTTTCTTTTCTTTTCTGAGAAAGTGGGGAGTATGAATTTTATTGGCCAAATCTGTCAAGTGCTCCTCATTGAAACAGTTTCAAGTTTCTTACTACAACAATGAAGGGGAGCCTGGAAGTTTGTGGATCTAATTAAAATCAGGGTGTCTAGCCCTACTCACCTACAAGATTAGGACAAGAAAAGAGGTCAGAGTACGAGCGAAGCGTGAATCAAACCTTGGGCTCCTAGGTGGTCTAGCTCCGCGGTGCGGGGAGGGACCCCCCAGTGAGCACCCTGCTTCACCCTCAGCTCCGTCCTCAGAAATGCTGCCTTCATTTCTCTCTTGTCTTCCACGGTTTTGGTGCCCACCTCTACCTCTGTTAAAGCATCTATACCCACGGGGGAAAGACTCCAGAAAGCAACGTGGGCAAACGTCTCTGATGTTGTGGATTCCCTGGCTGGCCCGGTGTCTTTCCCAAACACTCCTAGAAAACTAGAACAGGGCCAAGTTCTCCCTTGGGTGCGGTCCTGACCCCGTCATCACAGTCACTAGGTGGGCTCCAGAGACGATAGCAACAGCAACAAAGAAGGAGCTCTTCACTAGGTTTCCTGAGGCTGCAATTTGTGAATAAACAAGGCCAGACTGAAAAACTATCATCACGCAACTTGGAGGCAAGTCTATTTAAAAAAAAAAAAAAAGCAATGGTTCCAGATTTAAAAATTACGATTCCATCCTTCTCTCTGAGACTTCCTTCACTGTGGTAACCATGGCTACTGCTTTCTCTCAGCATCTCTACTTTTAGAAAACTGAGGCAGGACTCAAGGAAAGAGAAGACGGCCAGGAAAGGTGTGTGCACCTGGAAGGCACACACAGCTTTCACTGGGTCTCCTCAAGCTGAATGCAATAATTTAAATAATTTCTCTCATGATTCTCTGAATCCCAAACATGAATTGGAACAAAACTAAGTCCATGTTCTCTCTCTAAATTATTCTAATTCACAATTTTTAAAAATAATGACTCAAAGTAGTATCTCAGAAGAAAAATACACATGACTGGGAACAAGTTTCCTATCTTGTAAATGTGTGGAGGAGATAACATCTGGAGCAAAATCGGTCTACCGACTAATGAGGGAGACGTGAACAAAGAGTTAATGTACAGGTGTTTCCAAGTTTCAAAAACCCTAAGGTAGAAAATGCTGAGATTTCAAGATAAATAGTAGGGAGTGAATATTTAACAAAATCTTTACTTTGCCAAAGAATGCAAGCTGGAGTTCCTTTAACTAAGGAGTATGCTCCTAAGTATTTAAAGATAACGGAATACTTCCAGAAGGGACCAGCAAGAAAGCAAAGCTATCTATTCCAAACAAAGTTTATCAGAAATGAAGATGAAACATGTTTGAAATTGCAAGTTATATTAATCAGAAAAGAGGATTAACTTTAATGTTCAGCTGTATAATAAAGTTACACATGGACATACAGTAAAAATCATTTTTTCTTATTGTCATAAAAGTGTATCAGTTAGGTATTAAGCACTTATTGAACAAATGAGTTATATTTAAATCTCAGCTGTAGATATACAGACTCACATCCCAAACACAGCACGGCCAATTCAACACAGTACTTATCTGAACACCTCGGCTGAGTGGTACTTTTCTATTCAGCAACTCACATACTATAGCATTAGTACAATCTAGTATTAGCACATAACTCCTTAAGCCTAAGTAGCAAATTCTAAGCAGAAACGTGATATAAAGACACAGTTCCAGAGTACTGACACTGGGCATATCTACTGTGCTGGTGTTTGAGGAGTTGAGGGAGTTTCCCATAACTGGGGGCACAGGAGGCAGCTCTGCAGGACTGGATTCCAGCAGGGTATGGGCACAGCAAAGTGGTTCATCAGTGGGCTCTTCCCCCCCTGAACTTTAAGCAGTGTTTCTGCCTGGATGACCCCAAGGCACATTCTTTGGTCCTCCTAGCAGATCTGTGTATTAATAATGATCTTTTCACTATTTTAACTGAGATTTCAGCTTCCTTTTGATAAGCACTAGTATGGTGCAACGTTTCCACGCTTATACCTTTAATCTATTTGTGTCTTTATTATTATTTTTTTTTTTCTTGCGTTATGCGGGCCTCTCACCGCTGTGGCCTCTCCCATTTGCGGAGCACAGGCTCCGGACGCGCAGGCTCAGCGGCCACGGCTCACGGGCCCAGCCGCTCCGCGGCACGTGGGATCCTCCCGAAACGGGGCACGAACCCGCGTCTCCTGCAACGGCAGGCGGACTCTCAAGCACTGCGCCACCAGGGAAGCCCTGTGTCTTTATTTTTAAACCATGTTTGTTTTAGGCTATATATAACTGGGTCTTGCTTTTTAAAAATCCAAACTCATGATCTCTGCATCTTAAATGAAGTGGTAGAGGATTTATATTTATTATTGGTGTGATTATGTTTAAATCTATTTTTTGTTGTTTATAATTCATCCCATCTATCCCCCCCCACCTTTTCTCTGCCTTCTTTTATAGATCCATTCTCTCTTCTCTGTTGGCTTATTAGCGACAACTCTTTGTTTTTCTAATTTTAGTGGTTACTTGATGGCTTATAGCATACATCTTTAATTTTCCAGCCTACTTTCAAGTGATATTACACCAATTCACATGTTGGAAGAACCTTATGATAGTATACTTCCATTTCTCCCTCCCAAACTCTGGGCAGTTGCTGTCATCAGTTGACTTTTATAGGTGATATAAACCCTATAGTATATTACAAGTTTTGTAAAGGCAGTCAATTACCTTCTAAAGAGACTTAATAAGAGAAAAATCTTATATGTTTAACCTATGCACATGCCATTTCTAGCATTATCCATTCTTTTGTATAGACCCAGATTTCAAACTGGTATCATTTCCCTTCTGCCTAAAGGATTTCCTTTAATATTTCTTGCTCTGTGGGCCTGCTAGTAGTTGATTCTCAGCTTTTGTATGGCTAAAAAGAGTTTTTATTTCAAGTTTGCTCTTGAAAGATATTTCCATTGACTACTATGAAATTCTAGGTTGACAGTATTTTTCTTTTAGTATTTAAAAGCTGTGTTCCACTGTCTCTTTGCTTACATTTCTGATGAGAAGTCTGATGTCACTCTCATCACTGTTCCTCTGTAACTTGATTTTTTTCTTCTGTCTGCTTTTAAGATTTTCCCTGTATCACTGGTTTTGGGCAATTTAGTTAAGCAGTTTCCTTCATGTTACATTAGAGCAGTGGGATTTGTGGGTTTATAGTTCCATCAAATTTGATATATTTCTTCATGTATTTTTTTCTAGACCACACTCTTCTTTTTCCTCTTTCATGGGAACTCCTATTATATGTATACTAAGTCCCTTAAATTTCCCCAGATTTCACTGATGCACTTTCCATTAAAAAATATTTTTTTCATGTTTCATTTTGGAAAGTTTCTATCTGTTCAAGTTCACTAATCTTTTCTTCTGCCATTGATTCCATCCAGTATATTTTTCATCTCACATATTATAGTTTACATTTCTAGAAGTTCAATTTGAGTATTTTTTTTAACTTTCCATGTCTTTTCTTAACCTTCTGAATATGTGGAATACAGTTAAAATAACTTTTAGTGTCCTTGTCTATAAATTCAACATCTGTGTCAGTATGGTTCAGTTTTGATTGACTATTATTTCTCCTTATTGTGGATCTGTACCTGCTTCTTGGTATGCCTGGTAATATTTTTTTTTTTTGGCTGCACTGCGTGGCATATGGGATATTAGTTCACCGACCAGGGATCGAACCCATGACCCCTGCTGTGGAAGTGCAGAGTCTTAACCACTGGACCGCCAGGGAAGTCCCTGCCTAGTAATTTTTTATAGGATGTCAAACACTGTAAATTTGACTTTGCTGGTCACTCATCCCACTGTGTTCTGGCTTCCCCTGTATCTGACGAGAGTTGAGCATCATTTTTATTATTGTCCCCCTTACATAATACATCTTTATTTTGCAGCTGCTTTAAGAAAGTCTCTGCTGTTGGCTTTCAGCACTTTGGTGACGATGTGTGTAGGTGATTTTTTTTAAGCTACTGTGCTTGGCGTTCACTGAGATTCTTGAATCTGTGTGTTGATATCTCTCATCAGTTTTGGCCACTGTGTCTTTAAATTGTTCTTCTGTCCCATTTTCTCTCACCCCCTCCTTCTGGGACTCCTATTACATGCATGTTAGACAACCTGCTATTCCACAGATCTCAGAGACTATCCTATTTTATTTTCATTCCTGTTCCTCTTGTGTTTCAGTTTGGATAATTTCTATTGACTGGATTTCAAGTTCACTCACTGACCCTTTCCCTGCTGCATTCAGTCTGCTATTAAACCATGAGGAATTTTTAAGACTGTGGTTTTCATTTCTAGCATTTCCATTTGGCTCTTTTTTGTGGTTTCTATCTTTCTGTGATATTCCTCATCTCTCCATGCAAGGTGTATACCTTTCCAACTAGATTCTTTAACATATTTATCATGGCTATTTTAAAGTCTCTGATAACCAACATGTCTATTCTACTGACTCTATTGACCGTGTCCTTTCATGGCCATGTATCCTATTTTCTTTCTTTGTTGCACGTCTTTTCGATTTTGATTGTAAAGCAAACGCTGTGTTTAAAAGCACAGTGGAGACTGAAGTAAAAACATTTACCCCCAGAAAAGGGCACACTCTCTCCTGTCAGCCCCCTAGTTTGTGTGTCTGAGTGAGCTTGGTCTGGGATTTGTGGCAACATTAGATTTCATTCATGCTGGCTTCCCATACCTGTGAGCATGATCAGGACTTTGGATCTGAGCACTAGTAAGATTCTGGATACCTCTTTATGCTTTATAGCCTAGAGACTTGCTTTCCAAACTGTGGGAGATCTCTTTCTGCTTCACAGCTTGGCTGCCAGCTTTTTGCATGACTGGCTGCTTCTCTTTCCTCTCCATTCTGCTGCCCAACCCCTAGCCTTTGGAAGGCAAAATCTGCACTTGGAGAAGGCCCTGGAGGCCTGAGAGAGATGTGCTTGGCCTCCCTGTCCCACTACCTCCGTCTTTGGAGTGCAAGGGTGGTACACCAGATGATCCGAGGCTCTCCAGAGAGGGGCTCTCAGCTTTTCTGCTCTCCTTCCAGCCCTCAGGACCTCTGCTTTCCACTCACTGAGGAAATTTTTTCACTTCCAGGGCCCCTCCTCAGACTTCAGAGACCTGTTGCTTTGACTCACCAGAGGCCCACAGAACTGCAGCTGGATTCTCTCAGCTCCTGCTCTGTTCCTGGCTTTTGCATACTGCCCTCTGGAGTAGGTGAGGTCTGTGGGGAGTTGGTGGGGGGTATGCAGAATGACTGGGCTGGGGGTCCCTGGGATTCTCATCCTCTTGCCAAGCTATTTACTGCTGTTAACATTCTCAAAAAAGTTTGACTGGTTCCTGCTCCCCTGTAAGGGGTGAAAACAATTGTAGGTCTCTTCTCTCTGAAAGATTTAGTTCATTTAGATTTCTCTGAATCTTGGCTCTCTGCTGAATTTTAAAAGCTATGATTTTGTGTATTAACCAGATGGTTTTAATAGTTAGGGCTGGAACAACAGTCTCTTGTGACTTATACATCCTAATCAAAAATGGAAGTCCAGCAGGGAACTATAGATATATTCAGTATCTAAGGGAAAAAAAGGGAAGTCCATAATCCTTTTTAATGAATGTATTTTTTGCTAAAATTGTGGTTAGTATTAAGCACATTGATTGATTTATAAACTGGTATCAGGAGTGGTTGTCAGGGAAATAGGGATCTGAAATTGATTAGTTGGTTTGGTAAAAGCCAAAGGGCAGAGAAAATCCAGTTCATCTGCTAGGCTGGACTCTGCAGATGCCCATGCCACACCCTGGCAAAATGGTAATTAAACCACTTTCACAGGGGTGAGCAAACCCCTGTTTTTGCAAAGTTTTCCAGGAACACAGCCTCACCCATTCATTTAAACAGTATCTGTTTCTGCCTTGAGCTACAGAGCTGAAGGTCCCTGAGAAGAGACCACAGACTGCAGGCCCAGTTCTTCACTCTCTGGCAAGAAAAAGTGCCCCACAGGCTTGTCTTGGGGACCGCTGATCCACAGACCAACGTGAAAACATAAGTGAGACAACCCAAACTAGAGGGAACATCTGATTGAGAAGCTTGTGGGTTCAACATCACAGTCTACTAGGACTCCGAACTCCTCATGTGGTTATTTCTGAAGCCCCTGAATGTTCAGATGGAGAGACATGCTTGGCTATGGCAGTTCCAGCACTGATTCTCTATTCCATGCGGTGCCCCCGTGCCCAGCACACATCAGGCATCTGATGGTGGTGGTGAACTTGACAATTGAGTCCATGGCTTACAGGATCAGTGACGGAAGGGCCACCAGCTGGAAACCCTGGACCTGGCCACAGTTGTCTCTTCGGGACAGAGGAAGGGTATGGTGTTGGTTGCAAGAGTGAAAACTGGGGCTTCCCTGGTGGCGCAGTGGTTGAGAGTCTGCCTGCCGGGCACAGGTTCGTGCCCCGGTCCGGGAAGATCCCACATGCCGCGGAGCGGCTGGGCCCGTGAGCCATGGCTGCTAAGCCTGCGTGTCCGGAGCCTGTGCTCCGCAACGGGAGAGGCCACAACAGTGAGAGGCCCGCATAATGCCAAAAAAAAAAAAAAAAAGAGTGAAAACTGCATTGTGGTGGGGTTTTGTGGGGAAGGGGTGATGGGTAAGAACAGGATGAACATAGCCTTTGGTCACTCCTCTTTTGGTCATCAGGCATCAGAACTCTTTCTGTATTTGGGCAAGTCGTCCACTTTTGGAACCTGGTTGGATACAAAGCCTTTGTCCCTCTGTAGTAACTAAAAACATCTGCCACTCTCCTGCTCAGCTTTCCTGGAAGCCAGCCTGTGGATTACCAGCCTGCCAGGTAGCTGCATCTATTCACAGCAAGAGGAAGCACAAATGTTCTTGCCCTTGGTGGCGGACGCGTCTGCGACACCACCCAGCGACATTTTAATAAGTTCCTTTTAAGTTACCAAAGGTTTCTGCTGCCTACAAATTAGAACCCTGACTGATAATACGGGTAATTGAGAATACAGGTCCCATGACCTCAAATGTTAATTTTCATTATCTGGGACAACATACATCAGCAGGAGAGGATGTGGAAGTTCTGTGGATGTGACAAATTCCCTGGAGCATGGGAAAACCCCAGAGGCGCCTCACTTACGTTCACTTCCCTCGTCTAAAAGCAGTGTTGGGAGAAAATGAACTGGGGGCTCAAATGAATGAGTCTTATTATAACTATTAATTTTATCTTGAGAATTACTTAAGATCTATGTCACCCTGAGCCTTCCACGTTTTTTTTCTTTTCAACAATCAATGACTCTACTTCTCATCATCAGGGTGGCTGTGTTTCTCTTTCACTGTGTGAGTTTCAAGATTCAAGGTTTAAGACCTTAAGGTTTCAAGACTGAAGACCATAACTGTTAATACTTAATTAATTCCACACAGCTATTTATAATAAAGCTTTCCTCAGATAAATTAATCGTTATTTTTCTATATAATAAAGATCAAAGTTTCTGTTTAAAGTGGCTTAAAAGTTTTTTCCTAATAAAACAAAAATTGAGATTTCTTTTGGAAAGCAGACCTCATTTCCCCTCCCTTCTTCAGCTGGTGAGGAGGATGCTACTTTTTGTTACCAAGAACTAAATTTCTAAATCTAATACATCCAAAGGTCTTTCAGCTTATACTCCTGAAAAGAGTAATTGTGGATGAAGCACAACATCTCTTTTGATGCAGGTTAATAAGCAAGTGGCACCTCCTAACAGAACTAAGGAAATTTATGTTAAAGCCAATCTCACAAGTCGTAATGTGATCTTTCTAATGCCCACTTTTGTCATAAGTTCAATAAATCAAAAGTGTTTTAAAGTCATTTTTACAGCTAAAGGTTCTGGGAAATGTCATTCCTAAGTGTAACAAATGGCTCATACTTCTAAATTTCTTTCTTCTGCAGGGTCTAAAATACTCTGCAGAAATCAGAGTCATGTAAAACCAGAGTCATCCACACTGAATTTTATGAGTCCATTCTTCTGCCATTGAACTATGTTAAAAGGACAATTTGAAAATAATTAATGTATCAATTCCTGCCTCAAAATGATAAATGGGTAAACAAGTCACTCGGTTTCTAAGATATAGAAGCCGAAACAACAGCATCACAGAAATTATGACTGTCTCAGTTTTCTGTTATTCTATTTTTGCAATTGCCTTATATGTAAATTTTTTAAATTGCTCATTTGCATACTTGACAATGATGTATTTGTCAATTTTCATGATTTTCTCTATTACAAGAAACTAGGGTTTCATGTCACAGCCCATGAAAGCAGGCATTGCGGAGTCCCTTTGTGGTGGCCCTGACTCTGTTCCTAGCACACCCTCCCGGCCCCTGCCTCCCCACCCCCTGGTGACAACAGACTGAAGAACAGCATCTAGCACACAGATGCATGTCTTCTGAGCTGTTTGATTTAGGTCACACGGAAATAGGGGGTCTGATTTAAAATGTTCCAGGAAAACAGTCAAAAACTGAAGGCAGGATATCCTGCCTGTATACAGTTCAGTTTTGTAAACAGTTTACAAGGCTGTTATTTCACTTGCATAATAAACCACAACATGGAATTGGCACCTGACAAAATTGCAAAATGTGAGATTTCTTTAACATGCTGCTCTGTTTAGATGACACAGTCAGTAGCAATGCCAGTTCTGTTTCCGGCAGCTGTTTTTATTTCCCTGCTTTGTCAGGAAAGCTCACTTAACTTCTCTGAGCCTCAGTTTCTCTCCTCTTAAAACGAAACGACCGAGCTTGCTCTCTGTGAGTTGTAGGAAGCTCTAGCCAGATGCTGCCTGGAATTGAGTGGTGTGACACATTTGTGAGAGAAAATTTTTTTTTTTCTTTTTTGGGCATGAAGTCTTTTTTCTGAAGGTGCAGGCCCTGGAGCTACTGTTTGAGATGAAAATGCTGCTAGAAGCTTGAAGAGCAGCAAACCTTTGATTTTCATTTCATTTCATTTCATTTCATGATAACTTACAAATGATGCTGTGAGTTTTTACCTGATGAAGATTCACATGAGTTCATTTCAGAGAAATTTCAGGACTGCTATGTACTTACTTCCCTCAGGAGGCTTGAGGCTAATAAAAAACACGCTGAATTTCTCAAATGTGAAGCATATTTGCAGTCAGAGGAGTTGACACCCAGTACTTTCACAAAATTCAGTCTCAGGAAGTGACTGTGTGACTATGTGAGTTGTGTACTGGGTTCTCTAAGACAGTTTTTCACAGAGCAGGGGGATAGAAGTTGTTTATGTACATAATTGTGAACTATGGCAGACAACATTAAGTGGGAGGGATGACCTGCCATGGGAATTCAGAGGAAGGAAAATATTCCTATTCTAAGGAAAGAATCTAAACATGACACCTGGAAAGAGAAGCAGGCTTTTGCCACATGAAGAAGGTGGAAGCCCATTTCAGGCAGAGAACAGCCTGAGTTGTGGCATCAGGAAGTAAAAGCATGAAAGACTCTACGGTAGAGAATGTCATTTAGCGTAAAACTGTACAAAGGGGAGAGAGATGCTCAGGCTGGATCAGTCAGCGTGCCATTGATGAAGTAAACACAAGCCCTGATTTATCTCACGTAAGTTCAGAACCTCGTGCATCAGATGCGTCTCATTCTGCAGTCACAGCACCCTGCCCGCTGCACAGCCCAGCCTCCCCAAGGCCAGGGGGCACTTCTGGAAGGGGACCCATAGACACTAAAATTGTGGTCCCCAGCGAGAGCAGCTTGTAAACAGCACATGGCTCAGATGAGGTTCCATTCCTCATCTGGACAGCGTCCTTCGTGTCCCTACCCACGTACCCCTGCCCTCCTCCTGCAGGGGTGCCCTCTACCTGAGCACTCGGGGTCCAGTCAAGGGCCTTGAGGAAGGACAACAGGCGATCAGCTGAGAAAACATGTCCTCAAACAACAAATCAACTGAAAACAAATACGCCCACTAACTGATTTCACATATATTGGTAATCCTGGCGTTCCATAAGGAAAACGGTGTAAACTTCTCAATGTCTTTAAACATTTAGGACGGGTTTGGAATTTAGGAACTATCTTAGCATTTTTTTGATTTTTTTTTACATCAAGGGAGTAATGGTGATTATCTCTGGGTATGACTTATGAATGTTATTTATTTATTGGCTAGTCTGTATTTTCTGATTTTGTTTCCTAAAATAAATATTCTTTTGTAAAAATACTTAATCTATAAAAGGTTCATAACTTTTCAGGTTGTTTTCCTCATTTCTTTGTCTAAACATTCTTACAAATTCAGTTTTAGTATATTTAACATCTTTATTAGGCATTTATTATGTGTCAGGCCCTGTAGAAACACAATGGGAAGAAGAGACATGGGATTTCTGCCCTCAGACCTCGAGCTATGCCTGCTCTGTTTGCTTGGGACCATAATCACATATTTTTTAATTTCTGCAAAAATTAATAGAAAACAAACATTTCCACTGACCAGCCCTGCCTCAAGCCTTCTGCACTTGATGCTGCCTTTGCCCAAATTTTTGTACGTTCACCTCAGAGGGCACTTGGCTGAAATGTCACCTCATAGAGAGGCCTTTCTTGGCTACCCCTCCTAAAATTACCTCGTGTGTCTCCTTTTCCTTCTTACTTTATCTTTACTAAGAATATTTTACTCACTTACTGAAAAAATCATCTGTGTTTACTGTCCATCTGGTTCCATGAGGGCCAAAACCGTGTCTTGCACTTATCTGAGTAAACTCTGACTTAGGCTGACACGAGCTACTCACAGGATGGAGCGTCACCGAGAGACACCATGTGTGCGGTTACGGGGTTCTGCTCGCAGCCTGCTGGTTCCTGCCTCCCCAATGCAAGAGAACTCCGTAATCCCGACGCACACCTGGCCCCGGGGTTGGCAAGGATAGAGAGTCTGCATTCCTTAGTATGATACACTTAATTTATTTGATTTATCTCTACTATCAGACACACTGATATTTTCAGCTATTTTCTAATACTGATCATTCAGAAAAAGAAAAACTGGCTGAAAATTAGTTGAGAGTAAAGCACGCAAGTAGAAAAACTTAAAATGTACAAAAACACTTAAAGATGCTGTCAACGTTCCAGAACAGCACCATGACCCGTGACTGGGGATGTCAGCTCTGATGTGGGGGTCATACTGACGGAATTGTTTTCTAGAAAAAGAATATTTATTCTTTTTATTAGGAGTACAGAACTTAATTTATTCAACATTCTTACAACACGTATCTATTAAATATTTACAAAGCACCAGGTACGGTTCTAGGTGCTAAGGACACAGGAATGATGGAGCTCATATTTTAGGCCACAAAGGTGGCGAACACCTGTGTGCCAACTTCATTCTAGGCTTCTCACCCTTATTTTCTGTCACCTCTATCTTTTCAATTATTTTTAGTGTATTTTACTCTCCCTACTTAATCTACTGCTTCCCTATAAAACTTCTTAAAACATTTTGGATCAAGTAGATGGAAATAAATGAAAAATAAAGAGGTAAATAACCGTAAGTGCTCTATTTCTAGGATCTACAAAGTTTTAATTCTGTATAATAAAGTGTAGCAGAACTTGCTTTGTTGCCTGTATGAAGTGGACAAGTGCTAAGTGCTATTATGTTTATATGGATCCATTCTATGTCCTTCTCCCTTCATCTGCCAACGTTCTGAGAGAGAGAGAAAGAAGAAGCAATATTGTGGCCAAGAGCCTGTCTCTCATGGATCCCTGATTTTTTCCCCACTACTTGCAGGAGAAGGGAAGCATTATATCATCCTATGGCTGAATTTATTTAAGAAGTGGATTTCTGTATTTCTCATTTCTCCTCATGGAACAGATGGCTAGAAACATTTAAGCAGAACAGATCAAGGTGAATAGGAAAAGAAAACTTCAATATTTAAAGAACTAGTTTGGCAAAAAGATAAATCCAATTCTTCAGATTACCTCTTAGAAAAGGGAATTAATTTCAATCATAGAACAAGGTTCAACTGACGCTTGAGAGGACCCTGGTAGTTATAAATTTTTAAAAATGGAGCTAATTCAAAGAGAAGGAAGACAGAAGCAAAGGAACACCAATGAAAATCAGAACACCTTCCTGTAGCTAATTTTTCTGAAGCGAGCCCAGCAGACTGGTCACACGGGCAGAGTCCTTCCTCTCCCAAGTCCACGCTGAGCCCAGATACTGAGAGCACGGGCCGGGAGACAGCTGACCAGGAGCTTCCTGAGGTCTCCCAAGGGGAGCTGTAAGCAGCATCTCTGGGTCGTAAATGGGAGAGACAGTGGGTGGGCAGGGAGGCGAGATCAGGAGCCAGCTTGTGTCCACTGTCCTCCACTCCAGCACCTGCTGTGAGCAAAGTTCTTGTCCTTTTAATATGCTCCAGGAACAAAGCCTGCAGCTGAGCCCTGGGCTGGCTTGTTTTGGATGAGGCTGCCCAAAGGGCACTGGGAACAGATTCCCATAGGACTTTCCTTTCCTTCATGGACTAGATCTCATGTTAAGAGTTCAGAGATGGAAAGGAATAGTGAAGATGGTCTGAAGTGGGCTAATGAAGAGAAAGAAAGAAAATAAGCATTTTTTTCTTTTGCCACATATAATGCAAGGCTATCTTACGAGGGCAGCCTCACTTACAGCTCTGCCTTAGAAATGCAGCAAAAAGTATATACTTCCATGTCATCACAGCCGCAAATTCATGAATCTGCTTAATGTCCTGGAATTCTTCCTACAGAAGTTACTGTTTGCATACAAGAGACTAAGTACTTCAAGATACAGGATTTCTTGCCACAATGAAGCATTTGTTTAGTATCTCATCTTTAAGAGCCTGCCTTCACAGGTCTTGACAAACTGCTACTCATGTTACAAAACTTAAAATGCCCCAGGACAGAATAAGCCTGTGAATGCTAGTTATGATTAATGGTTACTGACAAATGCAGAGTATAATAAAAAACAAAACAAAACAAAACAAACAAACAAAAAGTGTATAGCAACCACATGCATTTGACTGGAAGATACCTTCTAAATGTGGGTAAGCATCAGAGTGGAAACTATGTTGAGCAGCGTGGCGCTGTATGCCTGTCTTTAAAAGTCACTCTCTGACTCACGCACTTACTGGCATCAAGGAAACTCACCTGCAAGCAAATCGCCAGGTTCACTCTACAGCCAAACGAGGTGCTAACGGCCCGTGGATGGAGGCCCAGGTCTTTAAACAGTTTTGAGAATGACTGGGTGAGTGCTATTCGGGGCCGTTCTTCTGCCACCACTACACAGGTCCGCACGCGGGACAAGTCCAGTCCTCGTGCCTAGAAATAATGACAGCAGTAGGAGGTCAGCCTTGCCAGTGTTAGGGGTGTGACCTGCAGGCTCCTTACCCAGATCTGTACAACAACAGAAACTCCACATAGATATTCATTCCCAGGGCTCTCTGTGTCCGCACCATTAACCAAAATGCTGTAGAACACGTGTAAATAAAAAAAAGCCCATATCGGTAATCAAGGATGCCATTACAAACATATTTTAAATAATTCAAGAAGCATAATGAGGAGAAAAGTTGAAGAAAAACAAGGTGTGGATAAAATAATTAAAGGACAGCGTTTGGGGAAGAACAGAAGCACTTGCATACACTCCTGCCAGCATGGATACACAGGAACATCCATCGGAGAGAAATGAGAAACCTGCTTTTAATATAAGAATGGAAAATGAAAACATCTGGGCAGCTTCTTAAACACAGCTCTCCTTTCATGTCCTGAGACCTAACAGGTCCCAGATAAACTGTCACAAGGAAGCACAGCGCAGTTCTGCCCAAATTCCATCTAGTGAACGAAATGGCAACACCCGGGACAGGAAATGAAGTGCCTTAAAAGCACAACACTCCCAAGTGAAGCTGAGGAAGAGCAAAACGCGCAACGGGAGTGGCAATGAAACAGGAGGTGAGGGAGCGACAGGGTCTCCATCCCCACACAGGACAGTCGCCAGGAGCCATCAGCGTCCTGGAGAGCTGACAAGGGCACCTGAGCTGAGGAGGGACACGAGTCAAGATAACGACAATCTTCCATACGTGCAGTTACACAGGGAAAATTAAGTCCAGGTAACACGAATGACCCTCGACATATGTGTGTTTTGGGAGGCAATGCACCCTGGGCTTTGAGATGGTGCTCGTGGAGCCACAGATTCAAAATTTGGCTTCAAAGTTTACTAAATGTAAGAACTTGGAGAAGGTGCTTAATTTCTCTGTAACCTAAGTTTCCTCATCTTTAAAATGGAAACAATAATGGATCTATTTCAGAGAACCATTGTAAAGGTTAAATTAATCAATTATGTAAAGTGCTTAGAAATCACTTATTATTTCATTTGGTTATTTATAAATGCACCTGTAGGTAAAGTTCATGAAACGTACTCAATCATTTTATAGCATAATATAGGTGGACATGAATAATAATATTTTATAAATTTCCTTTGCTGTATAAACATATAACTTCAAGTAATATTTATTTATTATTGATATTTAGCTTAATATCAAAGTTATCTTGCATTTTGCTTTCTTGTTCAAGCTTAATGCACTAGGTCTGAATAGGAAAACAAAATTCAGAAGAGAGAAATATATTGCTTTACTAATGGCAAGTGTATAGGTAATTTGTATGTGTGCATATATACACACAAATATAATCTGTGTATATACCTATACATACACACTCACACATATCTGAGCATATAAACAGTGAATAGTTGGAATATTAACCAAAATAGGTCATATGATTATTCTCTCCTGGTTACTTGAATAAGGACTACATAATTTACGATGAAAATATGTCTATCAAAAAGTCCTTGGGGCTTCCCTGGTGGCGCAGTGGTTGGGAATCCACCTGCTGATGCAGGGGACACGGGTTTGTGCCCCAGTCCGGGAGGATCCCACATGCCGCAGAGCGGCTAGGCCCGTGAGCCATGGCCGCTGAGCCTCCGCGTCTGGAGCCTGTGCTCCGCAACGGGAGAGGCCACAACAGTGAGAGGCCCGCGTACTGCAAAAAAAAAAAAAAAAAAAAAGTCCTTGGTTTCAATGAAGGGAAATGTTGTTATTGTCACATAATGGTAATTGAATATTAAAAAATAAAACCAAGCCACTGTTCACTGGATTTTAAAAATTAATTTTGGTTAGGACCCAGATCTACCAATCAGGGTCCTCAAGGAAAATGAAATGAGTGGCTAAATTTAGATGTATGACTCGAATCCCAGTGTTGGAATAAAACTAACTGCACTCAAGAACTGAATCCACCAACAAATCAAAAGGCAATTCAGGACCCTCCAAGTAGCCGTAACAGAATTAAAGACATCAATAACATACACTCTGACCTCTAACTCTGGCAGTGGGAAAATATCCATGTTATAAAACAAGGTTTTCACGTGAAAACAACTTCGTCAACCTCAGGTGACAGGGGACCTTAATGTCGGCTTTTCTGAAGGATCATTTAGCCTCACCACACCTACTTCACACCCTCTGACACTGGTGCTTTCCCAGGATGCTGGCAAGTGTCCCCCAAGCACTCTGAGGGCTGCTTACCTTGAGGGATTCTGTCTGCGAGCCCAGCCCCTTGGTACACAGTTCCATCACTGAGTAGGAGCAAAATGTATCCCGGACTTTGTACTGACTCACGGCAAGCAGCCACAAGGCAGGGTTGGTCTCCAGCTCTGCAGGTGGGATGAGGATGGACTGGTGCCCGGAATACACACTGCACAGAGAGATGGGAGGGCTCAGTAAGGATGGAGAAGGCAGGACCAGCCAGCCTCTGAGAAACACCTACTGTCCATTTGCAAGAGGGGACAGTCACACCAACTCTACTCTCCGGTATTTGTAAATATAAAACAAAAGCGTGTTTACAAAAACATTCTGAAAGATACAAAAGAACTATGGGATTATGATCCGCAGTTACTACCATTTTGAGCACTCACTGAAAGATCTCAAAGCTCTGATGCTGTTAGGTTTCTCTCAACGCTGCTATCTTCACAGAATGGACTCTCACAGTGGGAAACACAGGACTGAATTTTGGTAAAAAGGTCTGGAAGTTCAGAACAGGAGTTAGCAAACTAGATGCTGCCTGGTTTTGTAAATAAAGTTTTATTGGGACACGGCCCTCAGTCCTTGCTGTACCATCTACAGTGGCTTTCACACCAACGGGCAGAGCTGAGGCTTGCGACAGAGACCATGGAGACTGAATATTTACTAAACAGCCACTTGAGGAAAAGCGCACCCAACCGTGGTTCAGAAAACTGACATCCAGAGTAAATAAAAGGAAATTAAGACAATTAGAAGAATTAGGATTATAATTTTACTTCAGAATGATCCAATTGGATTACCAAACAGAACTAAGGAAAATACAATCATTCTCTAATTTTACCTTTACGTTAGAGAGCATGGGGAGAGAAACAAGAGGCTACATATTTTGTTTCACCATTAATTAATGGGGCAAGTGTGATTTTAAAATAATGAAGTATTTGCCAAACTACATTTTCAATGGTATTTATTTTGTTTGGTTTATGGCTACAAATCAACATTAATAGATATCATATGCTATAACAGAACATCCTAGATAAACTACCTTCTAAGATTTAAGTAAAAGAGATTTTATTTTTAAAATTGAAGTATAGTTGATTTACGTTGTGTTAGTTTCAGATGTACAGCACAGTGATTCAGTTATACACACACATATATATATATATATTCTTTTTCAGATTATTTTCCCTCACAGGTTATTACAAAATATTGAGTATAGCTCCCTGTGCTACACAGTAGGTCCTTCTTTGTTGGCTATCTATTTTATATATAGTAGTGTGTATATGTTAATCCCTCTCCCCACCACTTTCCCCTTTGGTAACCATAAGTTTGTTTTCTATGTCTGTGGGTCTATTTCTGTTTTGTAAATAAGTTCATTTGTATTTTTTTTTTTTAGGTTCCACATATAAGTGAAACCATATGGTATTTGTTTCTCCCTGGATTACTTCACTTAGTATGATAATCTCTAGGTCCATCTATGTTGCTGCAAATGGCATCATTTCATTCTTTTTTATAGCTGAGTAACATTCCATTGTATACATATACCACATCCTCTTTATCCATTCATCTGTTGATGGACATTTAGGTTGCTTCCATGTCTTTGTAAATTTCCATGCTACTGTAAATAGTGCTGCAGTGAACACTGGGGTACACGCATCTTTTCAAATTAAGACTTTTCTCCAGACAGATGTCCAGGAGTGGGACTGCAGGATCATGCGGTAATTCTATGAAGGAAACTCCACACTGTTTTCCATAGTGGCTGCACCAATTTACATTCCCATCAACAGTGTAGGAGGGTTCCTTTTTCTCCACACTCTCTCCAGCATTTATTATTTGTAGACTTTTTGATGATGGCCATTTTGACTGGTATGAAGCAATACCTCATTGCAATTTTGGTTTGCATTTCTCTAATAATTAGCAAAGCTGAGCATCTTTGCATGTGCCTGTTGGCCATCTGTATGTTTTCTCTGGAGAAATGTCTTCCTAGATCTTCTGCCCATTTTTTGATTGGGTTGTTTGTTTTTTTGATATTGAGCTGCATGCACTGTTTGTGTATTTTGGAGATTAATCCTTTGTTGGCTGCATCATTTGCAAATATTTTCTCCCAGTCCGTAGGTTGTCTTTTTGTTTTGTTTATGATTTCCTTTGCTGTGCCAAAGCTTAAGTTTAATTAAGTCCCATTCATTTATTTTTGTTTTTATTTCCATTACTCTAGGAGATGGATCCAAAAAGATATTGCTGAGATTTATGTCAGTGTTCTACCTATGTTTTCCTCTAGGAGTTTTATAGTATCCAGTCTTACATTTAGGTCTTTAATCCACTTTGAGTTTATTTTTGTGTATGGTGTTAAAGAATGTTCTAATTTCATTCTTTTACATGTAGCTGTCCAGTTTTCCCAGCACCACTTACTTTTTAAAAAAATTTATTTATTTTATTTTTGGCTGCGTTGGGTCTTCGTTGCTGCGTGCGGGCTTTCTCTAGTTGTGGTGAGCGGGGGCTACTCTTCGTTGTGGTATGCGGGCTTCTCATTGTGGTGGCTTCTCTTGTTGCAGAGCATGGGCTCTATGCACACGGGCTTCAGTAGTTGTGGCGTGCAGCTTCAGTAGTTGTGGCTCATGGGATCTATAGCGCAGGCTCAGTAGTTGTGGTGCACGGGCTTAGTTGCTCCACAGCATGTGGGATCTTCCTGGACCAGGGCTTGAACCCGTGTCCCCTACACTGGCAGGCAGATTCTTAACCACTGCACCACCAGGGAAGCCTGGAAGCCCCCCAGCACCACTTACCGAAGAGACTGTCTTTTCTCCATTGTATTATTCTTGCCTCCTTTGTTGTAGATTAATTAACCATAGGTGCATGGGTTTATCGCTGGACTTTCTATCCTGTTCCACTGATCTGTAGTTCTGTTTTCGTGCCAGAACCATACTGTTTTGATGACTGTAGCTTTGTAGTATAGTCTGAGGTCAGGAGGCCTGATTCCTCTGGCTCCATTCTACTTTCTCAAGATTGCTTTGGCTATTCGGGGTCTTTTGTGTTTCCATACAAATTAAAAAATTTTTTGTTCCAGTTCTGTGAAAAATGCCATTGGTAATTTGATAGGCATTGCACTGAATCTGTAGATTGTCTTGGGTAGTACAGTCATTTTAACAATATTGATTCTTCCAATCCAAGAACATGGTATATATTTATATATATATTTATACATATATCTTTCCATCTATTTGTTTCCTCTTCAATTTCTTTCATCAGCATCTTACAGTTTTCAGAGTACAGGTGTTCTGCCTCCTTAGGTAGGTTTATTCCTAAGTATCTTATTCTTTTTGATGTGGTGGTAAATGGGGTTGTTTCCTTAATTTTTCTTTCTGCTCTTCTGTTGTTAATGTATAGAAATGCAACAAATTTCTCTATTAATTTTGTATCCTGCCAATTTACTGAATTAATTGACGTGCTCTAGTAGTAGCAAACCGAATCCAACAACACATTAAAAGGATCATACACCACGGTCAAGTGAAATTTATCCCAGGGATGCAAGGATTTTTCAATATTTGCAAATCAGTGTGGTACACCACATTAACAAATTGAAGAATAAAATCCATATGATCATCTCAATAGATTCCAAAAAAGCTTTTCATAAAATTCAACATCTATTTATGAGAAAAACTCTCCAGAAAGTGGGCATGGAGGAAACATACCTCAATATAATAAAGGCCATATATGACAAACCCACAGCTAAATACGCAACAGTGAAGAGCTGAAAGCATTTCCTCTAAGACCAGGAACAAAGCAAGGATGCCCACTCTCACCACTTTTAGTCAACACAGTTTTGGAAATCCAAGTCACAGCAATCAGAAAAGAAAAAGAAATAAAAGGAATCTAAATTGGAGAAGAAGTAGAACTGTCACCGTTTGCAGATGACATGGTACTATACAGAAAAATTCCTAAAGATGCTACCAAATGGTTGTTTTTGGTCTTAGTTTTAAAAGTCTTATTGTGGTAAAATATGCATAAGATTTACCATTCAGCCATTTTAAAATGACACTCCAGTGGCGTTAATTACGTTTACAATGTTGTGCAACCATTACTGCTATTTATGTCCAAAATTTTTCACCATCCCAAACAGAAGCTCTGTACCCAACCCATCACCACTTCCACCTCCCAGGGCCTGGTAACCTCTAACCTACTTTCTGTTTCTGAATTGCCTATTCCATATATTTCATTTAAGTGAAATCACACAATATTTGTCCTCTTCTGCCTGGATTATTTCACTTAGCATATTGCCGTCAACATTCTTCCATGTTGTAGCATGTGTCTTCAAGGCTGAATAACATCCCACTGTATGGATAGACCACATTTTATTTGTTCATTCATCCATTGATGGATGCTTGGGTGGTTTCTACCTTTTGGCTACTGTGAATAATGCTGCTATGAATAGCATGTACAAGTATCTGTTTAAGTCCCTGTTTTCAATTCTTTTGGGTATGTACCCCGAAGTGGAATTGCTAGACCACATGGTAACTCTATGTTTAATTTGCCGAGGAACTGTCAAACTGTCTCCCAAAGGCTGCACAATTTTACATTCCTACCAGCAAGGTACGAAGATTCCAGTTTCTCCAAATTCTCCCCGGTACTTGTTATTTTCCATTTTTTTTTAGTACAGCCATCCCAGTGGGTGTGAAGTGGTACCTCATGGTGGTTTTGACTTGCTTTTCCCTAATGACTCATGATTGAGCACCTTTTCATGTGCTTATTGGCCATTTGTATGTTTTCTTTGGAGGAATGTCTAACCAAGTCCTTTGTCCATTTTAAAAATGTAATTGGCTTTTATTATATCACTGATTGAGGAATCTTAAGCCCCTCTGTCTGTTGAAAACAAAGATTTAAAAGTGTGAAAGTTACCCACTAGTGAGTAGTTCATCATTAGAGCTGTATTCACACACAAACACACACACACACACACACACACACACACGTTTTACGATACAGCATTGTAATGCTGCACTGGTTTTTCTTTTGTGTTATTACTTGAAGTTAATGTGTAAGCCAGGAATGTTAATTAATCTGATCTCCTCTGAAGGAATATCAGAATAAGTAAAAGAAGACATTGCCACTTTATTTCAACAATTCTATGCCAGTTAGGATTCATTGCACAGGCTGTATTAAATCTACTCAAGCATCTCAGAGCACACTCAAATGCCACAGTTACTGTAGAACAACAGAAGTTTCATTTAAACCAATGTCTCCTTTTAAAGGACAGTGCTTCTTCAAGGGAGGAGTAAATAATGAGCTGAGAGTTAGGGCTCAGAGGAAACACCCCCGTGAGCTGAAGGCCCTCTGAGGTTCCACCCACCTTCCCTAGACCACCCTGGGGATCCCAGCTGAGCAAGTGAAAATCATAAGCAAGAACTTTAAAAAGAAGGTTCTTAGACTAAGTCTGTCATGTACAAATAACTGACATGCTCTTTGGACGTATTAGAATAAGCACCATTTAAAGAACCTGTTTTTGCTTCATACAAAAGCCTTAGCCTGATGAGGTGGGCTGGGTGTGCCCCTGGGATGTCCCTTCAGAAAGGAACAAACCTGTGATATGCTGCGGGGCAGGGGGGTGGGGTGGAGCTCAGGAAGCTCCCGGTGGTGCCGGTTGCCCTGTCCAGTTCTCTGGCCGCCTTTTTACTTGGACAGGTATGACCCCCACAAAAAGCTCTCCTACTCCCAACTCCAGCTCATGACGGCTTTCAGAGGACCTTTCCTGTTTGTAGTGGAAACACTGGCTCCCAGGGATCACACACTCCCAATGTGGAGCACTAGGAAGAACCGTCTTTTTAAGGAATGAAAGTGATTTGTTGGCAGATGTGTTCTAACTTGGCTTCTAAAGATGGATTCCACAAAACTTAAATCCAAGACACACGGTTAAAAACTTCCCATTTTTAATATTAGAAGAAGAAAGTGGGATATGGAACCACATACAAACTACGATTATAGCTGTGAAGAAGGGCAAGAGCACAGGAACAAACACAGCAGGATACTAATGGGGGCTAGGGTGGGGCAGAGGGACCCCGGGCGTTTCTCTGCCCATTTGTCAGTTCTTAGGGCACTCATTCATTTCCATAGAATATGACCCATAAACACGTTAAAAAACACACACATTTCTATCCTGGAATACCTCTATCACACATTTCTTATCAGGATAACAAAATGCTACAAGTTGGTGATTGCTTTAGATTCTCCTATTGGAGCTTAATACATCAAAACATCAGACAACCAACAATCAATGTGTGGGGATAAAATGTAGGTGTTATTCTAGGAAGGATATTTGGTAATCAGGTGGGAATTTTTCCAGTGGTGGCTTTTGGATTTTTTGAATTTTACTTAATCCTTCTGAGCAAGGAAATCTGATAATGAACAGAGCCCTCTGTATTTAAAGAATTAAATGAAACTCAGAATAGAATAAGAACTTGTTCCAAGTTGAGTTTAGATGAACTTTAAAGAGCTCTGAGGATGTGCTGACTGCTCTCAGTAACCAGGAGAAAGGATTATTATGCCCAAAACTTTCCTTTGAACGTTTTCAAATATTTCCTTTGAATTCCTGCT
>NW_006769605.1:1177147-1238544 GCF_000442215.2 Lipotes vexillifer | reverse complement strand
TCCTGCTGATGTGAAAGTTTTGTTACGCACAAAACATGCAAACCTACACATTCTAGTGGAGCCCTGTGGAAAAGTAAAAAAATTATTTCTATAGTCAATATACAAAAATCAATAAGATCCCATTCCAATAATTATAACACTCAACATTCTGTCAATTTTTCTTTAAGATTTGTCCTTGGGAAATTGATTTAGGCCTTTAAAGATCACTTTACAGTGTGGCTATTTAAGAGATCAAACAGCACGACAATATGTCTGCATTACAATACTGACACCTTGGTCAAACAACTACTTACTGCAAGTAGCGTCTATCCAGTAACACTTCTGTACAAATTTAGCTGCGCCCTTGCAGTTTGTGAAAACACGCTTTCATCTGGAAGTCCTTGTAGCCAGCACTGTGGTGCTTTAAAAATCAGAGTTTCCATCTGGTTGAGAATCCGGCATGTTTTGTTTTCTCGCTTCTGAACCAACAACCACCAAGAATACGCACTGGCGGTCTGAAGTTGAGCCAAACACCTCCTCGGCTCCCACAGCACATCAGGGCTGCTCCCCTCACACCCGGAGGTCCTGCGGGCTGTTCCTGAGCCCTTGTCTTCTTTCCAGGGGCCATGAGAGCTAAGGGAGACCCCTGCCCCTGAGGCCACCAACACAAGTGGCGGCCACCTGCGAGGGCGACTTGTTGGACACCGGTGTTTTGTGCCACAGGCACCGTTGCACCCTCTGCCCTTTGCAACGCAGCGCTCAAGGATCAGCCCCCACACCATGTCTGGCGTGATCCTGAATTAGAGCTTTCTTTGTAGCTCATGTACCAACTCCAATGAGAAGCCTCAAGGCAACATTAAGCAGGAAGAAATAAAAATAATGGAAAATTTACCTCTGCTGAATGGATATTGAAAGGACAATCTTGGCCAAAAATGGGATCATACACCAGGTAACAGCCCAAGATCTAACACCCTCGCACATCATGCACCATGTAAATCGTTAATTATCCACTAGGAAACATGCCTTTTCCCTCTTTGAAAAGTGATGGTGCATAGTTTTCCGTTAGCACCAAATGTTATTCAACCCATTCGTGAATCGGGGTTAACGAGACCACCTTAATTAGATTCCCCTGCATGACTTTTATTCCAGCTCAAATTTACACCACTTCTCTGACACTGAGGACTTTTACATTTTCTGGCAGGTACCGAACACACTTAATGACATTGGAGCCCCATGTCTTAGGGAATCAAAATGCAGGTAAAAACCTTATGATGATCCGCTTAATTATGACAATCTACCCATATTGTTCCCAGCATTTTCCTTTTACATGCTATCATAAGGAGACCAGAAATGAAGAAAAGGAAATACAAATCACCCACTGCTAGCTTTCTCAAGAATATACACCAGGATAAATGACTTGCTTGATCAGACTGCTAGAGCATGAAAGGGTAGGGTCCAGTGTGGAGTTCAAGGCTAGAGAATATAAGCAGACTTGTGAAAATTAAACATAGTTTCACCTCTGTCCTCCTTCCTATAAACAGAAGGCAACATTAAGAAAAAGGTTATTAAATCCTAGTAGAGGACAAACAGAAAACCTGATTCACCAATTTTCTACTTGCCCTTTTTTTTGCTCAATCCAACGAAAGTCGATTTGTTGTTTCATTTATTAACCAACACTGATTTCTTGGCACTGGCTATAAATACTTCCCTACTTAATAACAGTTGCTTATAGGGAAGAAGACTATTTCCTGTGAATTTCTGGAACCTGAACTATTCTAGTTTAGACCTTAACTTCAAAAAGAACAATTTAAAAAACATTTTGGGAATATTTTCTCTCAGTCTCTGGCCTGCTCCCATTCTCGCAACAGTATCTTTTGCAGAGCAGAGATGATTAATTTTAATAAAGTCTGCCTATCAATTATTTCTTTCATGCATCATGCCTTTGGTGGTGTATCTAAAAGTCATCAACAAACCCACGATCATCTAGATATTCTCCTAAGTTTTCTTCTAGGAGTTTTATAGTTTTATGTTTCACCTTTAGGTCTATGATCTATTTTGAGCTAACTTTTGTGAAGGCTGTTAACACCTGTGTCTAGTTTTTTTTTTTTTTTTTTTTTTTTTGGCCTATGGATGTCCAGTTATTCCAGCACCATTAGTTGAAAAGACCACCTTTGTTCCACTGCATCATTGTATTGCCTTTGCACTTTTGTCAAATATCGACAGACTATACTTATGTGGGTCTATTTCTCGGCTCTCTACAATACCAAGAGTGAACCTTGATGTAAATTATAGACTCTGGGATGATAATGTGTCAAAGGTAGGTTCCTAGTTTGTAAAAAATGTACTACTCTGCTGGGAGATGCTGATAACAGGGGAAGCTGTGCGTGTGGGGGTGGGGTGTGCATGGGAAATCTTCGTACCTTTCACTCAATTTTGCTGTGAACCTAACAATACTCTGCAAAATAAAATCTAGATAAAAAAACAAAAATAAAAAATGCCTGAACAGGAGAGAGAGAAAAAAAGACATTTTGGTAACTAATATAAATTTGTACATTTGTAATTCAATGATTTCTGATTATTAACTTGATAAAACATACAAAGAATTGATAACTCTCACAATTTGGGCACCCTGAGCAAGGCAGCCACACAACTCACGACAACACATGTCACCCTGTGGTGTCACGTGGGTGAGCCTACTAAACCGGGAGGGTAGGGTCTGTACCACGCACTTCAGTTACTCCAAGGAAAGTTGTTTTCCTTTTTAAAAAAGTTTTACTTAGGTATAATTTGCATATCATAAATCTATCCATTTTCAGTATAGAATTAAAAGAACTTTGACAGTTTTGCAGAGTGTATAATTATCACCATAATGCAGTTCTAGAACACTTCCATCACCCTAAAGGTATGCCTTGTATTCATTTGTAGTCAATCCTGTTTTCAGCCCTAGCCCCAGTTAATCATTATTCTACTTTCTGTCTCTATAGATTTGCCCTTTCTGAACATTTCCAACAAATGGCATCATATGATACAATCATATAATAAGTGGTCTTTTGAGTCTGGCTTCTTTCAGACTTGGCATATGTTTTTGAAGTTTATCCAGTCTGGGGAGAATTTTCATCTTAACAATAATGAATTTCCTAATCCATGAATACCAACTGTCTGACGTGCTTTTTAAAACAGGTCCAGTTTTTTAAGCAAGTCCATTGCGATCTGTTTCTATAATGGATTTCAGAACGAAGAGGTTTACAGCTGTTATGTATTTATTTTTAGTGCTGCAGGGGTCATAGCTGATTTTGTGACTTCTGAATGAATTTGCAGGTAAGACATTAAGCAAAGGGTCACCGCCACCCTCTCTGTACAATTCCTCTAGAGAGTCCCATTGCTGCTGGTGACATGCAGCAGGACTCACTCCAACCAGCACCTTCTCTGTAGATTTCACGGGGCTTGGCTGGGTGAGCCTGCAGAACTAGAAGGCACTATTGCCAAGTAACAAGAGACAGTTGCCTATAAAACTGTAGTTCAGAATAGGTTTCCTTCTCAGCTGGCCAGATATGTCTAAAGTCACTTTGGCCCTACTGTTGGAATGGTATATTCTGAACTATTTTCCAAGAAAAAATTACCCACAATGCTATTGCATTCTGAATTGAGGCAAAAATCATTAAAATATTTCAACTGTTCAATTATATTTGCTTTCTCAAAAAGTTTAATTGTGGTGATTAGAATGATAGTGTTTTTAAAAAATATGTAATTGGATTTAGTCCAATTTAACCCAATTGAATATTATAAATGCATTAAAATAATTGTTTTAGGAGAATGTTTAAAGATGAGAAAATGTCTACTATTATGAAAAAAGGCAATTATAAGCAATTGCACTGTAGCATCTCAGTTTTATAAATATATTAATGTACATTTACAAAATTGTATGTGTACTTAAAGGTTTATGGGTGAAACCATATGTTTTTTGGTGTTTGCTTTAAAATGCCCATACAGAAAAGGGACAGAAATAATCAGAAGGCTGGATGAAAACAAACTGGCAAAATAAGATCCACGTGAAGCTGGTTGTTGGGCCCTGGTGTTTGTTACAGTGTTCTTTATACACTTAAACATATACACTTGTATATGTTTGAAAATGTTAATAATAAAAAATAGTACTACATTAGAAATACTACATTACAAAATAAACTCTGTAAGACTATAGGCCAAAATGCTACTAGTGAGTATTTACTGTTATCTCTGGGTAGTATACTTATGGATGGCTTAATTTTCTTCTTTATATTATTTTGTATTTTCTAAAGTTTCTACAATGAACATCTATGTACAATTAGAGAAAAATGACAATAAACATTCATACTCTCCATTAATACTTGTTGGCAGCTACCAGGAGCTGGGCCTGGGGGCTGCCAGCTGTGGAGTGGGGGCCACGCAGGGGAGTGGGGGTAGGGGAGCCTGTGGAGCTTCCTTCCGGCCTCCCGCAGCTGAAGTCAGGGAGAAGCCTGAGGAGGAAAGAGCCTGGATGCCCCCGGTGAACACAATTCCAGGCCTGGGACACCTGAGAAGATTTAGAGGCATAAGAAGCAAGCCCACGGCCTGGGAGTCGCTTGGAAAATGGATTCCCAACAGACAGCTTCTGAGAATGGCCCCAGATTCTGTCTCTGTTGGTTTCAGCAAACTTTACGGAGACTAATTTTTCAGATGCTGGAGAGAGTGGCTACCAGGGCAGGTGTCCCTGTGGCACCCGGAGCTGGGCTGAGGAGGAGCCGCACCCTGCAGGCGGCCCCCTCCCGTTAGCAGTTCTCGCAAGTGGTCTGAAAACGCGTGTGTGATTTACTTACTTATATGGTAAAGGTGCAAAGACGAAACTCACCTACAGAGGCACCACAGGACGAACCCAAGTCCACAGTAAGGGTCCAGGCAGATGGCCACTTCTCTAGAGGGGTAGAGCTCACACTGCAGCTTAATAGAACGGCAGAAGGCACTGGTGGCTGCGTGAGACATCTGCAAAACAGCAAGGTCGCGTTAAGCGCACGGAGCCTGAGACCATCCTAAGGACTCCTGTAACAAAACAAGGCCGCGTGAAATGCACGGGACCTGACATCCGATGCCTAAGGGTGGTTTTATAACAGAGAACAACTGTAGCCAAGCTTTGGTTTTGTTAGGAGAGAGCAGCCTGCTGATGTTCTCATTAGTCTTCCCATTTTCAAGAGTAAACCACAAGCAAAACTTCCTGGTCCCCCAGGACTTAGTAACTCTGGCCCATGAAGTCAGGAGGTCTTGCATCTGCATGGCGGGTTTGACTGCGATCCCCACTGCAGCCCTGTACAGTAGGTGGGGACTTGTGACTCCTCACATCCCCTCTCCAGGCAGGGACGACAACTGACTTGTGATTCATCTCCAGGCCCAACACCACACCTGTCGTGCAACAGGGGGACCAGCAGAGCACACTGGACGCACGGCTCCTGTCTCAATAATCAGGAAATGTGGCTCAGAAGGCCACACACATTTGTGCAGTAAGACATGCTCGTCATTTGACAGCAGCCCAAATCCAATCTCAGTGCAGCTACAGTAAAGAGCTTCTCCAAAGTCAGCAACCAGTCCCACGACAGTCAGTATGGAATATGAATTCTTTTAAAGTACTGGAAATTATATCTAGTGACATCAATTTTCTCACAGAAGCTTTCTAGCCAAAGAAATCTAAGAGGAAAAGGAAAGTAAAAGCAGCCCAGAAAACTTTACCAAGTTCGTGGTCTTAAACATGTCTCAAGTTACCGTGGAGTGCATGTCACCCAGAGCTGAACTGTAAAAGGGACCAGTGCAGAGCATCGTAATATTCAGGGAAGTCCAGTCAAATGCCTGGGAAAAGCATTCATTAGCCACTCCAGGGAAGAGAGGAGAGAAACCAGGAGAGGGGGTTTCCATCCTACCACAGAGGATCCCTGTCAGAAGTTCTGCACAGAAGAAGATTTCACTGTGGATGTTTTACTGAATTCATACAAAGCAATGTAGAATCACTCTAGAATCTAACACACAAGCAGTTCTTCGCAGTTTGTTTTTAAAACCACAACATTTGTTTAAAGAGGAAATGAAGCTGGATTTATGAAACATGCCTTCAACCCCCTGCCTGCTGCATCAGGAGTTAGTAAGACCACAGCTACCAAAATCATCCACATTCTCAGATTAGCAACTAAAACAGACCTTCACAGAACCCCCGCTCTGTGCAGGTGTCGTATACAGCTTGAGAACCGAGCTCTCAGCTCAGCTCGGCAGATGCTAATTTGTTAATAGAAGACTTGTGCTTGGGATATGAAAAAGAACACACAGCCTCTGCCCTCAGGAGCTGGCCACATAGTGGGAAGTTCAGAAACTTGGTAACTGCAGGGGCTGCAAGCACTTTGACAAAGTGTGCATAGAGCTTAGAGAAAGCAGATGATGATTCTCACACCCCTCTGTGGGCTCAGAGGGTAAGTTAACAGAGTTCAACACAGCGACCAGGAAGCTAACAGGTTAAGAAAACATAACTAGGAATGGGGACTGTGTATCCCTAAGCTCATTCCAATCTTGGACCCTGCCAACATCACAAACCCAGAGCCCATGCTCGAATGCTTTACCAGAACCTTTTAGTAAGAAAAACTCCTGCAAACTTGTACTTGAATAAAGAATTAGTTTTCTCAAAGCCCCAAACATCAAACTCTAATGCTCTACTCTAAAAGAGACATTAAGAGCAGATACATCAACGTGGAGGAACTGGGGATAAGGCCAAGGGTATTTATTTTAAGGATGTATCTTATGACATCTTCAGCAAGTTTACCTTCCAGTGAAGTTTTGCTTTGGCTCACGTTAGAATAAGTGTCCATTCCTGGGGCACACATCAGCTCACACATCAACTGCAGTGAGCAGGAGAGTGCTCCAGAAGCAAACTGGTGTCAGCTCTAAGACATCCTGCAGGGAAGCCCACCTAAAGCACATGTAGGTGCTGGGCAGGTGCTCCATAGGACGGCTGTGGAGTGGGGCAAATGCAGACCTAGGATCTATCTATTAGGAACTTTCAGAGTTCAAATCACACTTTTAAACAGGGAGCACGAACAACTTAAATTGAACACCTGAACTTATACTTGTACATTTTATACTAAATCGGACATTCTGTAATGCCCTTTATAGGGAAAACACTTTACTGGAAAGGCTTTTCTCTGTCAACTTTTGGTGTGTATTGGACACTCAATGATATTTTTGTTCAAAAACTGAATCAAAATTTATTTCTGAGAAAAATGGTGACCTGAGCAACCACAGAGGTGGGAGTTTCCATTTGGAGCAGACTGTTAAGGCAGATAATTTCAACTCTATTTATGCCTCTCAGTATTTGAAGCATGTGGGTTTTTCACTAAACATCACATACACTTCATTTCAGGTACTCATCAAACAAATTAAACAGTCAAAGGTTTAAGAAAAACTTATAAATTTGAGAGAAAGTCTAGTTATTCATCTCTCTGGGATTTCCAGAGTCTATACTTACATTAAGAGGAATCATTAGGAATTAAGAACATAGATCACTTTGGCTCTGTTTCAAGTAGTAATATCTTTATAGAATCAAGATTTAATATTATAGTTCCCACTTCTGTAGATCATGAAAATGGTACGATCAAAAGTGTGTGCTTCTCTTGTGGCTGTGACAGTAGGAGGCCAACCCAATTTTCATACTTAGTAAATAATTCATCTTGGTCTGAAAATATATCTTTATTTTTAAAAGCTTTTCAAAAATTATTTTATTTTATAATGTACTTTATTGGTGTACCACCTCAAATTCTATAAAAAGCAGAGGAGAGGGTTCAGGGAAGATGCAGAAGAGGAATCCCTGTCCTACTTGGACAGTATCCGCACAGGCAGAATCTGATGTAACTACAGTGGAGCTCTGGAGTCAGTTGATGGCTTGCAACTTCCAGGGGGGCAGAGGAAAGCTTGGACAGTGAACCGCAATTAATTTTGGAGAAATTAAGACAGTCCCAGGTTTAAAAAGTTTAAGGGGGTTCATTACATTTAGACCTGCTGTGAAAGAAATGCTCAAGGGAATCCTGCAGGTTGCAATAGAAGAACATTGTAACTCGATGACATTTGAAGAAGTAAAGGTCTCAGTAAAGGTAAACACAAGACAATTATAAAAACCAGTATAATTGAACAATTGCTTAAAAACTCTACTTTTTGTTTTCTACATGATTTAAGAGACTAACATACTAAAACAAAACGGTTATTGGCCTAAAAACTAGTGTTATCGTAACTTTGGGTTTCAATTCCACACTTTTCCTACATAAATTAAGAGACCAATGCATTTAATCGTTTATTACTAGGACTTCCCTGGTGGCACAGTGGTTAAGAATCTGCCTGCCAATATAGGGGACACGGGTTCAAGCCCTGGTCCGGGAAGGTCCCATATGTCGCGGAGCAACTAAGCCCATGCGCCACAACTACTGAGGCTGCGCTCTAGAGCCCATGATCCACAACTACTGAAGCCCGTGTGCTTAGAGCCCATGCTCCACAACAAAAGAAGCCACCACAGTAAGAAGCCCGTGCACCACAATGAAGAATAGCCCCCACTTGCTGCAACTAGAAAAAGCCCGTGCACAGCAACGAAGACCCAATGCAACCAAAAATAAATAAATAAATGTATTAAAAAATGTTTATTACTATATGTTTTGGGTCATACAATGTATAAAGATATAATTTTGGGACATCAACAACTGAAAAAATGGTGGGACAGAGCTGTACAGAAGCAGTTTTGTATATTACTGAAATTAGGCTGGCATACAAATTAGAGCATAGTAACTTTAAGATATCAAATGGAATCCCATGGTAACCACAAAGAAAACAGCTACAGAATATATACAAAAGGAAATGAGATAGGAATTTTAAAGTATCACTACAAAAAAATCAACTGAGCACAAAATAAAACAGTAAAGCAGGAAATGAGGAACAAAAAAGCTATAAGACATACGGAAAATAAGAGAGATGAGAAAAGTTCCTTCTTATCAGTAATTACTTCAAATACAAATGGATTAACTCTCAAATCAATGACAGAAATCGGCAGAATGGATGAAAGAAATGATCCAGCTACTGCTGTCCACAGGAGATTCATTTTAGATCAAAAGACACAAATAGTTTGAACATGAAAAGATGGCTAAAGATATTCCATGCAAACAGTAACCAAAAGACAGCAGAGGTGGCTATGTTAATATCAGACAAATAAAATCTAAATCAAAACGGATACAAGAAACAAAGAAGGGCATTATATATTAATAAAAGGTTCATTACAGCAAGAAGATATAACAATTATAAACATCTACAAACCTAAAAGCAAACCATCAAAATATATGAAACAAAAACAGACAGCTCTACAACAATAATAGGAGACTTTGATATTCCCTTTTCAATAATGGGCAAAACAACCAGACAGAAGATAAGTATGGAAAGAGAGGACTTAACACAATCAACCAAAGAGCTCTAAGAAACATACAGAGCAATATACAACCACAACAGAATACACACTCTTCTCAAGAGCACCTGGGTCATGTTCCAGGGCAGACCATATTTTAGGCCACAAATTAAGTCTCAATAGATTTAAAAAGATAGATAACATACAAAGTATCTTCTCCAAGCACAACAGGATGAAGAGAAGAAAAACTGGAAAACCTACAAATCTGTGGAATTTAAACAGTGTCCTCTTAACCAACAGATCAAAGAAGAAACTACAAGGAATATCAGAGAATATTTAGACACAAATGAAAATGAAAACACAATATAACCAAACCTAAGCGGATATTGCCAAAGCAGTGTTAAGGCAGAAATTTATAGCTATAAATTGTTATATTAAAAAACAGGAAAGGTCTCATGCCAACAACCTAACTTGACAACTTAAGGAATGAGAAAACAAAGGACAGACTAAACTCAAAGGTAGCAGAAGGAAATATTAAAGATTAGAGCAGAGATAAATAAGTAGAGAATAGAAAAATAGCAGAGATAAACAATGAAAACAGAAGTTGATTCTTTGAAAAGACCAACAAAATTGACAAACCTCTGGCTAGATGGCCTAAGAAAAAAGAGGGAAGTATCAGATTACTAAAATCAGAAATGGAAGTGGGGACATTTACTACTGATTCTACAGAAATTAAAAAAAAAATTATAAGAGAGTACTATGAACAACTATACAACAACAAACTGCACAACCAACAAGAAATGGAAAAATTCTACTTCATGGAATTTGAAACACAAGCTATCAAGAAGGAACACGAACTCTATGAAGACTAAATCACAAAAATCAGAAAATCTGAATAAACTTGTAACTGGCAAGAAAGACAAATCAGTTAAAAAAAAAAAAAAAAATCCCAACCAAAAAAGGCCCTGGAACTGATGGCTTCACTGCTGAATTCTATCAAATGTTTAAAGACGAAATAATACCAATCTTTCTCAAACTTCTCCAAAAATTGAAGAGGAGGGAACACTTTCTAATTCATTCTTGGAGGTCACCAAAATCCTGATACCAAAGCCAGACAAGGATACTATAAGAACAAAAAACTACAGACCAATATCCCTTTTGAACACTGGTGCAAAAATCCTCAACAAAATACTAGCAAACCAAATTCAGTAGCATATTGAAAGGCTTATGCATCACGACCAAGTTGGATTTATTCCTGGAATGCAAGGATGGCTCTACATACAAAAATCAAGCAATATAAAACATCACATTAAGAGAATGAAGAGAAAAACCCCAGATGATCATCTTGGTCGATGCAGAAAAAGCATCTGACAAAATTCAACATCCTTTCATGATAAAAACAATCAACAGACTAGAAATAGAAGAAAAGTTCTCAACACAGTAAAAGCAATATACAAAAACCCACAGTGAACATCATACAGAACTGTGATAGACTAAAAGCTTTTTCTCTGAGATCAGGAACAAGACAAGGATGCCCACTTTCACTACTTCTATTCAACATAGTACTGGAAGTTCTAGCCAGAGCAATTAGGCATGAAAAAGATATAAAAGGCATCCAAATTGGAAAGGAAGAAGTAAAATTATCTCTGTTCACAGATGATGTGATCATATATGTAGAAAACCCTAACAATTCCACAAAAAACTGTTAATAAATCATAAATGAATTCAGCAAAGTAGCAGAATAAAAAGTCAACATGCAAAAAGTAAGTTGCATTTCTATACACTAAAAGAAAAATCTGAAAAGGAAATTTAAGCAATTCCATTTACAACAGCATCAAAAAGAATAAAAAACTTAGGAATTAACTAAGGACGTGAGAAACTTGTACAATGAAAACTATAAAACACTGATGAAAGAAATTAAAGAAGAAATAAATAAATGGAAACACATCCCTTATTCACAGATGTCAATACTACCCAAGACTATACTGATTCAATGCAATCTCTATCAAAATCTCAATGATGTTTTTACAGAAATAGAAAAGCCTATTGTAACATTCATACGAAATCTCAAAGAAACCTGGGCAGCCAAAACAATCTTGGAAAAAGAACAACAAAGTCAGAGGACTCACACTTCCTGATTTTAAAACTTAGTACAAAGCTACAGTAATCAAAACAGTGTAGTACTGGCATAAAGACAGACATAGAGAAAAACAGAACAGAATACAGAGCCTAGAAATAAACCCTCACATATATGGTCAAATGATATTTTTTAAAAAATTTTCACTAATTTATTTATTTTTACCTAGACTTCGCATGCAATTGATTTGACTGATTGACTCATTGAGGTATAATTGACATACATTATATTAGTTTCAGGTATACAGTATAACATACATATGTGTATGTATTGCAAAACGACCACCACAATAAGTCTAGTGAAGACAGCTACTAAGATTTACTCTCTTAGCAACTTCTAAATACGCAGTACGGTATATCATTATCTATAGTTTCCATGCTGTACATTACATCCGCAGGCCTTATTTATAATTGGAAGTCTGTATCTTTTCATTCCCTTCACCCATTTTGCCCATCACCAATCTGTTCTCTGTATCTATGAGCTTGGTTTTTTTTTTTTTTTAAAGATTCCACATGTAAGTAAAGTCATACAGTATTTGTCTTTCTCTGTCTTATTTCACTTAGCATAATGTCCTTCAGGTTCATTCATGTTGTCTGAAATGGCAGGATTTCCTTCTATTTTATGGCTGAATTATATTCCATTGTGTGTGTATGGGGGAGGGTGTGGGTAGGTGGGTGGGCATATCACATTTTACTTATCCATTCATCTGCCAATGGACATTGATGTTGTTTCCATATCTTGGCTACTGTAAACAATGCTGCTATGAACACAGGGGTGCAGATATCTTTTCGAGTTAGTGTTTTTATTTTCTTCAGATCAATACCAAGAAGTGGAATTGCTGGATAATATGGTGGTTTTATTTTTAATTTTTTGAGGAACCTCCATACTGTTTTCCATAGTGGATGCACCACTTTACATTCCCACCAGCAGTGCACAAGGGTTCCCTTTTCTCCACACCCTCACGGACACATGTTATCTCTTGTCTTTTTGATGATGGTCATCTTGACAGGTGTGAAGTGATAGCTTATTGTGGTTTTGATTTGCATTTCTCTGGTGATTAGTGATGTTGAACATATTTTCATGTACCTGCTGTCCATCCGTATGTCTCTTTCAGAAGAATGTCTATTCAGATCCTCTGCCCATTTTTAAGAAATAATTGTTTTTCTGCTATTAAGTTGTATGAGTTTTTCATATATTTTGGATATTAACCCATTATCAGATATATGATTTTTAAATATTTTCTCCCATTCAGTAGGTTGCCTTTTCATTTGTTAATGGTTTCCTTTGCTGTGCAGAAGCTTTTCGGTTTGATGTACTCCTACTTGCTTAACTTTTGTTGCCTTTGCTTTTGATGTCAAACTCAAAAAATTGACAAGACCAATGTCTAGGAGTTTACCCCTATGTTTTCCTTCTAGGACTTTTATGGTTTCAGGTCTTACATTCAAGTCTTTAGTTCACTTTGAGTTCATTTTTATGTGTGGTGTAGAAAATTGGCCCAGTTTCATTCTTTTGCATGTGGCTGTCCAGTGTTCCAAGCACCATTTATTTAAAGACTGTCCTTTCCCCACCATATATTCTTGGCTCCTCTGTCATAAATTAGTTGACATATATGCATGGGTTAATTTTGGGGCTATTCTGTTTCATTGATCTATGTGTCTGTTTTTGTGCCAGTATAATAATACTGTTTGCATTACTGTAGCTTTGTAATGTCAGGGAGCATGATGTCTCCAGCTTTGATCTTTTTCAAGATGGCTTTGGCTATTGGGGGTCTTTTGTGGTTTCATACGTATTTTAGAATTGTTTGTTCTATTTCTGTGAAAAATACCATTAGAATTTTGATAAGGATTGCAATGAATCTGTAGGTTGCTTTGGGTAGTATGGCTATTTTAACAATATTAATTATTCTAACCAAGAGTATGGAATATCCATTTATTTGTGTCTTCTTCAATTTATGTCATCAATATTTTACAGTTTTCAGTGTACAGGTCTTTCACCTCCTTGGTTAAATTTATTCCTAGGTATTTTATTCTTTTGATGCAGTTGTAAATAAGATTGTTTCCTTAATTTCTCTTTCTGATATTTCATTATTAGTGTATAGGAACACAACAAATTTCTCTGTATTAATTTTGTTATCCTGCACTTTACTGAATCATTTATTCTAACAGTTTTTGGTGGAGTTTTTAGTGTTTTCTATACATAGCATCATGTCATTTGCAAATAGTGACAATTTTACTTCTTCCTTTCCAGTTTGGATGCCTTTTATTTCTTTTTCTTGCCTAATTTCTCTGGTTAGGACTTCCAGTACTATATTAAATAAGAGTGGTACAAGTGAGCATCCTTGCCTCGTTCCTGATCTTAGAGAAAAGCTTCAGCTTTTCACTGTTAAGTACGATGTTAACTGTGGGTGATCAAATGATTTTTGATATGGGTGCCAAAACCATCTAATGGGGAAAGGACAGTCTTTTCAACAAATGGTGCTTGGAAAACTGGATATCCACATGCAAAAGAATTATGCTGGACTCTTACCTAGTACCATAAACAAAATTAACACAAAATGGAGCAAAGATCTAAATATAAGATCTAAAAAATAAAACTTTCAGATGAAAATATGGGACAAAAGTTCACAACATTGGATTTAGAAATGTTTTCTTGGATATGACACCGAAGGCACAGGCAAAAAAAATTAGACTTCACAGAAATCTTAAAATTTTCTGCATCAAAAGACACTATCCATAGAGTAAAAAGGCAACCCAAAGAAAGGGAGAAAATATTTGCAAATCATATATCTGATAACGGATTAATATTCATAATATATAGAGAACATCTAGAACTCAACAAGAAAACAATCAATTCAAAATCGGCAAAGGACTTGAATAAACATTTCTTCAAAGAATATATACAAATGGCCAATAATTCCATGAAAAGATGCTCAACATCATTAATCTTTAGGGAAATGCAAATCAAAATTACAATGTGATACCACCTCACATCCATTAGGAAGGCTACTATTAAAAACAAACAAACAAACCAACAGGGAGTTCCCTAGTGGCCTAATGGTTAGGATTCCAGGCTTTCACTGCAGTGGCCTGGGTTCAATCCCTGGTCAGGGAACCAAGATCCCACAAGCCATGTGGCGCGGCTCTTCCCGCGCCAAAAAAAGAGGACATTCAAAAGAAAAAAAAAAAACCAATGGAAAATAAAATACAAGTGTTGGTAAGGATGTGGAGAAATTGGAAACTTTGTGCACTGTTGGTGAGAAGGTAAAATGGAACAGCTACTGTGGAAAATAGTACAGCAATTCCCCAGAAAATTAAAAATATAATTACCATATGACCCAACAATTCAACTTCTGGATATATACTTAAAATTGCTGAAGGCAATGTCTCGAAGAGATAGTTATACACCCATGTTCACTGCAGCATTATTCACAACAGCTAAAATGTGAAAGCAACTCAAGTGTCCATTGATAAAAAAATAGATAAGCAAAATGTGGTAAATACATACAATGAAGTATTAACTCAGCCTTAAAAAGGAATTCTGATATACACTTCAACATGGATGAACCCTGAAGACACTATGCTAAGTGAAAATCAGCCAAACACAAGAAGACATATACTGTATGATTCCACATAAACATGGTACCTAGAATAGTCAAAATCATAAAGACAGAAAGTAGAGTGGGAGTTGCTGCAGGCAGGGGTGGTTTCAGTTTTGTGAGAGGAAATGACTTACGAAGATGAGTGGTGGTGAGAGCAGCACAGAATTCTGAACGTGTTTAACACCACTGAGCTGTACACTTGAACTGGGTCAATGGTAAATTTGTGGTATATGTATTTTGCCACAATTAAAAATTGGAAAAAAAAGTAAATGGAGTAAGAGATCTAAACGAAAATTATGTAAACCCAGAAGTCAGGTGGATAATAGGTGAAGGGCTTCCTGAGGCCAGAGAACTTAACCGTGTCTTTTTTTTTTTTTTAACATCTTTATTGGAGTATAATTGCTTTACAATGGTGTATTAGTGTCTGCTTTATAACAAAGTGAATCAGCTATACATACACATACATCCCCATATCTCCTCCCTTTTGCATCTCCCTTCCACCCTCCCTATCCCCTCTAGGTGGTCACAAAGCACCGAGCTTATCTCCCGGTGCTATGCAGCTGCTTCTCACTAGCCATCTATTTTACACTGGTAGTGTACATATGTCCATGCCACTCGTCCCAGCTTATCCTTCCCCCTCCCCGTGTCCTCAAGTCCATTCTCTACATCTGTGTCTTTATTCCTGTCCTGCCCCTAGGTTCTTCAGAGCCTTTTTTTTTTAGATTACATATATATGTGTTAGCATACGGTATTCGTTTTTTTCTTTCTGACTTACTTCACTCTGTATGACAGACTCTAGGTCCACCCACCTCACTACAAATAACTCAATTTCATTTCTTTTTATGGCTGAGTAATATTCCATTGTATGGATGTGCCACATCTTCTTTATCCATTCATCTGTCGATGGACACTTAGGTTGCTTCCATGTCCTGGCTATTGCAAATAGAGCTTCAGTGAACATTGTGGTACATGACTCTTTTTGAATTATGGTTTTCTCAGGCTTAATGGTATCTTGACAAGGACATTGCCTGAGCTGTGAGGGTCCTAACTCTGGTGACACACATAGTAGTTCCACCATTCTTTGATAGGAAAAAGCATCATTTCAGAGGCAATGAGCAGTGTGCTGGCAAGTTATAATGAGACCCATGTTAAACAAGTGAGAAACTCCAGTGCACAGAGTTTTATAATAGAATACTGGGATTTGAGAACCAGCAAGAAAGAAAAACATAGGCAGTTTTTTAATTAGAGGTTAGGGAAGCTCTGTTTACATAAAAAATAGCTGGAACATCTGGAAATAATCAGTCAGCCTAGCTAACTATTGAAATGGTCACGCATTTTATAGCTTGAACAAAATGCACATATATCGCTCTCTCCGTGTTTTGCTGCCAGGCCCCACCAGAGCCCTATACCCATAAGAATGAAAACTGACCATTGCTTTGCGGCTTGATAACTACTATTACGCAGACTGTGTTTCTCACCTTCACTCCAGCTAGCATCCCAGTCGTGGACACACTAAAATCAAGATAGGCTAGCGTGTCTGGGTTGGAAGGTTTGTAGATCTGGGCAGGCCGCTTCTTTGGCAAATCATCTGGAGAGCAAAACAAAGCTGTTAGCATCTCTGACTTAATGGAAAAGCAGATAAGCAAACAAACATATCAGCGAGTTGGAGGACGAACCTGTGTCCAGTATCGGGGGCCAGGCCCTGACGTCTACAGCTGCAGCTGCCTCCCTGGACCGTAACAATTTACAGATCAGTTGTGTTGTCATCAAACAGGCGGAGCGGCTCACCTGAGGGTCAGAGAACAAGGAATGGAGAGGAGGAGGGTAAAGGACGGGGATGGACGCACGCTCACGTGCCAGCTGTGCACCACGTGGAGGCCATGAAGCTCACAGCACAGGCTGGGCACCCGGAGCACAGCTGCCTCACAAGGGGCTGTGTTGGCCAATGGAGTTCCACATGACCAGGAATCTGACCACGGAGCACACAAGCAGACCTTGTGGGGACTGAAGTCCCTGGCAGTATCCCCTGTGTGATGGTCACACTCAGAAAGCAGCATCCAGACTACCTGTTCTCACTGTTAGCTCCGTCCCCCAGAAATGCACACATTTACACACACAGTACCATCTACCAGAGTGACAACCTTGAGGGTCCTCCAACACAACTACAAAGAAGTATTCATTTGTGATGTCCCTCGTGGTTCCTCCTCCAAGGGAAAAACATACCCTAATCCTCTTAAACTTCCCCAGGCAAAAAAAATTAAATCAAATCTATACTTTCAAAAAGGAACAGGATGCTTCTCAATCTTGAGGAAAGAACCTTTAAAAATGTATGACTTTCCCACTTGTTTTGGTCTGCTCCTTGGGCTTGGTAGGGAAGCTCCCAGTGTCCAGAGGGATGCCCTCTCTGGGCATCAATTCCCACGCATTGTGGCAAAGCTGCTCTCTAGCCCCTAATTCTACGCACAAGCTGCTATCTTCCTTCCAGAACGAGATGGCCAACTCCTAGAGGGAAGAGGCTGAGTCCCACTCCACCGCTGGGACCTCCGACTCCCATGCAATCCCATGTCTGCACCCAGCCCTTCCCCGGGAGCCCAGGCTCTGTGATCTGCAAGCCCAACACTCAGGCGCAGACACCCGCAGGCAGCGTTACCTCCACGATCATCTTCACGGTTGGCAGCGTGGTTGCGATGTTCTGTGGGTGTGGAGGACGGACGGTTATTGGCACACAGCCTGCATACAGGCAACCATAAAATGCTGCGATAAGGTCTATTCCTACATGGGGAGAAAAGCAAAAGTTCTCACTTGAAACAAAACAAGCTGTTTAATGGCCATAATCCCTATCAGCAGAATCACCAGCCTGGAAACAGTCAGATGGGTACGGCAGTAACTGAGACCTTGAACAGACCTGTCCTCCTCCTTGTGGGTCTGTTAAACTTCAGGGGTAACTCCCACCTGGCCCGTTCTTTTAGGCACAGGAAGCCAAAGCAGCCCAGAAGCTTGATTGTTCTCATTTCTCTAAGGAATTACTCAACTTTCTGATTATCAATTCAGTAGTCAAGGATTTAACTACTATTGATTAAATGAACTACCTCAGATAGCTAATAAAACAAATTTAGATACAAAAGTCGTTGTGAACTACTGCTTTATCTGTGTCCCTACTATTAGTGGTATAGCACGTAGCACAGTCCGCACAAGTGAGCCAGGCAGGAGAGACAGTGCCCATTTTTGGTGGTAACACACAAGGTCATCGAGCACCAACATGTGCAGTGAAGGGTCTCTCGGGCAAGGGCTGGTCTTGCATGGCCCTGCTTCTTACCTGGTGGGTAGACCAGAGCGACGTGGTCCCCATCCTGCAGGTGCCCTCTCTCCATCAGCATTACGGCTATCTTCTCAGCCCGCTTGTGCAGCTGGACACACGTCAGCGAGTTCGCTATTGTGCCCTGAGTAGCACAAGAACAAGCGGGTAAGATTTTTTTTAATATGACAGCTTTGAGGTGCAGTTCATATACCATACAACTCACTTATTTAAAATGTGCAGTTAAATGGATGTATCTGCAGAGTTGGGCAACCACCACCACAGTCAGCTTCAGAATGTTTTCGTCACCCCCTCAGAAGAGCCCCCCACTGTTAGCATTCACTCTCCTTTCCTCCCCACTGGCTAAGAAGTACAACACCAAAGAGGCATTTAGATTTTTTTGTTTGTATTAAAAAGAAATATTTAAAAAACAATGACTTGACTTGAAAAAACAGCTAAAATCACAAAAAAAATCAATCTAGTAATTCTGGGACTTAAGTGTAATTGTCATGGGCAATAAGAATTAGTCGTAAATCTGCAGGACTCACACTATGAAAAGTAAGACTAATTGAAACTGTTTTTAAGAAAGACCACATCAAAAGTCAGGGAGGTCAGAAAACAAACAACCCCCCAGAAAAGCAACAGTCAAAAAAAAAAAAAAAAGTCAAAAAACCCCCAAAAAACACAAAAGAAAAAAAAGGGAAGTGTCAAATTCATTTAATGTAGACTTTTAAATATGCAGGAGCAAATGTGAAACACACTTGGATTGAAAAGTACCTTAAAAAAGCTTTGGAGGAGAAAATCAGTAGCAAAGTAGGTACTAAGAGATATCAAAATACATGATGTTTACCCTTTAAAGAAAAGCAAGAATGAACTGCAAACTATAAACATATAACTAACCAAAAAAAGTTTCTCTTGAGAATGCACTTTTCATTTGCACATATTCCCAGGTGAGAAGAGATCACTGCCTACAGCTATTTAAATACTGCTTCTTTATTATCAATTCCTACTTTAAAGGGATGAACAGGGTGAAGGACCTTTCCTTAAGCAACAGGCAAACTAGCCAGGAGTGTCAGGTGAGGAAGACCCTGCAGCTGAAGAAACGATGGTGGACACTTGGGCCAGATGCTTTTATTTAGGTGGGGAGCTTCCAAGGAGGGTAAATGAGCTGGTGGGTGACACGGAAAAGACTGTCGCCTGAGCAGAAAGAAGTCCACAGGAAGGTGGTGTGAGCAGCTGGTTGTGTGGGAGGAGAAACGTGGACAGGAGCGACCAGAACCTTTGGGGCCGTTAAAGGACACTGGTGACCTGGTGACTTGAGATGTGGGAAGACATCAGAATTCCCACCCAACTGGAACACGTGCACAAGGTGGGCGGGAACTGATGGGAGTGAAAACCATTTAAAAGGCATCAGGATGTATATACCAGCAGCCGATGTTTGCCTAAAACACTCACGGGATCACTGATGGCCGTATCTACCCTGGGAAGCAGCAGGCTCTCTCCATAACCGGGGCCCAGGGCCGCAGAAGCCCTGCAAAGGGAGGCTGCCCAGGCAGCTGTCAGCCAGGTTCCCGTCCCTTCTTGCTGTGCTGGCACTGGCCTCTCCCACAGTGGACAGGATTAGCTTACATTTCTCTGATTTGAACCTTCTCACTGTACATATTTTCCTTAGTTACCTTCCTTCTAAGAAAGGTTAAAAAATAATAGAAGAAGATATATGAAATGGAAGAGCCAGAGAGCAGAATGTGGCAAAGCTGGGTAAACACAGAAAGACCCACGAGACTGGCGTCTAGAAACCCAGCCCAAACCTGAGAACCTGGTGGCTTCTCAACTGGACCGTTCCTCTGAGCAGTTACTCCTGGGGAACACACCTGTCGCATGAACCAAAACACACACTCAAAAGGACCCAAAAGTCCTGTGAGCTCTTCTAAGTGAAGATGGGGCACCAGCCCCCAGCACAGCTAAGGTGAGGCCCATGCCAGGCCTCCTGACATGCGCACACCAGCTGTCCTGGAGGGAAGCCAGCACTGTGCTCCTGGTTGCTGCTAGGGACCAGCGGTGCTGCTGGTGGGGCGGAAGTGTGCCACAGGGGAGTCCCGCCACCACCCTGCTGTCCGCTGGTCGTTAGCCAGTCTTACCTTAAGCAGCAAGCATTCTCTGACTGAGTTGTTCAACTTCCGGGACTGATCTCCCCATTATCCAGAGAGCCGACACTGATCCCCTATCATAACCAGCTTTTCTGTCACACAACAAAGCCTATGAGATTTGAGAGGCACCAGTGACTCACAACCAGCAGCCATATGTTTTGACTCTGTGTATGAAATTTCCACCTACAGGTACTTTAAAATGGTGAAATTTAATTGGCATTCTGTCCTTTAGGAATCTCTGTGAATGTTTCACAATACCCTTTGCCACCCTACGGGCTTTACACCAGACGGGAGGAGGGCCCCTCTGGGCAGTCGGGTGCCCACGAGCCCAGCCCAGCCTCTCTCTTCCACCCCAGCCTGCAGGCTCCACTGGCTTCACTGTGGCTCCCGGCAGGCCCCACGTTGAGGGAGCCAAATGGGATACAGGCCTCATCCAGCCCCGGACTGTGCATCACCACTGGTTATGGGGAGTCTCAATACAGCCTTTCACCTCGGGAGAAACACCACTGATTTTCAATCACACATTTCCTTTTCCAAAGTGCTTGCTGTCATAAAAACATGAAATGCTGTTTATCCTCAGGTCAACGGTAACCTGGCATCCTCATCAACATTCATGGGAAAAGTTGGGTTTTCAGTACAGAAACCCACTGCCTAAGAAGAATGTTCTAGGAAAAAGTACCTCACAGGAAATTAAGGCTAACTTTTCCTAAAAGAAGCCTCGGCCGGTATCATGACAGAATGGCAATGCAGGGTAGGCCACCACCCAATCCCTATTCTAAAGACAACAGATTTCAGTGTCAATGACTGTAAACGTGGAACCATTTTAAAGTTTTACATTAAATTAAATAATGACAAGTAAAAAACATACTGAGGAATGAAGAAAAAGCCAAACAGGATTCACATTTTAAAATTCTCAAAAAAAAAAAATGTTAAAAGAGTTGGCTGGTGTTTCTCTTAAAAAAAATAACAGGGCTTCCCTGGTGGCGCAGTGGTTGAGAGTCCGCCTGCCGATGCAGGGGACACGGGTTCGTGCCCCGGTCCGGGAAGATCCCACATGCCGTGGAGCGGCTGGGCCCGTGAGCCATGGCCGCTAAGCCTGCACATCCGGAGCCTGTGCTCTGCAACGGGACAGGCCTCAACGGTGAGAGGCCCGTGTACCACAAAAAAAATAAATAAATAAAAAAATAACAGATGCTCTTCTGTATGTAAGTAAGTTCTAAGAATGTAAGTCTTCCACGATTTGCAGTGAATCACATCCTCACTTCCTACTATAAACCTCTCATAACAACTCTGATCCTATTGACTGCGTTGCCGTGGAGGAGGGCATATGAGTGAATACTGTGTGCAAAAGACAGGAAGCCAACGGGTAACCGTTTTAAGGGGGCCACGACCAAGTTGGGGAATTCACAACCAACGGAAGGGGCTGTCCAGGACAGAGGAAGCCTGGAAGCGGGTTGGGGCCCTATGCTGGAAGGACAGTGTTTGGGTATATTGAGAAAAACACATTATTAGAATGAATTTCACCTGTTTCTTTATACTTTTTTAAAATATTGCTTTTAGAAAACATTAAATTGTGTGTGTGGCTTGCGCTGTATTTCTATTGGACAGTGCTGAACTAGAAGGTTTAGTGAGTGGAAATGACACTGTGACCACCATGGAAATGATGCTCTAGACCTTTGGTTCAGGTTGAACACTTGTCGTAAGTGCACACATGGGGTTGGAGAGGCTGGGAATGAACACAGATGCCTGGCTCCCATACGACCCTTCCAGCTGTTTAGATGTAGCTGCCTCCACGTCAGGAGAGCCTCAGGAGATAAGGTCAGGTCTGAAGGGAGGCTGCTGTAGACCACGCTGTCCCTGAGCTGACCTGAAGTAAACCTACTCATGGCCTTGACCTCCACAGCTCACCCCATCAGACCTTCTGTTGCTGCTGACGAAGCCCTTCTAGAATATAAGTCATTTCTGGTGAACACATTTCTCCTAATGATCCAAGGTCTAGCTAGAGAAAAGGACTGTGAACTCAGGGTCTGGGAATGGGGTTGATCTGCCCTGCACATTGCCAGTCCCCAAGCGAGACGCAGTTAGCATGGCTGTTTTCCTCCCACTGACAGGACTATAGTCTATGAACACGCCTGAATCATTTTTGAATCTTTGTGTCTGGGACAGATAAGAAATTTCCTCTTACCCAGAGCTCTGGAGGGGTCAAGCTGCAGGGGAGGGAAAAGGGATGCCGTCCTAACTCTCGCCCCCCTTGCTGCCCGCAGTTCACGGGGGATGGCAGGCCTATCCTGGGGACGTCCTGTACCACCTCGTCACGTCAGCACCACGGCCCCACTCAGGGAGCTGAGTGAAGGGGCTCTGAGTAGGAGTCCTTCCCAGGGGCTGGGGGACAGGCTGCAGCGTGGCTCTAGCTCCAGCTGCCCCTCTGGAGGTGCTGTTGGAAACCTCTAGAGGCCACGAGAGACTCTGGAGAAAGAAGGGAAAGTCCCCAACAGTCTCCAGGAGACACGTCACGTGCACAGGACGAAGAAAGTCAGAAGAAGCGATCAGAGAGACAGGACAGCACCAACCGGCGACGGTGCCAGGAAAGGAGAGTCTTATCTGTGCTTACAGGCTGAGGAGGAGCCAGAGTAAAGAGATGGACGAGAGCAGCAGGGCAGGCACATTTCAGATGCGACACAGGGCCTCCTGGTAACCACACGACCGTCGGGCTTGCCCTGCGTCTCACCACCATGCACCTGTGCACCCTGAGCACAAGAGCATTTATCCTGGGAAGAGGGTCCACTAGGCCCAAGCGTAGGCGCCAAAAGGCAAGGGTAGCAAGCGTTCCTCACAGAGGCTGGGGTGCGGGAGTGCTTTCTAAGACTCTTCCTGGGGTCGGTCTTGAACAGACACAGTGAACAAGAAACTGCTGAGGTCAACTCAGCATGCAAGGCAATTCAAGACAAGCTGTGTCAGAGGAGGACCAGAGGTTACTTCTACCAACTAAATCACTGCAAAACTGGTCTGTAGCTGGATATCCAAATTAGAGGTTCAGGGAGTAACTTACATTGTTGGCATTTCCTTTTACTTGTCCTTAATCTACTGCTTTAAATGACAAGAGGTGCCTTCACGCACTAAGATTTTGCCATTTTGCAACTCTGAAGAACTTCTTAAAGTTGCAAGTACCCATGCTTGTCAAGACGACCTACGTTAAATCTATTTTTCAGGCCTTATTTCCAAAGCAAACACAAAGTTGACAAATGTATTAAAGACTTCTGCATTTAATGTTTAGTGTTAGTACTATTTCTTGCATGTTTAAGGCCTTACTCTTAAGTACTATTATGGAACACTATCTGAGGAGTTTGCTTTTCTAATACGAGATGTAAATATGAACTTTAATTATAAAATAGAAATTATTTTCATTCCTAAGAATGAAAGCCTATAACTAAAACATGACGTCTTATTAAAAAAAAGGAGCTGAGTAATAAAAATAAAGACATAAATACCTCATAGATCTGCAATTGTTCTGTTGTAGACATTCATCACGCATTTTGAGGGGAAGGGAAATATTGCAAAAAAATATGGCTAAAATACATACAAAAATATATGTGTGTACACACACACACACACACACACATGCTCAAACCCTTATATTTAAGAGCAACCTTTCTTAGGTGAAAAGGTCTCAGTCAAAATAGCAACAAACAAATAAATAAAAGGATTCAGATAAGATGGAGGAGAAAGGTTTGAGTGGAGAATATGATACAGAAGCATGAAATTGTGGACCACACAGGGAACGACCAGGGCACACGGGCGGGGCCTCACCCTACAGTTGAGCAGCGTGTACAGCAAGTGATCAGGGGTGGTCTGCGCCCTCCACTGCAGGACCTCCGAGAGGAACAGGAACTGGAACAGAGCACAGCCATTAGGTCTAGACTGTCCTGGGGGACTGGGCTGGCCTCAACATCTAAAAGTTTTGTCTGTCTGGGTGCTTTTAAGGTGGCTTAAGACAGCGAGAGGGTAATCCCATATAAATATAATTGAGAGAATAAGCAGGTGCTCACAGTGCTTTCCTGACAGTGATTTGGAATTCACTGTGCTTGGTTCAGAGGGCTGGTGCCATGCCACCATGAGGGAAGTTTTCTGAAACCTGCCCAAGGATGGGAAGACTCTATTCCGCTTATAGACAGAGTAGCCGACACAGAAAAATCCTGTCTCCTGGGGCTTCCAGAAGATGCAGCAGTGATTTCTCAGGGTTGCAATGACAGAATCAGAGCTACTCTGTTTCAAAAACGGGCTCTCTTAAATTTGTTGTGTTTACAGTGGCCATCCCTGAAGTCATTCAATAGCTCTGCAGATCACACAGGTGACACATACCCACTGACTCAGTCTCTAGTAACAAGGATGGCCCTGTTTAATGTCAGGACACAGCACTAGTGTCAGGATACAGGAAACGCCCACATCTTCACCTTAATCCATTTTATGATGGAAATGTACTGTGAGGTGGGGAACATGGTGATCAAGTGCTTTCAGTAAACATGTTACTACATGTTACCAAATTGGCAACATCTTAAATGGTTGATTTTGTCACATTTCCTGGGAGACCATCTAGAGTGGGACCACCTTTTGGTGAATCATGAGAGTTCTCAAGGCTGAATGTTCTAATGGGGACTTGTAGCTATGCGTGACAAACTGTGTGTCTGATGTTTAAGTGGAGTGGGGCCCAAGGATTGCTCCTACAGCTCCCAAGGCTGCTTTAAGAATGTCTGGCTCCCAAACCTGGGTTTTGCATTGACGTTTTCTTGAATTCCAACAATCAAAGGACTGAAGCCTCACTATAACGTGGCTGTGAGGCAGTGTGAGTGTCAAATCAGGGCTGGAGGGAGAATCAGGAACAAGTGCTTAGGGGATGCTAGGACACGACAGGGATTGCAGACACTGGCCTCAGGCCTGCTAGTCATGGGACTGCATCACCTACCCATGCAGTCCTACAACACTGCACCCTCAGCAAACACCTTTTCCTTATAAAATTACACAGACATCTCTTGCAGGACCAAGAGGGCAGGTAGGAAGAAAGGTCATCAATGGTAGATACTGGGCTGCCAGGGAGGGCAAGTGGGAGTTGGTGACGCCTGTGATACAGCATCTGGGCAGGAGTGGAGAGGAGCCCAGGCGGACGTCTAACCCTCAGCTCTCACCTTCCGGGCCTGGTCATTGTCTTCTATCTGGCCCAGGTCTCTGCCGCTGGCCTGTGCGATCCTCTTCCCAGACACCAGGTTCCCCACCATCACAGAGGCAGGGCCGATCTCTGCAAAGAAGCAGCGGCACACACGTGACGAAAACACGAGTGAAGTTCCTGAGAACATGACTTCTCACTTTGGGAAGAAGCTTACTCTAGGGAAATCCTTTCAAAGACATAGCTTTGAAAAATCTAATTAGAACAGGATTTCAAGTAAGTCACCACCATGAAAATGACAGCAAATATGAACAAGCCTCAAGTAAGGGTACACAGAAATAATGCCTTCACCAAATTCCCATAAGTGTTCTCCCAGGCCGCTGCCTTTGTTCTCCAGTTAGGGAGATGCTGACATCTATTCATTTAGTATTTGTGAAAAACAAATTTATTTAGTATTTGTTAAAAAACAAACAAAAAACAAACAGCTTTTTGAAGACAGATTTATATAACCTCCAATATTTAACAAGAATAGATGAGATAACCAGGTACCATTAGAGAATCCTTTCCTTACAATTTCCAATCACATGAAGCTCCATTTTCTGTGCTGCATGTAAGAGCGGTGCAGATCCTGGTACCCGCCGTGTGCGCCCTGAGGAGGAAGGCGCCCAACCAGGCTCTCAGAGCCTGTTCACTGGGCCACGCATCCCTGTCATGGGTTCCTAGATGTCTGACAGATATCTGAGCCCTGCAGTCCTGAAACGGTCATGCATCTGCCAACGATCCCTCATCATAAATGTCTGTCCTAAATTCTGCTGTCACAAACTGCGTCTCCAACACCTGGGCCCACTGGCCACTGGGTCGAGGCATCTGGTGATGGACCAAGGTTAAAGGTGGGAGAGGGAGGTTGGGACAGTGAGTGAGGACACCCCGGGGAGCCGAGACACTCCTGTCGATTCCGCAAGAACTTGGCAAGCGCCACGCTGTGGTAATCCCGGTGCTGCTGCTTGCACAGAGGGGCAAAGTCGGTGAGCCTGGTACCTGCTTTCCTCCTGCAGTATCAGCGTCCTCACCTGAATCTGGAGAGACCGCTCACCCCCATCTCATTAAGCTCACTTCTGGGGGTGGCCTGGGGGCGGGCTGGTTCCTATATCTACCGCCCACTGTGCTGTGACCAGTGCCCACCAGCCACCTCTAGCTGACTCGCCAGGAACTCTGCCCGTGCTGCCACTCTTCATCGGTGGAGTGAAGAGCTGTCAGGGCTGGGCCTGTCTCTCCTACACTCTGGACCCACAGCCTTAGGCAGTTCCTGAACCCCTCTGTGGTACGATGTCCTCATTTCCTTGCAAAATGGAGATAAGAGGACGAAATCCATGAGGATGAAATGAGTTAATACATGTAACGTGTGGACAAGTGGCTGCCTGTGCCAGGCACTGTTGGCCGTCGTCCTAATACCCCAGCCCGAGCTCATCCTGGCTGCCTCCGAGGTCTGTCTGCACATCAAGCCTGGAGGCCTGGGGACCTTCCATCACTACACGGGCAGAAGAGTTGATTCCTCACCACCATATTCTTGCAATGAATTCGTTTTCACTGATAACTGTGTGCAGCCTTAAAGACTATGATCAATTAGCTGTTAGGAGGACCAAGTCAGATGGTAGATAATTACGTGCTCCCCAAATTGCAAATCAGCAGACAAATGTTCACCATCATGACAATGTCACAAGTAGATCTGTACGATTCCTCAAAGGCTTCCAGCTGCTGTGACTCATGAAACAGGTATGGAAGCCTTATTCTAATTTGTTCAACAGGAAGCCGTGACCCTGAGAGGCTCTCTGCCAAAGGCCACCCAGGAGGTCTGACAACTGCCAAGAAGGCTAGGCTCAGGCACTGCCAACACCTCTCCATCCAAGTGGTCTACACCCCCTGCTGCCTGGACTCTGCTGCATTCTATCCCATGCTTGGTAGAAGGACATCGCTGAGCGGGAGGCTGACTTGCCTGGGAGTGTGTGATGGGAGGCGGGAGGGGAGGGAGGCTGAGAACCGTGGTCAGCGTGGTCCCCACCCAGCTCCAGGGCCACCCCGGGCCTGCACGGCCCTCCAGATGTACCTGGTTGCTTCTGCCGAGGCTTGGGCAGGTTTGTGACGCACGTGTGGGGGCACATCAGGACATTGCAGGGGTGAAGTGAGCCCTCCAGGAAAAGCTGCTTCGTTTCTGACAAATGGATGCCACCGAGTGGGGTTTTGGGGAGGGTGTTTGCTGGAACCAAGGCCAGACAATAAACCCCAACCTGATGTATACTGTCGATTGCCTGGAAGGTCGTGAGAGAGGGAACCGTGTTAAAATAGGTATCATGAACAGGCATGGAGCAAATACTCAGACTGTGCAAATCACAACACAGAGAAGCAGGTGCAAGCACCCGTGATGCTCCTGGCATGGAGACGCTGAGGTCAGAGGAGGGCAGGCTCGCTAAACTGAGCAGAATACAGTTTTCATAGCACTTGTGGGACACCACACACACAAGAACGCACACTGGGAGAAAAGAAAGCAAACTCTCAAGGTCATAACCAAAAGGTCCTGCTGCGACCTCCACGAGCGAGAGGGAGCCAGTTCTGCAAACCTCTGAACCCTAAGCCTGGTCTGTTTAGCTCCTTCCCTAGAAGGCAACTGTAAGTTTCATGGCTGATGCAATCTCTGGTCAAAAGGAGGGATGATCAGAGAGCACAATGGTGCAAAGAAGCCCAGGAGAGGGGCTTGGGGCAGAAGCGAGCTACCTGCAGCACCCTGCTCATCCACTGGAAGCTGTCCTCCTCCGTGGAGTCCGGCCTCTGCTCAGCCACGATCACAATTCTCTCATCGTGCAGGACGGTCACCGAAAACACTGCTATCCTGTGGGGACAGACAGGAAATTGCAGTGATCACATGCTGGACAGGCTCACGAAGGGACTGGCCCTGCCATAAAGCGCTTCGCAGCTGTTACGACTGCAGAGCTCAGGGGTTCCCAGTGCCAACTACCACCTTGACGGGAAATTGCAGCTTCCAACTCCCAGGTGCTCACCCACGGAAGTGCGGCTTTGGCGGAGAAGCCTGGCAAAGCCGGAGGGCAGAACCACCACACTTCCTGTGGAGGTAGCCCGTGGCTTTGGGTGACGGGCCTCATGCCTCGGGACAGAGGAGTCAAGCCCAGGTACCAGAACTGCTGAAATTTACTGAGCCGTGCGACTTGCATCTTGAGTTTGCACCTGCGAAGCAATATTCTCCCAATCAGCAGAAATTTGCCATTTGGGAGCTAACTGTTTTCTGCTAGCTGCGTCTGCCTCTCATGGGAAGCACAAAATGTGGCGAATGGCCCTCCAGGGTGCCCTGTGCATGAAGGTGGCTTGGCTACCCCCAACCCCAAGCTCTGCTTCCTCCTGCTCCCACTAGCTCGGCAACTCAGGGTGAGATCCAAAGCAGCTGACTTCCTCCAAAACCTCAGGAGCCGTGGTCAGCGATCCAGTGTCGGTTGTGTGCCAAGCTGGGGTTGGGGGCACCACCAGGAAGAAACCCATGGGAGCCAATTTCCAGGCAGTTTGTGGCTCAACTGTTACCTCTGGGTGAATGAGCTGCAGCAAGATAAATGCTTGGCTCTTTTCTCTGTGTACTTATTAAAAATAAGGTTTTCAAATGGACATTCTTATTTAACTTGGAAGAGAATTTAGTGAAAGTATATTTATGGGGCTCAGAAAAGTTTCATAAAATTGGACATTCAGAACTGCAGGGAATCTCAGAAGTAATAGAGTCCAGGGGCTTCATTTTACAGAGGAGGACACCAAGTCCCGTTAGTTTAAGCAATTTTTTGCAGTTTTACACAGAAAGTGTAGTCTGTGGAGAACTATGCCAACCACAGAGGGCGCTCACCTTCCCCTGTACACGAACTTCATGGGCTCCACGGCCAGTGCTGTGGCCACGATATCATCGGCGTTGTGTCTGCGCCCGCTGACCACCATAAGCCCATCCATCTTGCCCACCACGAACACGAGGCCCCCAGGGCCGACGAAGCCCAGCAGGCCCGTCCTCACGAAGGGGTACTCGCTGACCGGGGCCCCCGAGCTCGTCACCGGGAACACCTGGGGACAAGGAGCTCTGAGTGCCCAGCAGGGCCCAGCCTCCACCCTCCTTCTTGAAGCCCACTGGTCCTGCTTCCCCCCAGCTGGGTCTCCTCACCTGACCCTGGCTGGAGAAGCCCAGGTCCGCATAGCTGCTGTGAGCGCCAGCCTGCGGGCACCTCCCCTCTCCCCCCAGCTCTCACAGCTCGTCCCACCGGCCCATGCGCAGGGGCCTCTGAAGAGGCCTGCCACAGTCTAACAAACACTAATTCATTCTTCTGCTTATAAAACCACAGCATAAAAATGGTTAAGTGGAGAAGCAAGGTGCATTTTAAATAACATCTGTCAGTTGTAAAGTAATCCCTGTTCATTAAAATGCTATTTTTCCTTATTGGAAATACACTCAAAAGAAAAATACAGAGGAAGCAAGCCCCACCACGAGTTCAAACTCGATCCCTAGTTTCCTCAACCCACCCGACACATAAGTCGCAAAGAAAAGGAGATAAGTTTTATTTAGACTGTGTTTGGCTCAGTTTCAGGGGCACTTAGAAACCTGAATCTACATTCAACAAAGCTGCCTGTACAAGGCACCACATCACATGTGTTCACATCTGAAGTTCTACATGTTAATAAATTTATCCCCAAACAACTCATGTTTGCTGACATACAACTTAGTCAAAGTGTGTTCCTTCTAAGGTCAGGCACACTTGGTGAAACGATACGAATTCTGAGAATGCTGGGTTTACTGGGCAGTGTGTGCTAACTGCATGCCACACCCGTTTGCACACGGCACGGACACACACTCGTGTGGTAGAGGTAGATGTGCAGTGTGCATGTCTGGCCGAGGCTGACAGGCCCCAAGGGGGCCACTGCTCCCTCCCCCAGCATGGCCATGCACACTCTCCAGCCTCCACCTGTCACCTGCTCCTCTTCCTAAACTGGTGAGAACGGCAATGAACAAAAAGGCCCCTTTTATAAAAACTGTACTTGCTCTTTCTCAACTCTGGTTATGAGGTGAAAACAACGCTGCTAAGCCAAATTTATTGAAAACTATAAAAATAACAGCAGGAGAAAGTGCAAGCATTTTAATTACTATGAATACGGTTTATTGAGAAATTACCATCTTCTCTTTCATGTCTATTCCACGCACCTGGCAATGGCTGTTTGACGGGGCTCACCTCCCACCTACCTCGAAGGTGTTCTTGGTCATACCCGAGAGGCCGTAGTAGGACGTGCCCGTGGCAACTGCGCACATGCAGAGCTCCCCGACTTCGTCCGTCCTGCACAGCTGGGGAACTCCGTCCGGCTTCACCGAACACATGATGGCTGAACGCAAAACGAAGCACAGTGACGTTAGAGAGGGAGGGAGGGAGGGAGTCAGAGAGAAGAAATGAATGAATATGAAAAAGAAGACAAACGAGCAGAAGCAGCGTCTGCGGCAAAACCACAGGTGAAAGCGAGCAGGTCCTCACAGTCCCTGAGGCAAGTGAGTTTCCATGTTGCAGCAAAACCTCACGTTTTATAGTTGTGACATCAGTAAATAATTCCAATTGCTTTAATTTTAGTATGTAAATGGCATTTAAAGGGAGTAACCGTTTCTGCCATCCAGACATGAGGACGACACTTCGAACAAGCCTGAGCGTCACTGCCGCATGCTGAGTGTCATCAGCCAGCCCACACAGCCTCCAAGATGCAGCCTGAGCCCTGAAACCAACGAGCAGGAGACACTTGCTCAACAGCCTCTCAGGCTTTTCTAAACAGAAAGACTCCCCCGTCCCACGGGAATCTCAGTCTTTGACCTCAGATTCCCCATCAAGGTGTGCCCTTCAGGGAAGGCTGGCGGGTGCTAATTTTCCTGTTTGCAGAGCGCCAGCGATCAGGGCTGAAGCTGGTGTTTCAGGGAGGTGGTGGGTGCACCGAGCGACAGCTGAGCTGGGCAGAAAGAGTCTTAAGGCTGCCCCTCACTCCCAGGTTGGTGTTAGGTGACAAGCAGTACTATGTCTAAAAACAGAGCCACTCAAAACACGGGAAGATGTTCAGCTCACTCATGGTAAGAAAAGTTGAAATTAAAAGGACACCAAAGTATTCTTTACCCCTCAAACTGGTAAAAATAAGAAAGTCTGTGAATACACTGGGCATGAGGGAGTGGAGAAAGAGGGGCGTCCCCCGCTAGCAGCACGAATATCAATCTTTATGATCCTTCTGAAGGACAGCCTCATCAGAGTCACCTGGGTGTGTGCCCTTCACACTGCATGTTTCTAGAACTCTCCCTGTTAGCTCTTCCTCACACCTCTGCAGGCTGGAGCACAGATGAGTTACTGCATCAACCACACTGCAGGGGCAAAAAGCGGAAAATCGTCCAATGGGAAGGGTTTGGATAAACTATTGTGTGTTCAAACACCATAATGCTCCTCAGCCTGGAAGGGAATGTGTGAGCTCTTCATGTGCTGCTAACAAACGAGCTTCAAGATTCAAGATACGAGCAGGCACGAAGGGCTCTATTGTTACGTGAAATTTTAAAAAAACAGGAAAAAGAATATGCCGCTGTGTGTGTGTGTGTGTGTGTGTGTGTGTGTGTGTGTGTGTACACGTACGTGTTGCCTGCATGTCTCCACTGTGGTTGCCTCCAGTGGCTGGAAAGGAGGCTTTTCACTGTACAGTTTTCTCATCTTTTGAGGTTGGAACCATGGGGAATTTATTTATTTGAAAAAGCAAGAAAGGAATGGAGCCAGGAGGCCTGGCTGAAGCTGCAGCTGAGCTGAGCATGTGCCTGGCTTTGGGGTTAGGTTGTATGTGGATGCGACCGCCCCTGATGAGGCGAGACAACACCCATGTGCATGGAGGCTCATCAGGAGAAGGTCCAGACTCTGGAGGAACTGCCCCAGGAAAGGGGGCCCACTCCCTGGGGACGCCATGTGAAGAGTGAAGAGAGGCAGGGCCAGGGAGGGAGCCCTACAAATCAGACCGGGGCTCCCTCCTGCCAGCAGAGCCGTTCCAGCTGCACTCCCTGGGGCCCCCGCGAGGCCTCAGGAGGTGTCCCAGCACAGGGCAGGGGTGGAGAGGCAAGAGGGCTTCATTAAGGCAGGTCCTTCTGCTGGGAGCTTGTCTGTATGCAACGCGGAAATGATTTCTGTGACTTAACCAAGGGCTCTTGCGCTGCAGGCAAGCTTCCATAAGGGTTTGGCCCCCAGTGCACCAGGACAACCAGCAGGAAGCTGACCTTTGCATGGAGAGAAGTTGCCCAGGTGCCGCTGGGGGTGCAGAGCGGCCCCGGGTGCCTCCTGGGGTCCCAGGGTGCATGTGACATAGAGGCCTTTCCTCAGCCTCATGAACATTTTGGGTTTTCTTTTATCAGGAGAGGCCGTGTTACCACACCTCCTGGGCTGAAGCTTGGCGAACACGGGACCAGACTGGAGGTCAGGCCGAGGTGGGCACGCTCACAGCCAAGGACAGGGATGCCAGCCAGGGCAGCACCGGCAGCTGGTCCCCGGCTGGGCTCTGACTCTGCGCCTGTACCCACGCTCACCTCCAGGCATCACGAGGCCAACGTCCTGCACGGTGAGTACAGACAGCTTTTCCTCCGAGTCCACCCGGATGACCCCATAGGTCAGGCCGTGCATGGAGAGGACGCCGCGGCCTGGGGGCTGGTTGCTGTCATCGGTGGGCCTGTAATGGCAGTTTGTGTCTGGTTAGAAGCACGTCAGCTGTCTGAACACAGATATGCATGTAAATGTGCTGCATGCACACCAAGGTTGCACCTTTGGGCCCTGAAGGCCTCTGAAGGCAGGTGTGGCTGCCACATGTCCCTGTGCTCTTCTCAGCACCTGTTTTCTCTGTTCAGGAGACACCAATGTCTGCTCCTTCTACTTCTGGGCTCCTGAGAAGTGCAGAGACACCAAAGGACTCCCTTGTCCCCCTGGCCTGCCCTTACATGTGTCCAACAGAGAACGACCAACTCCTTTTCGCACCCACTCCTCTCTCTGCAAGGTTGGATTTCCCAGGTTTGAAAACGGCTAAGAAGGGAGAGCCACGTCTCCAAGAAGGACGATGACAGGAGGGAGCAGAAATGCTAGACTGCCTGTGTGGCCTCCAGGCCAGATGTGCACTGTGTGGGCACAGGCTCAGTACTTGTAAAAATCGGCAATTATTTGGATGAGAGACCACATATAAAGTGCTTGATGGCTGGGGGAAAGTACAGTTTCACCACATCCACGGTCTGCCTTCGCACTGTCCATGGGCTCCGAGGCTGCCCTGGCCTCACCTCTGCTCTTGTTCTCCCTGCTTCCAAGCTGCATCCAGCCCTGCTCTCCCTCCAAACCCCAGCCCACTCCCTCCGGGGCCCTGGCCTCCTTCTTGCCTCTGGCAGACGGCCTCATGGCCCTCTTCCTCACTGTCCTCCAGGGTGGTCCCGTCTCCATAGCAGGAACCATCTAACTATCTGTCCACGCCTCCTCCAGGAGGGCAGGAGGGTTTTCTTTTGGTCACTGCAGAGGCCCCACCCCTGGAGTAGTGTACAGCAATAAATGTCTGCTGACTAGATCAGGGAACAAATAAATTAAAACATTTCCAAGATCATGGATTTTATCTCTGCAAGCTAAAGAGTCTTCAATGTAAGCAAAGAGAGAGAGTGCACTTTAGGTAAAAATCACACTTGTTTCTCTAATTTTCCATATACAAATGCTTAAGGTAGTTTTAGGATCTAAAATATGGACTATAAATAGAAGTTTGGGGCTTCCCTGGTGGCGCAGTGGTTGAGAGTCCGCCTGCCGATGCAGGGGACACGGGTTCGTGCCCCGGTCCAGGAAGATCCCACATGCCGTGGAGCGGCTAGGCCCGTGAGCCATGGCCGCTGAGCCTGAGCATCCGGAGCCTGTGCTCCGCAACGGGAGAGGCCACAACAGTGAGAGGCCCGCGTACCGCAAAAAAAAAAAAAAAAAAGAAGAAGTTTGCTATACGGCTTTAAAGTATCATCAAAGTTTATAATGAAACTAAAACCATAAATGGGAAAACACAGAAGTTAAAATTTGCAAAAAGAGATCTAATTTGAATCAAGTAACTGGTATATTTAAAAAAGCATATGTTATATGTCAAGTATATCTCAATTTAAAAAAATAAAGAGTCTGAAAATCGAACTATTCCATCTATAACAATCAAAAAGAGTAGTGCTAAAAGGATATAAAAGGAAAATCGCCCAAATAATAAGACCCACATGAAACCACCTGGAAATGAGCCCCAAACGCTGGAATTGATATTGATCTCCTGGCTTTTTTCTTTTTCAAAGATCCCAATAAATCAACATTTTGAAATGAAAGATAGAGGAGTCCTGCAGGAACCCTCTGCGGCCAGGGCTCCCTTACCCTCGTCCTTGGTCAAGACCCCACATCAGAGTCAGAAATCATAAGCCTAAGTAACTGCTGTAGGTTGAACTGTGTCCCCGCAAAAGACATGTCCCCGTCTTAACCCTCTGAACCTTGAATGTGACCTTACTGGGAAACAGCGTCTTTGCAGAAGTAGCTGGTTAGGAAGAGATTATGGGTCTGCAAGCCAAGGGTTGCTGGTACCACGAGAAGCCGGAGGGAGGCCCAGAACAGATTCCCCATCAGAGCCCCCAGAAGGAACCAACCCTACTGACACCCTAATTTCAGACTTCCAAACTCCACAACTGTGAGAATAAATTTCTATTGTTTACAGCCACCCAGTTTGAGGTACTTTGTTATAACAGCCCTAGCAAATGAATTCGCCAACTAAGTAATATAATTTAAAAGTGCACCTGTTGGGCTTCCCTGGTGGCGCAGTGGTTGAGAGTCCTCCTGCCGATGCAGGGGACACGGGTTCGTGCCCCGGTCCGGGAGGATCCCACATGCCGCAGAGCGGCTGGGCCTGTGAGCCATGGCCGCTGAGCCAGCACGTCCGGAGCCTGTGCTCCGCAATGGGAGAGGCCACAACAGTGAGAGGCCCATGTAGCGCAAAAAAAAAAAAAAGTGCACCTGTTTTAGGACTTCCCTTGTGGTGCAGTGGTTAAGAATCCACCTGCCAGTGCAGGGGATATGGGTTCGAGGCCTGGTCCGGGAAGATCCCACATGCCATGGAGCAACTAAGACCGTGCGCCACAACTACTGAGCCTGTGCTCTAGGGCCCGTGAGCCACAACTACCGAAGCCCGCGCGCCTAGAGCCCATGCTCTGCAACAAGAGAAGCCACTGCAATTAGAAGCCCGCACATCACAATGAAGAGTAGCCCCTGCTCGCCACAACTAGAGAAAGCCCGTGTGCAGCAACAAAGATCCAACACAGCCAAATAAATAAATAAATAAATTAAAAAGTGCACCTGTTACATCTCAAATAAACAACCTAACCTTACACCTAAAACAATTAGAGAAAGAGGAACAAAAAAAATCCCCAAAGTTAGCAGAAGGAAAGAAATCATAAAGATCAGATCAGAAAAAAATGAAAAAGAAACGAAGGAAACAATAGCAAAGATCAATAAAACTAAAAGCTGGTTGTTTGAGAAGATAAACATAATTGATAAACCATTAGCCAGACTCATCAAGAAAAAAAGGGAGAGGACCCAAATCAATAGAATTCGAAATGAAAAAGGAGAACAACAGACACTGCAGAAATACAAAGGATCATGAGAGATTACTACAAGCAACTATATGCCAATAAAATGGACAACCTGGAAGAAATGGACAAATTCCAAAGCACAACCTTCCGAGTTTGAACCAGGAAGAAATAGAAAATATAAACAGACCAATCACAAGCACTGAAATAGAGACTATGATTAAAAATCTTCCAACAAACAAAAGCCCAGGACCAGACGGCTTCACAGGCGAATTCTATCAAACATTTGGAGAAGAGCTAACACCTATCCTCCTCAAACTCTTCCAAAATATAGCAGAGGGAGGAACACTCCCAAACTCATTCTATGAGGCCACCCTCACCCTGATACCCAAGCCAAAGATGTCACAAAAAAAGAAAAACTACAGGCCAATATCACTGAACATAGATGCAAAAATCTGCAACAAAATACTAGCACACAGAATCCAACAGCACATTAAAAGGATCACACACCATGATCAAGTGGGGTTTATCCCAGGAATGGAAGGATTCTTCAATATACGCAAATCAATCAATGCGATACACCATATTAACAAATTGAAGGAGGAAAACCATATGATCGTCTCAATAGATGCAGAAAAAACTTTTGACAAAATTCAACACCCGTTTATGATAAAAACCTTCCAGAAAGTAGGCATGGAGGGAACTTACCTCAACATAATAAAGGCCATATATGACAAACCCACAGCCAACATCGTTCTCAATGGTGAAAAACTGAAACCATTTCCTCTGAGATCAGGAACAAAACAAGGTTGTCTACTCTCACCACTATTACTTAATTTTGGAATTTTTAGCCACAGCAATCAGAGAAGAAAAAGAAATAAAAGGAATCCAAATTGGGAAAGAAGAAGTAGAGCTGTCACTGTTTGCAGATGACATGATACTATACATAGAGAATCCTAAAGATGCTACCAGAAAACTACTAGAGCTAATCAATGAATTTGGTAAAGTAGCAGGATACAAAATTAATGCACAGAAATCTCTTGTATTCCTATACACTAATGATGAAAAATCTGAAAGAGAAATTAAGGAAACACTCCCATTTACCACTGCAACAAAGAGAATAAAATACCTAGGAATAAACCTACCTAAGGAGACTAAAGACCTGTATGCAGAAAACTACAAGACACGGATGAAAGAAATTAAAGATGACACAAACAGATGGACTTAGACACCATGTCCTTGGATTGGAAGAATCAACACTGTGAAAATGATTATACTACCCAAAGCAATCTACAGATTTAATGCAATCCCTATCAAACTACCACTGGCATTTTTCACAGAACTAGAACAAAAAATTGCACAATTTGTATGGAAACACAAAAGATCCTGAATAGCCAAAACAATCTTGAGAAAGAAAAACAGAGCTGGAGGAATCAGGCTCCCTGACTTCAGACTATACTACAAAGCTACAGTAATCAAGACAGTATGGTACTGGCACAAAAACAGAAATATAGATTAATGGAACAGGATAGAAAGCCCAGAGATAAACCCATGCACATAGGGTCACCTTATCTTTGATAAAGGAGGCAAGAATATACAATGGAGAAAAGACAGCCTCTTCCATAAGTGGTGCTGGGAAAACTGGACAGCTACATGTAAAAGAATGAAACTAGAACACTCCCTAACACCATACACAAAAGTAAACTCAAAATGGATTAAAGACCTAAATGTAAGGCCAGACACTGTAAAACTCTTAGAAGGAAACACAGGCAGAACACTCTATGACAAATCACAGCAAGATCCTTTTTGCCCCACCTCCTAGAGAAATGGAATAAAATCAAAAATAAATGGGACCTAATGAAACTTAAAAGCTTTTGCACAGCAAAGGAAAACATAAACAAGATGAAAAGACAAGCCTTAGAATGGGAGAAAATATTTTCAAATGAAGCAACTGACAAAGGATTCATCTCCAAAATTTACAAGCAGCTCATGCAGCTCAATATCAAAATAACAAACAACCCAATCCAAAAATGGGCAGAAGACCTAAATAGACATTTCTCCAAAGAAGATATACAGATTGCCAACAAACACATGAAGCGATGCTCAACATCACTAATCATTAGAGAAATGCAAATCAAAAGTACAATGAGGCATCACCTTACACCAGTCAGAATGGCCATCATCAAAAAATCTACAAACAATAAATGCTGGAGAGGGTGTGGAGAAAAGAGAACCCTCATACACTGCTGGTGGGAATGTAAATTGATACAGCCACTATGGAGAACAGTATGGAGGTTCCTTAAATAACTAGAAATAAAACTACCATACGACCCAGCAATCCCACTACTGGGCATATACCCTGAGAAAACCATAATTCAAAAAGAGTCATGTACCACAATGTTCACTGCAGCTCTATTTACAATAGCCAGGACATGGAAGCAACCTAAGGGTCCATCCACAGATGAATGGATAAAGAAGATGTGGCACATATATACAATGGAATATTACTCAGCCATAAAAAGAAACGAAATTGAGTTATTTGTAGTGAGGTGGGTGGACCCAGAGTCTGTCATACAGAGTGAAGTAAGTCAGAAAGAGAAAAACAAATACCCGATGGTAACACATATATATGGAATCTAAAAAAAAAAAAAAAAAAAAGTTCTGAAGAACCTAGGAGAAGGACAGGAATAAAGGTGCAGATGTAGAGAATGGACTTGAGAACATGGGAAGGGGGAAGGGTAAACTGGGACGAAGTGGGAGAGCGGCATGGACATATATACACTACCAAATGTAAAAGAGCTTTTGGGAAGCAGCCGCATAGCACAGGGAGATCAGTTCCGTGCTTTGTGACCACCTAGAGGGGTGGGATAGGGAGGGTGGGAGGGAGACGCAAGAGGGAGGAGGTATGGGGATATATGTATATGTATAGCTGATTCACTTTGTTACACAGCAGAAACTAACACACCATTGTAAAGCAATTATACTCAAATAAAGATGCTTAAAAAAAAAAAGTGCGCCTGTTTTCATTTTAAAAAGCCACATGAAAGCAAAATGCTGGATCAGCCCAGACATATCCCAAGTATGGGAAGACTGAAGAACTGATCTGTGGTGACCAGCAAGTACCGCACACGAGAAGCTGGAGGGAGAAGTTCCTTTACGACCCAAGAGTGTACAGTTTGTCTTAGTTACGAGATCCACTTTCCTACGTTTAATAACAGTAAGAATCAATATTTAAATACCTTAAAATCATGAACTCCATTTGCTACTGGAAATTTTCAATTATGTCTGCAAAATGGTAGTTATGGAAGACTGAGTTCACTCACCTGAAATGTAAACCGATGGCACTAATCTGGCATTACCGTAACCTACGCTGTGTATTTATATTTATTAGAGTCCCCTGCTAGTCAGAGACACTCAGACACCTAGGTTCTCCCTTGGCAGATTTGCAAAACACATGCAAGAAGGCAGAACAGAAGGACCTGAATTCCTAGGCACAGTACTCGGCCTCGTTGCCCCGCTCACTCAGACAACTGCATTCCTGGTTCTGTCCCCCAACCTCTCTTCAGGACCTGCTTGCCGACAGCCCCTCCCTCCTGATGGGGGAGCTGTGCTCAGTTGGTGTTTCATGTGCTGGAACAGTCCTGAGGCCTTTACACACCGACTTACTCACTAGCACAAACCTGCACAGGCACTACTATTCTCCCATTTCACAGATTAGAAAACCAAGGCACAGAAATGCTAACTTAGTTGCCTGTGTGAATGGTGGGGCTTGGGGGGATTCAGACCCACAGCAGAGCCCCTGCCCAACAATCCTGTCTCCTTTCCCAACACTTACCCTGCCTCTGGCCTAGGAGACCAAGCACTTTTTAGTTCACTGGAAGTTTTCTTTTCGTGAACTTTTAAAACAGCGATATGAGTAACATGTGAGCACACCCTTCAGATGGACAAAGCAAGCACTGCACAAGAACATACAGCAAAAGGCGAAAGACCCTGCTTATCCTCCAGCCCCTCCAGACCCACTCCCTCCCCTAGGCAGACACTACCCACACTAGATATGAAGTTCCAGCCTCTTTAATACCCATTTACCTATAAAATATGTGCACACACAAATGTATTTACATCCGCAGAGAAGCAGAACCGCAACATGCACATTCTTCTGCAACTTGCTTTTGTCACCGAATACCTTGCAGATCCTCCCACAGGAGTGTGTGCATGTGAACATATATAGTATGCGTACTTGCCACATCAATGAATTGACTTGCTTTAATTATTAGATGGTGTTCAGTAATATGAATATATGCTTATTTTATTTCATTTAATTTGTATGCATTTGGAAATATTTCTGTAAGATACATATCTAGAAAGGGGATGGAGGAATTAAAGAGCATTTACATTTAAAATTTTAATAAAGCCTAGGTACCTTCCCAAAAGACTAGGTCATTTTGCAATCCCACTAAGAGTGGATGAGTATCATTACTTTTTCACTCACTAGACATGTCTATTGCACCGTGGACGTTTACGAGTGTTACGAGTGTTAACTAATCTCTTTACAGCGACCCTGTGGGACAGACACAACTGTCCCCCACTCACAGGCAGGAAGGGCATTGCCAAGGCAACAGCGGTGGGGCTGGCCAGGCAGCATGCTCAGAATGGCTTCAGAACACCCGTGCCTTCCACCTCGGTGCTAAGCTGCCCTCAGCCTTACCCGTTTCCACACACTCGTGCCGACACTGATCACCAACCTTATACTGTTCCCAATATGGTGAGTAAAATGCATTCCTCATTGTTGTTTCAATTTGTATTTCCAGGATTATTAACCAAGTCAGATGATCTTTTTCTCCATTAACACCTTCCTAGGAAATAAAAAGTCCGAGGAGATAAACTAGGTGAGGGAGGAAAAACCAATCCCAACAAGCAAAATTCCTAGGAATTTCAGAACATCCACTTTCATGATCAAAAACAGTAGATTAAATAATGGCAAAGAGAGCCACAGACCCATGTGTCAACTTTCAGGTTCAATTCCAAGTTGAACGGTGTGCTTGTGTCTCACAGAGAACACCAATTACAGGAGGAATCGTCCTGGCAATCTCAGGACTACGCAGAATTGGTCTTCACACTCTGAGAAAGCACACAGCTAGGAACGGCCGACACTGCCGTGGCGGCGAAAGGGGAAGAGACCAAGCTGCAGCCAAGGAAGAGGGGAGTCAGCTCAGCGCTCGGCCCCACAAAGAACAAGTTGACGGGGATGGCCTTCAGTCGGGCAGTTTATACCCTCTGTCCACTTGTCATGCCATTTCCAGCCTCTGTAACACGCTCGATGTACCTTGAGCTGATCACGCTTCTGCCAATGCCTGAAGAAAGAGCTCCTATACACGCAATGAACACATCAGCAGTTTGCAAACAGCTGGCCAGACTCAAATGTGCATCGATGCCAAGTCAGCAACAAGGGTTATGAGTATTTCCGCTGCCAGGATTCAACAGGGTAACTACATCTCTTTAGTGCCACCGCCATCCTCCAGGCCCTCGGACAGGCAGGACAACAAAGATACAAGGTTGAAACACAGTACTCTCCAAGTTATAAGTTATTTTAATGTAATGTTCTCCCTTTTCTCTGATGAAAAGCATTAAAAAAAAAAAATCAACCCATCTTAAGAGCTATATAACATAGAAAGGAACGTTTTCCCTATAACACATCCTTACCTACCCAGTAAGTATGCAGTTATCAGATTTTCTTCCTGCTAAATATATTATTTAGAGAGGCTTAATTTTCTCCCAGCCAGAAGAGGGATCACACCATACAAATTGTTTACAAGCTGTGTTTTCCATTTGTCCTGGCTACTTTTGCACGTCAGAGGGCAATCAGTCAGAACCAGCAAGCCTGCAAATCCGGGAGGCTGCGTCCCAGAGTCCATTCTCTGTGCATCTCAGTCTCCACCAAAGCAAACTTCTGTGCGCAATTTAGTCCAACACCAAACACAGCAGAACAGACTCAAACACACGTGGTCAGGACAAGACAACACTGTTACTCTGCTCTTTACTGCTACTCCATTAAGTCATTTTAATTTAGATGGTTATCATCTCCAAACTATTTTGTGTTAAGGAAGTTTTAAAATTTTATCTAAATTTTTAGATAAAATGACAAACAACATATTTTTATCTTCTTGTGTTTTAAAAATAAGATTATGGATCTCCAACTCTGACTGTTTTGGGCAGTCAAAAACATTCTTGAAAACCCCACTTCAATTCATAGGCTGTGTTAACTGTTTTTTCACTGGTTGGTTTGCCCCTGTCAGAAACCGTCAAATTTCAGTGTCAGATGGGTGCCATATGCTGAGTACAGTGCCATGTTTGGTGTCTTTGCCCGTGGTTTTTGCCCAGCTTTCTAACTTCTGGGTTAGCTGTTTTCAAAGTGGAAAATACTTATGGTGGCAAGGGGGTATCTTCACCGTTCTTTGGAATTACTGTTTTAATTACTGTGTTATATAATTATTACCTTTTTATCACCAAAGTGTCAATGTATTGAAATAATACCCTGCAGTTGAAAGGGCTACATAAAGTTTTTTTTAGTTCAATCAACATTATCACAATGTAGATTTAAAAAAAATGGACTCAATCATCTATATTCTAGAGACAGAGACATAATCAGACAGTGACCAAGAAGAAACCCCCCAGTTTTATAATTCTACTGATGAGTTGAGGCATCCATATTTCTCCAATAGTTTTTATTCTACAACTAATCTTCAGAGAAAAAGAAAATACAAAACATTTACCTGGACGATGACAATTTTAAAAAGATGGAAGCAGATTAAATACCTGGGTAAAAATAAGCCTCCCACAGGAAGCCAGAACAGACTTCAGAGAGCAGCGTGGCTTCTTGTCATCACCCGGTGGACACGTGTGCAGGTGGACACTTTAGATACGCGTGAACAAGGGCACACAGGAAGACAAACACACGTAAATTCAGGCACACAAGAAGACATATGCATGAAGACAGATACATGTGCACTCAGACATGTGTGGTGACGGACACTCACCAAGACGGACACATGTGAAGAAAGGCATGTCTCCTGTCCTTGTTCCATCAAGTTCTCTGACTCAAACATCCTGCATAAACCCCACTCATTTCCTGGGCTGACCTTTGTTTCCTCCTGGGGAGCATCCCTCCTGGGGGGAACGCTGACAGGGCAAGTCTCGGAGTCAGACACAGCCTGGGCAGCACACCTGGGGGCCCAGACCTCGGCCGGGCTCCTGTTGCCAGCTCTCTAGGGCGCCTGCACGTCCTGCCCATTTTCAAGCAGGAGGCCTAAGATGACCATGATCTCTGTGCACCCCAGAGCCTTCCACATTCCCTTTCATGGAGATGAGAGGTGTTCCGTTGTCTTTAAGAAGAGTGACATCAAGATACTTAATGGCCATGGCCATGGGCACCAACCCACCAGGCCCGGCGTCCACTCTGGCAGGACCAGCTCAGACCAGCTCGAAAAGGCTGGCCCTGCACGGCACTGCGGGCTTCCACCCAAACCCACCGACTGCCTATGCAGCTCTCTTGTAACAACTCAGCTTGCAGATTTACAAACATTATAACAGAAGAGAATCACAGAGTGATACGTGTGATACGTGTTCAGAAGGGCCAAGGCCCTGTAAATCTGAGCAGTGGAGATGCATCTGCAATTTTTCTTCACTGAGGACCATAGGCAACAACTGAGTGTCATTTTCTACTTAAGTGGATAAAAGCCAAGCAGGCGATCATCTGCTCCCAGCTCCTTACCTCAAGTTCAATCTCTTCTTCAACGCAGGGCAGAACAAGCTGTCCTGGGAAGGTTATTCAAGCACAGGACACAAGCGCTCAGACGACAGTGCAAAGGAAAACATCAGCCCCCAATCCCATTTGAGTGAAGGGATCAGCCACAAAATAGGGTGACGTGGCAGCCAACCACTCATTTTTTGTTTTTTTTTTCCTTTAAAGATCATCCTTTGAGTACTAGACAAAGTGAGGACTACAATGCTTCCCATGATGACTTTATAACATTTAAGAAAGCATCCATTTTGTCCTCACATCAAAATCCACGGAAGCAATGACTAGGCCTCCTGGACCCCCAATCAAAATGGCTTGAATAGAATGGATCAAAGCTATTTTTACTTAATAACCTGGCCTCTGACTTCTTATGTGTGGAAAGTTCACTTCAAGTTTTAGGAAGAAAATAAGCACAAAGTATTACAAAATGGGTGTAAACACACAGGCTCATTTTCCAAAAGCAAGACTTTTTCCAACCTTTCTGTGGACACAGTCGTGTATATGAACACCAGGAACGGGGAATTTGCCCTCTATTCACAGGTCACAGAGAACAGCCCGCAGAGGAGGACGTTCACAAAAATGTAAGTGTGAGTGTTTTCATCAAGTTTGCTTGAAAATGATGTAAGCACGTAAGAAACAAGGACAATGAAAGAAACAGGTTCTAAACAGGAGTCTAGCATATGTTTCTCTCCTAAAGATATTCACCCCTGAAACGGAGCCCCTGTCACCGGCTTCACCTCCACGCAGAGCCTGAGAGCGACAGCCCGGTGCAGAGGCCATGCTCTGCACAACCAGCACGCAGTACCTCCAACATGCAGCACGTGCATAATAACGAGATAAAAAGATGACAACCATCTCAGTGAGACTGAGAAATATGATCAAGGCGAGGGAACGGAACATGAAATAAGAAGCGACCAGGGGGCTATTTAAATTTTGATCACACCATTATTCCTATTTCTACTTAGAAGACTAAAATTGTACCTTTTTTTCATCTTTTCACCCCTGCACCTCGGTTTACTCAGGAACCTGAGAGACACCAATCACAAAACTGGTGGTCTGAGAAGACATCCCAGCCAACCAGGGCGGGCAGCTCTGGGGAGGGGCTGTATAAGCCAGATGACTGGAGCCTGAGAGCTGTGCACGCGGGTCGGGGGCGATTTTACCGTATGTGCTCAGTGCAGAAAGTGAGGTGGCAGAACCCATGTCCTCCTATGTTTCTTTATGTCTGTGTTCTACTCAACTCCTGACTCTCCATGGCTGTGCATGCAGCACATAAAGCCCACACATGGCTCCGGGGAGCCTGGGCAGAAGTAAGTTTCCTGCACAAACTCTGGGGTCCAGAGCTTGCTCCTGTGGAACGGATGAAGCCCCTTCCTTCCCTGCCATTAGAACATCACCCTGACAGCCTCAGACTGCTGCCCCAGACCCCACCTGCGTCCACGCCTTCTCTCCATCTCTCTCCCTCCTCCTCTCCCCTCCACTTCCTCCTTCTTTCTCCCACTCCTTTTCCCTCCTCCCCCCCTTCCTCCCTCGTCTCAGCCTTTCTCATGACCAGCCTCATGGGGGCCATGGAGGGTAAGGACACAGCTTTCTGCTGGTGCTGTTTTCTCAGGAGACCAGATTATGATACCATAACTCTAGGCTGTTAGCTGCACCTAGATCAAGTAAAATGAAAGCAAACAAAACCCCACATGACTACTCTCAGGTAAAACTGCAAGGTAGCATTTTCCTGCTTAGGTGGGTGTGCACATCCTGTACACAGACACGCGGGAAAAGGCTCAACTCTTCACAGCACTTGCTGCTGGTAAATTACGAAGGGTCACTGTAAGTGTCTGGCAAGGGATTTTTACTTCTCACTTTCCATATTTTTAATTTTTCTTTCATTCATCTATTAACAAAATATATACTAAGCACCAACTATTAACCAGACAGAGACAGAGAATAAACAATAATACACGAGTAAATCACACAGCGCATGAGAAAGTGGCAAATGCTGAGAGAGGGCATCACAATGAGTCACACAAGCGTGGGAGGGATGCGTTCACTCTGGGGGGGAGCGGTGGTCAGGGCAGGCCTCGCCGAAGTGAGCAAAGACAGAGTTCTGGCCATGCTACCCTGGGGGCACACCAGGTAGAGCGGGCAGCAGAGACCAGGAGGTCTGGTTGCAGGGAGGGAGGATGGGGCAGTGGGAGAAGGGGCCAAGAGGGGGTGTGGCCAGACTGCATGGCCTTGTGGCTCCTGCAGGCTCTGGTCAGGAAGGAGAGGAGGCAGAAGGCTGGGAACCCCGGTGAGGAGGCAGGAGAAACAGCTGGGCTTGGATGTTCCCTGGTGAATCGGATGGGATGTGAGAACAAGAAGGCTGGAGGCCGGCGGGAGGTGTGGGGTATGTTTACACATGGCTTCACTGAATAGTAAGTAAGAGAGGATGATCACGGGGGTGGAGGCTTAAACTAAAAATCGTGACCACTCTGTCCCCCACTCTCCTTCCCACGTGAAAGGAGAACTGAGCCCACAAACAGTGGCCAAGATCTAAGAGATGAAGACCAGCCGTCGGTCTTTGCATGCCCCTGGGTCTAACCTGAACTTCTCATGGACAGTGAACAGATGTGAAGCCTTGTGGGGGCGGGTGGTTGGAGCAGCAAGAGGGACAGTGGTTACACACAGCCTGGAGCAGACACTGGTGTGGGCACCAGGGCCTGGTGTGTCAGACACAGGTAGGACGCACAGATAGATATCCACAGCCTCGTTTACATGCGAAGAAACTGAGTGTCTCAGAGGCTAACTGGTCCATTAGAAAGTAAGTCTACAATCTGCCTATTCTATCAGATAAGGTGGTTGTGAAAATCAAGATGAGAAGACTGAAAAGCACTCTTTCAAATGTACACAGTTCTGGACAAACTCAAGGTAAACACCACCACGGCGAACGCTTGGCAAGCACTTGCCGGTCTTGAAATGCTCCCTGAACTCTGCTCCTAGGACCTCTCTCCCATTGGATATGGCGAGCATGAAGTTTGTCATTTCAAGTCACATCAAAAACCAAAATGGGTTGGTGGGTAGCACAATGGAGTATTAACCACCGTGAGAATCTCTGCATGTAGGAATTCGCCAGCTGCTTTGGGCCAGTCATCAGTGATGCTCTGTTCATTTTACTGCAACGAAGTGAGGTACCACTTCCTGAGGCACTCCAGGCAGATATGTGCCGCCTGCAGGCGCCGGGTCTCCAGAACCACAGGGCACCTCTAGGACACGACATCACCTGGCCAAAGCCACAAAAGAACAAGACAAAACCTCAGAAAAAGAACTACATGAAGGAGAGATAAGCAATTTACCAGACAGAGCTCAAACTAATGGTCATGAAGATGTGCACTGAACTCAGGAGAAGAATGGAGGAACTAAGTGGGAATTTCGATAAGGACACAGAAAATATAAAAAGAACCAAACAGAACTGAAAAATAACAGAAATCAAAACAACACTAGAGGGACCCAAAAGCAGATCAGAGGATGCGGAATGGATCAGTCATCTGGAAAACTGGGTAGTAGAAATCATCCGATAGGAACAGCAAAAGAAAAAAGAAAGAAAAAACATGAAGATGGTTTAAGGGGCCTCTGGGACAACATCAAGCGCATGAACATTCACACTATGGGGTCCCAGAAGGAGAAGAGACAGAAAACCTATAGCTGAAGAAATAATGGATGAGAACTTCACTAATTTGGGAAAGGAAACAGACATCCTAGTCCAGGAAGCACAGAGGGTGTCAAGATGAATTCAAAGAGACCCACACCAAGACACATTATAATTAAAATGTCAAAGGTTAAAGATAAAGATAGAATCTTAAAATCAGAAAGAGAAAAGCAACTATTTACATGCATGGAACCGATAGAGACTATCAGCTGACTAGTCAGCAGAAACTCTGCAGCCCAGGGGTCTGGCAAGATATATTCGGAGTGCTAAAAGGAAACACTCAGAACCAAGAAGACTGTACCCACAAAGCTCTTATTCAGACTTGGAGAGAGAAGAATTTTATAGACAAGCAAAGTTACAGGAGTTCATCACCACTAAACTATTCTTACAAGAAATGGTTTATGGTTTCTAGGCCATAACTAGAAACAAAAAATTATGAAAGGCAAAATCTCATTGGTAAAGGCAAACATACAGTAAAGGTAATGGATCAACCACCTGTGAAGCTAGTAGGAAGATTCAAAGACAAAAGTAGTAAAATCATCTATATCCACAATAAATAGTTAAGCAACAAACAAAATTTAAAAAATGTAAAATATGACATCAAAAACAAAATGGGGAGGAGTAAAAATGGAGTGTTTTTAAAATGTGCTCAAACTTAAGTGACCATCAACTTAAAACAGACGCATATATACACAGGTTGAAATATATGAACCTCATGGCAACCACAAACCAAAAACCTGTCACAGACAGGAGAATAAGGAGAAAGGAATGAAACATACCACACTGAAACAATTCTTCTTCTTTTGCTAATACCTTCTTACCCTACCCACCTCCTGCCTACAGAAACCTTCCATTTTGTACAACCCCTAGGAGCGTCTTTCCACTTGCTAGATGGGATGCAGCCCAATTCATGAATTGCTTAATAAAGCCAACTGGACCTTCAAATTAAAAAGAAACAAAGTTGGAAAGCATGATGGTATGTCTCCCCAAAAGGAATAATCCTTTTTATGAAGTGAGTGATCACAACTCAATGTCTCTGCTTTAGAAATCTGGATTTTTTTGTTTTTATTGAAATACAGTTGATTTACAATATTGTGTTAGTTTCCAGTGTACAGCAAAGTGATTCAGAGATATAAATACATACACACACACACACACACACACACACACACACACACACACTTTTCTTTTCCATTTTAGGTTATTACAAGATACTGAATATAGTTCCCTGTGCTATACGGTAGGTTTTGCTGTTTATTTTACGTATAGTAGTGTGTATCTGTTAAATCCCCAAATCCTGATTTATCCCTCCCCCACTCCCTTCCCCTTTGGTAACAGTAAGTTTGTTTTCTATGTCTGTGAGTCTGTTTCTGTTTCGTAAATAAGTTCATTTTTTATGATATAAGTGATATCACATATAAGTGATATAATATGATATTTGTCTTTCTCTGACTTACTTCACTTAGTATGATAATCTCTAGGTCCATCCGTGTTGCTGAAAATGGCATTACTTCATTCATTTTTTATGGCCAAGTAGTATTTCACTGTATATATGCACCACATCTACTTTATCCATTCGTCTGTCAGTGGGCACTTAGGTTGCTTTCATGTCTTGGTTATTATAAATAGTGCTGCAATGAACATTGGAGTGCATGAATCTTTTCAAGTTAGAGTTTTTGTCTTTTCCAGATATATGTCCAGGAGTGGGATTAATTCTATTTTTAGTTTCTTAAGGAACATCCATACTGTTCTCCAGAGTGGCTGCACCAATTTACATTCTCACCAACAGTGCAGGAGGGTTCCCTTTTCTCCACACCCTCTCCAGCATCTATTATTTGTGGACTTTTTGATGATGCCATTCTGGCCAGTATGAGGTGATACCTCATTGTAGTTTTGGTTTGCATTTTTCTAATAATTAGCGATGTTGAGCATCCTTTCATGTGTCTGTTGGCCATCTGTATGCCTTCTCTGGAGAAGTGTCTATTTAGGTCTTCTGCCCAGTTTTTGATTGGGTTGTTCATTTTTTTGATATTGAGCTGTATGAGCTGTTTGTTTATTTTGGAAATTAATCCCTTGTCGGTTGCATCATTTGCAAATATTTTCTCCCAGTCAGTAGGTTATCTTTTTGTCTTGTTTATGGCTTCCTTTGCTGTGCCAAAGCTTTTAAGTTTAATTAGGTCCCATTTGCTTATTTTTGTTTCTATTTCCACTACTCTAGGAGATGGATCCAAAAAAGTATTGCTGCGATTTATATCAAAGAATGTTTTGCCCATGTTTTCCTCTAGGAGTTTTATAGTATCTGGTCTTACATTTAGGTCTTTAATCCATTTTGAGTTTATTTTTGTATATGGTGTTAGAGAATGTTCTAATTTCATTCTTTTACATGTAGCTGTCCAGTTTTCCCAGCACCACTTTTTGAAGAGACTGTCTTTTCTCCATTGTATATTCTTGCCTCCTTTGTCATAGATTAACTAACCAAAGGTGCATGGGTTTATTTCCTGGCTAATTTGCCTAGTTTTGTTAATAAACTTTTAATCTTTTTAAAGAAAGATTTTTATAAAAGATTTTAAAACATGTTTAGAGAAACAATTAAAAATCCTTTGCTTCTTCCTGCCTGCTGATCCACATAGCAGAGGCACATGTGCTGGTCTGAGAATAGGTTGAAGACCCCAGGTTTACCTTGCTTTCTGGAGGGCTTTCTACTGAAACTTGTCAATACCCTGCTTATATAAACCACAGATTGCCAAAGCTCTGAATCTTCTATTGTCTATATTTTGTCTGTTTGGAACTAGTTATTAGACTAGAAAAGCACCTCTTTTTCTTCATGTATAAAATGAAACCAGATGAACATCCTTCTAGTACTAAAGCTCTAGGTTGACTACATGTAAGTACAGTATATGCGTCTTACTTTTTCTCTGAAAATAAGAGCTTTACCACCAGACAATAAAAATTCCATTCCATTCGGCCCACAGATAAGGTCCTCTTAAAGAAGAAACTTTATTTGAAGAAAATAAGACCTGATATTGGGTCTCATTCAATTCATGCACATCATTTATTACTGAAGGTCAGGGATAACATTCCATAAACTAATGGAGATCTCAAACTATTTACTAGCTTATTTGATGCTGATGAGCTGACAGTATCGGCTTCTTGATAATGGCACATAGCCTGACAAACTGAATAACAGCAGCTACAACTGGAAGATCATGAAGGTTTAAAAGATCTTTTTTTTTCTGTAAGAACAATAATTCACTTGTCCACCGTTTGAAACTAAGAAGCCTACTTTTTCTTCACTTGTCCTCCCTATGAGTATCCTTGTCCCTAAAAAATAACTTGAAGTTTTCTAAAGGTTAAAAAACTTAATAGGAAAATATAACTGATACAATGTTATAAATGGTTACTCCCATATGAAGATAGTTTATACAAGTTTGAAAGCTTTTTGTATAGACTGTTAACAGCATGGATTGCACTTCTAACAGCTAGATATGAGTCAGATATGAGGCAGCACCTATAAACATCATTTTCTCTTCTTTTGTCTAAAGCTGTAAGAAATGCCAATTCTCAAGTCCTACTTTTTAACTTAAATAAGCGGCATTTCATTCTAATGACATTCTCAGACGTCAGTCAGGAGGCTGTGTTAAAATGAGGTCTTGCCAGCATTTCTAAATTGCCTTGGCTGGGAACTACAGCTCTATGGAGCAGCAGGTTATGGTCAGCTCTATTGAGTATGTTCTTATGTACCTTATAAGTATGTAAATCAAACAACAAAAATCTGAATTTGAACAAATTAAATATCATTATTTTTCATGTCATCTTCAAAAACAACCTCCTTTGCTCATCCCTTCACCCTCTGCCAATCAACTCTGGCATAATCTATACAACATATCTTAAAGGCACAGAGAATACACTTTTAGGAAAAGCAAATGAGCAAATCATTTGATCATAACAAGTCTACATGAATGAATCATTCATTCTGTGAATCATCTCTGGCAATGGTACTATTTCACAGAACTGTGGAATCTTAAAAATTTACAGGTAGAAGGAAATTGAGAGATTACTGAGTCCAAGCCCCTTGTTTCTTGGTGGAGGAAACTGAGGTCCTGGAGAGAAGGAATGTGCCCAGGATCATGTGGCCAGCCACCAGCGGGCGGGGCTCAAACTGGGACTCCTGGCCCCAACATGCTTCAGGAGGCTGAGTCCCCTTAGAGTCAAATTAGACATATACTTGAATACTGATTTCTGCAGGACAACGTGATGGCAAATCTGCTACTGCAGTCCTGATGTGTTTTGTACTCCAAGGTCGGACATAAATCTCAGAAGATTATTTGTTGCAAACCTTCTCTTTTGGGGACAACAATGCCATCCTTTAAAAAATGAAGACTGGATTCTGGTTAATGGTGCCATATTTCCTCATCAATTTAAATTACGTTACAGACTTTTAATTTCTGGTTCACTCAAAATTAAAAGTGGCTTCTGGGGACTTCCCTGGTGGTGCAGTGGTTAAGAATCCACCTGCCAACGCAGGAGACACAGGTTTCGGCCCTGGTCCAGGAAGATCCACATGCCGTGGAGCAACTAAGTCTGTGCACCACAACTACTGAGCCTGTGCTCTAGAGCCCGCGAGCCACAATTACTGAGCCTGTGTGCCACAACTACCAAGCCCACGTGCCACAACTACCGAAGCCCTCACGCCTAGAGCCCATGCTTTGCAACAAAAGAAGCCACCGCAATGAGAAGTCTGCGCACTGCACCGAAGAGTAGCCCGTTTGCCGCAACTAGAGAAAGTCTGCGCACAACAACAAAGACCCAACACAGCCAAAAATAAATAAATAAATTTATTTATTTATTTATTTATTTATTTTTAAAAAGTTGCTTCTGATCCTTTAAAGATTTTCAATTTCTCAACCTGTTAGGCGACCTGGTTAATTTCACATTAACAAACTCCTAAAAGCATCAGAAGGTGTCTCTTTAAGGGCAATCTTTACATGAATATTTTTGCGAATCCCAACCTTTCAGTAAAAAGAGCAGAACTAATGCACTTTGTGCACCAAAAGCTCTGTCATCCACTGCTACAACAGAGCACACTGGTGTGACACGAAATAAAACATACTTAGAGACAGAACCCAAAGATGTTGGCGAATTAGTCATGTATACGCTGCAAATGTCTGGGTGATGCAAACCCTCCTTTCTCAGGTTAGTGTGGATTACTGGGAGCTGCTGACGGTCAGACAAGCCGCTCTAGCCCTTCTCACCCTGGGCAGGGTGAGCTCTTATGAGCCGTACCACGGCCTGTCCCTGATAGGCCCCAATGGCCCTGAAGCAGGCAGTGATGCAGGAGTGACCTAGGACCAAGGGCACTCACTGTGCTTGCTGGCCTTAGCAGGAGCCCCAAAAGCCCAGCCCCACACAGCGGGAGATTCCAGGCCCTAGAACCCTCTGATGTGCTGCTGAGCTGCTCAAAAGCTCAGAAAACCAGTTTTTAAAGTGCAGTATGTACAGTATTGCAGAAAATGAAGATGACATAAAACCCGCGTGTCCAAGGGCACAGGGGTGGCCACAAAAATTTCGTTTCATCCAACATTTACTCTGTTCTATCCTCAAGTTAAACCTGAGCCTAATACAAGCAAATGAAAATGTGCACAACCTGCCAGGACAAGGTTCACTGCTCAGCGTGCCTGTGGACAGACTTCCACTCACTCAGGAATTACAGCGAACCTCCAGAGTGAAAAGTGAGTTTCTAACTAATGAATCTAGACTATTTAAGAGAAATCCATTCTAAAATACACTAGAATAAAACCTCGTCTGGAAAATCTGGGTCCTGTTTTTATTCTCACACTAAGATGAACTGCAATGGCTCCGGGTCTCTGTTAGCTGCGCTGCTGAATGAGACCCCTTCCCAGGCTGCCCACTTGAGTTAACACAGCAATACCTCCTGATGGCCACGGTGAGAGCCTCTGGTGAGCTGGCGCATGGACAGATGACCTCCTGGCGTAGACCTTTACTTTGGAAGACGTTGAGAAACGCGTCACAGGAAGAAATAGACCCTAGAGGGAAAGGGGGGATGATAATCAGACAGGAGAAGCAATGTGGACAATTAAAAGTATCCCATAATATAAAATGCTTTTGAAGTTAGGATCTAGGCACATGGGGAGTTAGGCAGCATGGAAAAATATCACTCGTGTTACAATGAAAGATAATATTATTCTCAAACACAGAACTCAAGAATTTAAAAAATGCAACTTCTATACTTAAAACCTTTTTGCTGACTGAAGAACTTAACTTTAATAACTTTTCTGAGACATGTTCTAGCATTTTCAACATGCATGTTCCAAGAAATAAGTAACTCTAAACCCAACTAAATGAAGAAAACATTTCTCTAAATTAATGTGAGTGATGAGATCAAGTTATAATTACTAGGAACCTATCAGCTAAACTAGTTCCTAATACAAGTTTACCTTGCTTCCTGTAAGACATATTACTCTGAAGAGTTATGGGCAAAATCAATTGTGTACTAAACAGCCCACAATTTATGGAGTTATTTTGTAAATGGAAGAATCATTTATAAAATTAATACAAAATCACCTGCTTGCAAGTCCACTTTTGCATATCAGATGTTCTTTAAGAAAGTATATACTGCTTTAATTTACAAATATATATGCTGCAGAGTTTACAAATTGTGGTCAGAAACATACATTGTTCATTCAATTCACTTCACTCACTTTGCTTCTCGCTTATATACTCTTCTCATAAAAAACAAGCTAGCTGGGTTTTTGTTTCAACTGACTGAAATATTTCTCAAGGTATATTAACAGTATTCTGTGGAACTGCTAATTTATTTTACCTAGGTAATTTCTGCTACAGGATTTGATAATAAAATTCCATTAAAAATCAAATTTCCTGATCAATAAAACTACTATGGACCATAAAATAATAATAGTTAATATTTCTTGAGCACTTGTTATATCCCAAGGAACTGTACACAGGGATTGCTTCATTTAATCCTCATAAAATCTGATGACTGGGTACCATCTTGCAGCTAACAAAAGGAGAAGAATTTTAACAAGTAAGATATGTTCTCTTCAGAATCAGGAAGTGGAAGGGCTAGGACTCAACCCCAGGGCTGTGTCTGGACCTTCAGGCCCTGGTGCCCGTAGGCTACGCTGCGTAATACTGTTTGGCTTTTATCTTAAGACCACTTCTTCACTAAGGTAAAGACTAGAAATGGGAAAAATCAAACCCCAGAGAATGAAACCTGGAGAATGAGGCCCCCTCCGGACTGCCTGGTGCCGTCACTTACAGGGATTTGCGCCGTCGGCCACTATCAGCATCCGGAGAGAGGAGAGGTTGATGTCTCTCTGATCCCTGTGTGCCACCAATGCCCAGTGCATGTCCCTGGATTTGACACAGGCCACTTTTGCTGAAGGAGAAGCAGGGGGGAAGTGAGTCACCGCCTGTGCCGCAGGATGGCGTGACATTAAAGGGGCAGCCTCCGCAACGCACCTTTGTACTGGCAGACCTTCTGAATCCAGGACAGCGGGTTCACCTTCATCAGCGAGTACGGGATGCTGATCACGTGCATCATGTTCATGACGCTCTGAAAGCATGACACTGGGCAGTGAGTAGGGGAGGGCTCCATGTGGGACTCACCCTGCTGCCAGGGGCTCCCTGGTGGGAGGGTGGGGACCACATGGGCATCTCACTGGGGATGATCCTTTAACAGGCTGTGGGAGTGGAGGCGACTTCTCAAAGCTTGTCTAGTCCTCCCGACTCCTGCTTCTACTGATACAACTCAAGAATCTAAGTCCAATGGAAGCAACCTAAGTGTCCATCAACAGATGAATGGATAAAGAAGATGTGGCACATATATACAATGGAATATTACTCAGCCATAAAAAGAAACGAAATTGAGTTATTTGTAGTGAGGTAGACGGACCTAGACACTGTCATACAGAGTGAAGTAAGTCAGAAAGAGAAAAACAAATACCGTATGCTAACACATATACATGGAATCTAAAAAAAAAAAAAAAGGTTCTGAAGAACCTAGGGGCAGGACAGGAATAAAGATGCAGACCTACTAGAGAATGGACTTGAGGACACGGGGAGGGGGAAGGGTGAGCTGGGATGAAGTGAGAGAGTGGCAATGGACATATATACACTACCAAATGTAAAACAGCCAGCTAGTGGGAAGCAGCCGCACAGCACAGAGAAATCAGCTCGGTGTTTTGTGTCCACCCAGAGGAGTGGGATAGGGAGGGTGGGAGGGAGATGCAAGAGGGAGGAGATATGGGGATGTATGTATACGTATAGCTGATTCAGTCTGTTCCACAGCAGAAACTAACACACCATTGTAAAGCAATTATACTCCAATAAAGATATTAAAAAAAAAAATCTAAGTCCAAATCCTTTTCTTATAAAAACTTAAGTTGAATGACCATTTTTTTATTGGCCTTTCAGTCTTGAAGCTTAATTCTCTCTGGTGTATTCTACTCATTTTTATTCACAAAATTAATTTCCTTTATTAAATGTAACACTGAAATCCAAGGAGCAGTGGAAGGTTGTCTTAATGCCCTCACTCTTCCATCTAGCCTGGCTCATGTACACCAGGACCCGTAAAAGGTTTTTTTCTTTAAAATGGATGACAAAAACTAACTTTTTAAGTAAATGGTCAGTCCTCACACATTGCAGCTGGGACTCATACATCTGAGTGGCTGCACGCACAGACCTGGCAGGAAGGGCCCACAACATGGGGAGCACTAGACAAGATCCCCCCTGGTCGGCTCTGCCCCCGCTGTGGGTGGAGGTGGAGAAAGAGGGCACGGACACTCTGCAGAGCGCTGGTCTAGCTCAGAAGCTCTGCAGGAAGATGACCACATGCACCCTCCCCCACAAGGGTGAGCCTGCTCACCGCTAGCATTCACCTCCCTCACCTCGCGCTTGCTCCCCATTCCATACTGGAGGTGGGAGCATCTTTCACCATAAAGAAGTTAAGATGCTCTGGAAGAGTGCGTGCTGCCTAGCCAGAGACCTGTCTTGCTCTAGAAGGTGGCAGCCAGAGGACAGACTCAGAAACCACCAATTCCGGAGGCAGTAATCCATAGCATCAGTAAGCAGGCGGGTGACCATGTCAACAAGATCTATCACAGAGCTCTTGAAAGCAAGACTGTCACGAGAGAATTCTGATGGCAACGGTCATGAAGCAAGTAGATGGGCCAGGCACTCGCTGAACATTAAACCACGTGGTTCTCACACGGTCAACATTCCCATTGGACGGATAAGGAAAACAGAGGTGCAGAGTGACTCAGGCAACAGACGATTCTTGGGCACAGGAGCAGGTGACGTGCCCAGAGTCACAAGCTACAGAAGGAAGGACCAACATCCAACCTGGGTTCTCTGAGGCTGTGCTCTTCCCATGACACCAGCAGGCCACGGGTAATGCGTGTGTGGGGCTGTGTTTCTGTCTCACCGACTAGTGTCCAGACAGTAACACAAGGAAACTGGCTGGGCTGGAGCCCCAAACCTTTGTCTATATGATGTCTGCATAAATTCTGGTTTATCAAGAAACAACAAATACCTCTTTTTATACTTATGTTCCTATCACTCATGTAAAGCTACTAGAATTTTTTGCTTCTAAAAAGATATAAAGTTTCAGCATAAGAAACTTAAAAAGAGAAACAGGTGAGTGGAAATCATCACATATGAAACAGACATAGGGAGATTCGAAGCAGTGATGCTACACATATTTCTTAAGTGCTAAGCATATCTTAATAATAAGGTTATCCCTCTATTAAAAGTGCCTACAGCTTTGAATGGTCATCACTTCTCAAGTGGCACTAACAAAAATGAGATATACATTCTCTGCAACTCGTGTTGAATTTTTGGCCAAGGGGAAATCTCAGAGTACTTTTCCCCCTGCAGCATAATTCCCAAAACATTCATTAAACAATGATTCACAGAAAGATAAAAAGAATTTTGTAGCCAAATCATATGTATGGGCAAAGTGACCCAAATGCAAGACATCAACGTTTCTGCACAATCTGAAATGCCAACCGTGGGAAGAAAGATCCTGAACTTCCCTGAGCCTAAAAGGGCCGCTCTCTCTCACAGCCGCAGCCTCAGGGCGTGAGCCCACGATGCAGGCAAGCAGCTACTGACCCACTGGTCTGCTGAGCTCCTGGAAGTTACATTAACTTAAGACTTCTAAAAATGGTAACTTTTCTTTATAATGTGGGAGGAAGGGGCTTACTCAAGCCACTGTGTACACAGATCATCATTCTAATCCCAACACTAAGCACATTCAAAGTTAAACAGGACACTGCAGAGCAAGGGGCGTCTCACTTACTGTTAGGATTCCGTGCCAAAGCCCAACGTCTTTCTTGAAATCCAACACATTCACAATTGTTTCAGCTATAAAATAAAAAGAGTCAAAAATTTTAATGAAAGATGGTCACAGACCAAAGGACAAAAATAAATCCAATATCACATCAGTGGGAAGTAATGGGTCTTAGAAAAACATCATTTCACTGACTTTACAGAAATGCTGCAGCCTCCAATCAGACCCATTTAAAATGCTGGACTGCCTGGGAAGTGTTTCTAGATGAGTATTCTGATACACAACTTAACAGCAATAGCTCTTCACAGCAACACTTAAAACGCCTTATTCCTTCTCCTTTTATATATTGGGTTGGCCAAAAAGTTCGTTTGGGTTTTAATGAACTATTTGGCCAACCCAATATTTGTTTTCCCTCTCCCTGCCTTTTTCTTTCTTAAAAGATTCTTTTCATTTCCATCACATGTTCTCCCAAGAGAGGGAAATGCTGTGTACTTGCAGGAGGAGGCAATTTCCAGCAAACCTGCCACTAGAATGCTCACCAAAGCTTCAGTATCGAGTGCCTGACCCCCTTTCAAAAAGGGACATTCAAAATACACAGCCTGTGTTCTATCTTATGCAAGATGTTTAAAAGGAGAATCAGGAAGCAAGTATGTATCTATCTTCCCCAACCCCTGCAAGAGTGATGGCCCTGGACCTTTAGGAAATTAGGGCAAGGAATACAGGTCATGAGGTTGTGAGAAAAACTAGAAAACTGAAAACAGTGGCAAACAGGGTGGTGATCATTAGAGGTAGTGTGTCTCCACGTGTGAAAATATCTGGGAAACTTGTACAGGGACCAAACATCAGTGGAACATCTCCACGAGACAAGTGAACTGTTCTTAAAAAGGGAGACTGCCAGAAGGATGGGGAGAGAGAGAAAGCAAATGAGAACAGCAAAAAGAGAAAAGTGTCTCATCCATGGCTCGTGACAGACGCTTGGGTACTGGGAAGAGACTCCAGTGTGGCGGATGCCTGTGACGTGGCTAGTGCGGGGACCTGATGGCAGACACTCCAGCGGAGGGAGCTGTGGGTATGTGGGGTCTGATCCTTCCTACCATGAGCCCGCCAGCGCTGTCAACATGGTTACCTCCAGTGACCCTAACTCTGTGCCTCCAGGACAACCCCAAACAGGGCAAAGAAAGCACATCATGGAAACCAACTCTTTGACTGTGAAACACAGCCCCAGAATCCAAGTCAGTTGCGGGGAGGGGGGTACACTGTAGCATGGGCACTTTTTTAAAGCTCCCAAAGAGGTTCCACTGTGCAGCCAGGAATGAATATACATCAATGGTGTCAACTATCTGTAATGGCCTAGACTGTTTTCTCCCAAATTCCTATGATGAAGCCCTAACACCAAGTATAAATGTGCCTGGAGATGGGACTCTAAGGAGATAATTAAAGTTAGATAAAATCATAGGGTGGGGCCTGATCCAATAAAAATGGTGTCCTTATAAGAAGAGGAAGACAGACCAGAGCTCCCTCTGCACACAAAGGAGACGCCGTATGAAGACACAGCCAGAAGGTGCCGTCCGCAGGCCTGGAAGGGGGTCTCCCAGGAACCAACCCTCTGGCACTGGATTTCAGACTTCAGCCTCCAGACTGTGAGACGTCAACATCTGTTGTTTAAGCCCCAGTCTGTGGAGTCTGTTTTGGCTGCCAGAGCAGACTAAGACGCCAACTAAACAATCCAACACACAGACCTTCGGTGGAGCCGCACGACTCTCCGAGTGACTAGTGGGAACAACACTCATCTCATAGGGCTGGGGGCTGGGGTCAGGGTCCCCCAGGAATGGTCTGCCCATACCTTCTGTGTAGCCACACGCCTGTGTGAGGGCCTGGCAGTGGGTCAGAAGCGCGATCCTCGTCACGGTCACCCCGAGCACGCTCCCATCCTTGCACGTCTTGTACTGCAATGAGAAGGTGCCGAGGGTAGAGCTCCAGGCCCACATCCACCTCTGACCCTGAGCTGTGTAAGGGTTGCAGTGCATGTCACTCAGTTCCCCAACCTTGTCCAGACCCAGCAACTCACCTCGATATACGCAGTGTCATTATTTGCGTCCTTAATGTGCGGGAACCAATCTCGAGGAGGTTTAGAGAGATGTTTTGACTCTGTGACAAACCATAATAGCTTTGGCCAACCTTGGAAATAAAGGACAAATTCCTTTCAGGCAAGCATCCCCCAGAAGACAGGTGTGACACCACCTTCCCGTTGGTGGCACGCTTCACAACATCTCAAGCCAGACCAAATCTCTGGTGTTTCCATCAAGTCTAAGGCCACGGCTAAGGTGCTGTAAGCCTCCTGCAGTTAGAGCACATCACGTGCAGGCTGAGAGTGTGTGGGGTGTTATCTGAAACCTCGTGTGTGGACGGTGTGTTGGCACAGATGCCTCAGAGCACATCCTCCCTGCCTGGCACTGAGGCTCACCTTTGAACTGTGGGATCTCCCCCGTCGGGCTCTTCGGCAGCCCTTTGTGGCAAGCGTCACTCGTCAAGGCTACAGTCACTCCACAGCTTCCAAGCAAGAACCCGATCTGCTGGCTTCCTGCGTCCTGGGAGACGGCAGCAAGGAGAGAAGGGTCACGAGCAGAGGTGATGCCCACTCTCCTAACAAAACACGGTCTCGCCCTTGGGCCCTGGGATGGCACCAACCTCCCTGAGGAGAGGTTCAACCAGAGTGCCAGGGCACAGGCTGGTGTCTGCACAGCTGGGGTCAAATCTCAGGCTGCCACTTGCCAGCTGCCTGACCTTGAACAGGGCACTAGCTTGGCCTCAGTCTCATCATCTGCGCTGTGTCCTTAGCTGGCGGTAAGGGATGCACACGGGGAGCACAGAGTGTGCTGCGCTCAGGGGGTCTCGTTCTGTTCCCCTCTGGTTGTACAGGACCATGACCTTGGGACACAGAGAGGGTCCAAGAACACATCTCTGCACTCAGGACGCTAACCCCAAGCAGTCTTTGATCACAACCAGCGTGGTGGACTGGACACCCATGCCGACCACAGAGTAAAGGCGTGTGTGTGGAGGGGTGCCGCCGCACAGACTGACTGCCAGGACTTGGGAGCAGATGCTGCGGGAGGGGCAGCCCCGGGTGCCACCACCCTGAGCGTCCAGCTACCCCGCCAGTCAGTTCAATTCGCTTTCCTTACTCCCACCAGCTATGATTCAGAACATAAAGCCGTG
>NW_006769605.1:1165615-1177053 GCF_000442215.2 Lipotes vexillifer | reverse complement strand
TGAACCAGCCGGCATTCCTAGAAGGGAAACGTCAGGACTGTGGTTAGGCTGTCACCTCCTTCTTTCCCACGTGAGACAACATTCTCACCCCAGTAAAATCGGCAACATCGACATCTCAAAACTATGTCTTCCAAGTGCCTAGCTCCTACTCCTCACTGCAGATTTAAAAGCCGCGTCTCTTTACACAGCACCACGCACAGCCAGCCTCCCAACACCCTTGCAGCCCCGGCAAGAGGGAGGAGGCCTGGTGCTCCGCGGATGGGGACCTTCCCATTTCGGGGACCCTGTGGGATTGTTCCTTCAAGCAGTGCTTTTTCAAGGAGAATTATAATCAGTCACTTCAATATGAATTTGGGTATCACATGGCCAAAAGCTGTGACCGGGTAAAGGGGTGGGGAGATAGGCTCTGAAGCTGGGTTTTGGAGCAGAAGGGCGTTTCTTTAGGAGCGTGAACTTGCTGGGACCGCCTACAGACAGGCTCAGAATGGCTCAGGAGAGGGAGCACCAGGGCCAAATGTAAGACCTGTCAGGGCTCACAGTGGAGGTCCGCTATCCCCTGGGCCCTGTCTTCCTAGTATCTGCTCCTAAAGACCCTAAAATACAGAGGAAGGGTCGAGAGTAACCGTAAACAGAATCCGTAGTTACCATGAAATTCAGCTTCCATGCCTGCTCCTCCCCCATTTTCTTGGTCTGGAAATTCCTACTCAGAGGTCCAGCCAAAAGCCAGCTTCGCAGAAACAGCCCCACCCAAGCACCCCATTGGGCTGAGATGAGACCCCTCCACCTGCTCTCAGAGCGCTCTGTCTCCTTCATGCACCGGGATCCCTGAAATTAAGCCCAGCTTGACCCCTGAGCCTCTGGCAGAGCCCAAAGAGCCATCCGTGGCCTCCATGGGCCACCTCTTCTGGACCTGGGGACAGGGCCCTGAGCCCCGATACTTGGGAGCCCCCCGACACCCCACGCCACTGTCCAGAAAGGCTCCACAGGAAGCTACTGAGGAGGCACATGAACCACTGCCCTGACGGCCAGAGCACTCAGGCCCTGACACCGCCTCCCGTGTTTCCTGAACGCTTTTCCCTGGAATGGCTGTTTCTGGCCTGAGGCTGGGCTCAGGGGCCCTTCCTCTGTAGAGCTGAGCTGTCCAGGACCACAAAATCTCACAAATGACTCTCTTTTGCTGTGCAAGAAAAGCTGACCCACACCTGAGTTCAAACCTTTCCCTCACTTTCAATCTTTCTCCAACATAGAAAGCTCACGAAGCATGTCCCTTCCCCGGCAGTCTCTCCACACCCGCGGTCTCTGACAAGTCACTTCTCAAGCAGTAAATGAGCACTCGACCAGCCCCACCCCGTCCCGTCTCAGTCTCCAGGTCAGAAAGCATCAGCTATACCCATGAGAAGGACTCTCTCTCCAGTAAATGTGAGGTGAGTTCACGGAAAGCGTCTCTCATGAACTCGTTCCGGATCTGTGGACCTGCAACTACTAGCTGGTGCTTTTCCAATTTTGATGCTTGCCTACCCAAACTGTTGGCTTCTCAGCTGCCTCAGGAGGTGAGACAACAATGCAGACAAAACGGAGCAAGGGGCTCTCGATGCATTACTCTGCAGAGTCAACACAAGACAGGCTGCAGACCCATTAGTTTAAAGATTATTATGGTCATACAACCAGGGGATCCAAGAAACCTGACCAAGAAATTTTCCTTATCAATACTAAGAGAAACATGTCATTAATGTATTGTTTTTTTGCCAATTAATTTTTAACTTTGTATTTATCCTGGAAATTTCCAAGCAGACACAAAGATACAAAGAAAAGGAGAAAGAAATCCTATGTTCCTGTCATCCAGCACCAATGATTATCAACGTTGGCAAATCTGTTCTCATCTCTTACCTCAAACACATGCACACATGCAGATTTGTTATTTTAAAACAAATCCCAGACGTGGGGCATAACCTTCTACCCACAAACACTTCCATTGGGTGGGTGTCACCCTCGGGCTGCCCCATTTCCCTCCCTCCCCACCCCAACTCCCTCTGATTTCTTCCAGCAAAATGCACTCCCAAGGGAAGGATCATGTGATGGTTCACGTGAGATTGCAAGTATGTGACAAGACGTCTATGTTTTTCCTTCCAGAGATGTTTCATTTTAACAGGACATCTGAAACCTTGGTTAAAGCAAACAAGTGGGGCATGTGCTAGATTCTAAGGAAAGAACAGTTTGCATTATGCAGGACAGTGAGCCCCCTCTGAGTCCAGAGGCAAGTGCTGATGGGCCAGGCCCTGCCTGGCTGGACTCCTGTGGCCTCCGGGGCCCACTTGGTCTCTGGCCCTATGGCACTTAGAATATGCAGAATTCCACCCCTGCTACAGCCTTGCTACTTCCCATGCTGGTGGAAGGGAAATGCGGCTCAGTGGTCTCCGCCAGTCCACAGGCCCACTTTGCTGGCATCTGGCCTTCACAGACCAGCTCAGCCACCTCAGGAGGGCGAGGAGGACAGCCACTGTCCAGACCTGCCCATTGCGGCACAGCCTTCTGGAGGCTCCTCTCTTGCCCCTGCCCACTCCGTGGCCAAACCACTGGAGGGACACCCATTTCTCCCACTATGAACTCTTCAAGTGAAAAATGAGCCTTCTCCCCTCACCCCAAGAACTAGAACAGAGAATAAATAAATGCACATGGGACTAAATCGTTCAGTGAGGCTAATCAACATTGATGATTCTGAAAATCTGGTTCTCATTAGGCCCTTTATTTTAAGACAAGACTAGCGTGCATAGGACTGGTGGATAGAGGATTCACAAACTTCATCACCTACACCCCTGTGCACATCTTACCCTGTGCTGAATGGCAACCGAGCCGGTGGATTCTTTTATTTAAAAATAAGTAAAGTTGGGCTTCCCTGGTGGCCCAGCGGTTGAGAGTCCGCCTGCCGATGCAGGGGACACAGGTTCGTGCCCCGGTCCGGGAAGATCCCACATGCCGCGGAGCGGCTGGGCCTGTGAGCCATGGCCGCTGAGCCTGCGCGTCCGGAGCCTGTGCTCCGCAAATGGGAGAGGCCACAACAGTGAGAGGCCCGCATACCGCAAAAAAAAAAAAAAAGTAAAGTTTTCTAAGAATGAACATTACATTCTGAAACCAAAGACTGAGGCCCAACACACAGCTTCTGGTTTAACAATAACCTGTGAGTCATCTGCTGGTTCTGTTCCCCTCGGAAATGTTCTGAGGGAGAGAGGGCCAAGAAGAAACCTCAGCTTTTTCTTCTGAGAGAGGGTTCCTGGTCCTGAGGTACATGGTGACAATATGAGGGTCTGAATGGGCCTGAGAGGTAAATGAGACAGAGCCACCTGGCAGGTCACAGCCTGCAACGCCTGAGATGGCTGGCAGGCACGTGTCAGGAGACCCAGAGGAGTTGCAGGTGAGACACCCTGGCCCTGCTCGACAATGCCTGGTCAGGAAGTGGCAGAGACAGGTGCCTCTTCATTCAAATGATTTTCCTCTGCAAACCAGACCTGGTCTGGAAGACACCAGACTATAGATGTAGAGCAGACAAATCTAAATTCGATATGTGATGAGTAAACAATAACTGCTACTCATAACAACAATAACAAATGTTCTGGAGTCTGCTTAGTGCAGTGCTGACAGAATCAGTCTCTTCACTCATTAGCCTATGAATTTCTCCAAATTAGCATCCTGATGCCATTGACTAGAGAATCCAGAGGGTTTTCTTTTCTATTTCCAGAGGACCTCAACCCACTGAATTAGATATCAATTAAAGAGGAGCATCACACATCCCTTGAGAGGCTTTCCAGGTTAGTCACAGCAACCAAGAATCACATAGGAGAACGTGGCTACCTGCTCAGTAAATCCCCAAACCCTTCTGCATTTCTCGTCAGTTGTGAAGGTCATAGGGCTCAGGAAGATGAGGAAGCACTTTATGGGGTGTGTATTGTACACCAGGAATGCTAGAGGCCAACCCTCGCAGAAATCAGTGTTCTCCTCAGGCCACTGGAGGGGGCTCTGATGTCAGTGGCTGCAGGGCCCACCCCCCTTTCAGGGCCACCTGCCACCCTGCCTGACACTTGTAGGTGCCTAGGAGGCCCAGGAGGGAACTTGCAGATTTTGTACCCAGGAAAACGGAAACAGCAACCATTCCCCAACCTTCTTCTAAAGTATCCCCATGTTCTCTCCTTCCGACCCAAGGAGCAGAGCTTCAAAGGTACCCACACACCGTGAACAGACCTTAAGGCATTTCCCCATTTTCATAATGAGTAGCCACAAAGACAGCTAGAAGATTCTCTGGAAACTCTGAGCCTGGGCACATGAAAACCTTAGCATTTTGGAGCTGGAAGAGTCACCCCACACACTCTGTTCATGATGATGTGCTAAGTGATGGCCCGGTGAATCCAGGGTGGAGCCCAAGGGCACAACACATAACACAACCAGTGGCAGGGTGCCTACCCCACAGCCGTCGGCCCCGTCTCCTTCGACAGCATCAGAGCACCTCTCGGGGGACCATCAGGGTCAACCCCAGCACAGCCTCCTCCCTCTGCCTTCCCTTCCAAAGTTACCACAGGTCTGTGGTGCAAGAAGCCAATCATTTACGTGGACAAAGACACACACACACTGCTGTGTAGGGTTCCGACACTGGACTACACTACAACTATAACAGCAAGACAGTTATTTATTCTAATCATAGAATAAGATCCAACAAATCGTAGGTGAACCTGGAACTTGTTAATGTCCAAATACCTGCACAGATGCAACAACTGCCACCCTTGAAATAAAAAAAAGTGAAAAATCTATCATTTACCCAGATTTCTAGTGCAGTGACACTGAGGAACGAGATACTGGAACACCTGCTTTGCTGGCAGATCACCCTGCTCAACGCACAGAAGGCGCCACCTCAGGGCAGCAGCTCAATCTGGCCGCTGAGTGGAGCTGCAGCGTCAGTGCTGCTCCCTTGTCTGGGACAACCAACGACAATCTGCGCAGAGCCTCAGAGACAAGGCAAACAGCCCTGTGCTTCCTGATCCACATCCTGCTGAGATGAAAGCTCTTGAAGATGGCCGTCTGCACATTCAGACCCCATGACAGAACCTTCCAGGGCAGCAGAGCCGACCTTCCCGGCCAACAGGCTTGAACAGAAAGATACGTTATTTACCTTTCTTGTGAGGGGCACCTCAATGGGCACAGGCACAACTTCGGCCAGCAGGCAGCCGTAGAAAGCCACCATGGAGGCAGCAGGGTCATTGTTGGGGAACACCAGTGCCACCTGGACCAACACAGAGAGAGAGGGATTAACCACTAACACGATGCCACTGGAAAAAATTTAGATGCCCTGCTTGAAAAATGCATATTAGTAAGATGCATTTTAATAAGTTATCAGATGCTTTTCCTTGACCTCACATGGAAGGCAAACAGATTATCCGGGTAATCTCTGACACCGGCACCAGAATGCAACTACCCTTGCTGTTTACACTCCCCCATTGGCACATATTTTTACACAGGTGAAACCACAGTGCATATACTATCTGTCTCTCGCTATTCTCACTGGGCTCTGAAGTGCATCCTCATACGTCTGCAGTCTTCACCATCGTAACTGAACGCTGTGCACTTCCTCCCTAAGGTGCTGGGCTCACAGCTGACTCTACTCTGATCCCAGCTCAGATTTAGCTCCCCAAGCCTTGACTTACCTGAAAATTGAGAATATTAGTGTCCTAGCGTTGTAGTAAAGGTCAAATGAGAAAATGTATGCAAGAGATCACACCGTGCCTGACACACAGCAGGTAGCCACGAACCACAACTGCCCACGAGGCCCTGGCCCTGAGAGCCGGCGCTCGGTCAGCCTGCACCTGCGGCATCTGGCTTTCTGCCCTCCCAGGGAAGGTTTCCGTGAACACCTGGCCACACATCTCCAGCCGCTCATTGCCTCTCCAGCTCAGCCTCTGAAGAACCAGGAGTACAATAATCATGGAGTTCTAAAAGGTAAATTTAAATTACTATCCTAATAAGCCAATAACGGATAGTATGATTTTTCAGATGTTTTCTGATAGTCCTGAAGGGAATCTTAATGAAGAACAATTTTCCATCAGATGGCTTAAAATTATTCGTCCTTGTATGAACTGTGTTTCACTTCCTTTGCCTATTTATCTGCTAGTGTTTTGACATTTCCCATAAAATCTTTAAATATATTTCATAGTATTAACTCTTACATTGGATGCAGACTTCTCGATATAATATTCTCTGTTTTATTTTTCTTAGTGTATTTGATGTTGCATGTAAACTTGTCAAGTTTTTCCTTTATGTTGTCAGCTTCATCCCATTTACATCCACCTGGCGCTCAGGTTAGCATCTGCTGTGGAGCTAACGCAATGTCGATCCGCTTGCTCTCCTGTTGCCCGATGCTCCTTCTGGAGTGGCCCTTCCTACTCTACCTCTAGAAGCTGCCTTCCGGATACAACAGGCAGTCCTATTTCTGGGTCCCCACTGAGCTCTGCAGGACTCTGCTTCCACTTTAACACAAGCTTCTCCCATGTGTTGCTCCAGCATCGGCACTGCTCTTCCTTGTTGATAATTAAGCACATAAATCCCATGATTTAGCAGATGTATATGATTTTTGTATTACTTCATTCAGGAATTTAACATATTTTTTTCTTTAAAAATGCCCTAACTAGAAGTTATTAACTTTGTCATGAACAGTTGGATAAGACATCCTAATTACCTCAATATCTAAGTAAGCAGGTTGGCATAAAGGACTCAGATGACAGCTGAGGATGGAGCAGGCTGCATCTTAAATTTGGCTCTGTTAGCAACACAGGACAGTTGATGGAAATAAAATTAAGTTTGGAATTATGTGAAGATTGCCTTTCTATATGGTATTCCTGCAGTTTACTAAAATCAGCCAAACAAGAGACAAATGAAACCGTTAAGGCCAATAAAAGCCATTCTGCACTACTGAAGAATTTTAAGAAACCCTGTGAAATAACTGTTGATTAGATATTAATCCTTATTTTGTCCCAAAAGCATCCAGACAGATGCCAGGCTACTATAAGTAGGATTTCAAAGGAGGAATAAAAGGATTTATTTGCATGTCTCTGCATATGAACCACAAACAATTATTTTAAAAATGATCTGAGGTTTGCACTGGCCTCAGGTGTCTGCCTTCAACTGGTGGTCTGAGAGTTGACAGCATCTGTTTTTAGTTCTGGATCTGGCAAAGCAACAACATTCAATCAAATGTTTGCAAAGCTTCCAAGGCACCACTGCTGCAAGACTGCTCTCCTTGAACCAAAACAGAGGATGTTAAGAAAATGCAGAAGATGGTGAAGTTCCACCCAAAACTACTGGCTGCACCCACTCATAGAGGACTAGTTAAATTCGGACTTGTTAGTCCTCCTAGGACTAACCTATTCCACACGCAGGAGTCTTCAAGAGCCGAGAGATAGAACCGAGAGAAAGAAGGTGCTGCTTCCAGAGCCAGACTGTGGATCAACGTATTTCCAAAGAGGAGCTTCTGGTCTGGCTCCTATCCCAGCTCTGTTCCAAGGAAGGGCAACTTGATGCAGGATTTAAAATTCCCACTGCTCGATCACTAAAGTTCATGCTGATAATGCCATATTATATAACCTTGCAGAGTTGGGTTAAAACAGGATGAAATGTTATATTAATGTAAAGTGAATAAAAGCAGAATATAAAATTGTGCATTATATGCTCTCAAAAATATAAAAGTAACAAACAGAAAATGGTCAAATAGCTAAAGGCTCATTTAGAATCAAAAGTGAATTTTTAAAAAATTTGTTTTAAGGAAGGGAAGACTGTATTTGTACCATTCTCAGCAAACCTTCCTTTTATATCTCAATCAGTCACAAGTCCTGTTTTTTTGGTGACTACACAGTGATTCCAGGGCAATACTGTACAAATATACAGATGCTTCATTTTCATAAACCCACATGGCTCCTTTTCATTCAACCCCCTGTGCATTCTCTGATGTTTCGTCACACTTAACTACGCACAGAGCGCCAGCAGGTCGCCGCCTTCCTCCACTCTCCTCCGCTGGCCTTCTTGTAACAGCCTTTTGCTGCCCCAGCGCCCGGCTTGTTCTGTCCACATACCACACAATCCCCCCTCAGCTCCTTTCCACGCTCTGTCCTACAACCTGACCAAGAGCCACGGGCTGGCTTTTTCTCCTCAAGAAGTCTTCTCAGATGCCAGAAGCTCCCAAAATGACAATATTCTCTGTCCTTCCCAAAGAGTTCAGCTGTATCCCTCACCACCTATTCTGGGGACCTGTATCATTTTCCAATTTACAGATAGCCAATTATCAATGTCTTTATTTTTTTTTTTTTTAACTCTGCAAGCTCCCTGAAGGCAGGCTCCACATATGATGCATCTTTGTTTGTTCCACAGCTCCCACTATAATATCCTGAAAACCTATTCAGCTTAGGCACATAAATGCCTTTTCAAAGCCCAAGCAGGACTCCCCAAAGTGCATTAATAGGGTCACCCACATGAAAAGCGTCTATAATTTTTATGCTAAGGACAGAATGTTCATTATCCTCGGAAAATTATATTTAATTAAAAATGATTTTCAAAGAGGTAAAGAATCCTGTTTATTGTGACAGAAGGCTATTATCAATTGAATACTACAGTCACATATGCTTATTTAATAAGTATTTATACGCACATGCCAGGTGCCAGCCATATGAAAACTTTTTAAAGGAATAATTTAGAAAAGTAGTCCCACCTCATACAACTCAAACCACCCCCTGCTAAAGAAAATCTTTTTACATATTTTGTTCTATCAAAACTTGCCCCCCACATTCCTACTGACTTCTTAGCAGAACACAGATGGTTTATTTTATAATTGCTATTGTAAAGGAACTTCAAGAGTCTGAAGGCCAAAGACCTTTAAAAAAAAACTACTAAGACTATTAACCAAATTATAGATAAGGGAGATATATTACAACTGACTTTTTTTTATCGTGATAAAATAAATATAACAAAGTTCACCATCTTGACCATTTTCAAGTATACAGTTCAGTGGCATTAAGTACATTTACACTGTTGTAAAACCATTATCAACCATCCATTTCCAGAACATTTTCATTTTCCTAAACTGTAACTCTGTCCCTATTAAACAATAACTCCCCATTTCCTGCTTCCCACAGCCCCTGGTAACTATCATTCTTCTGTCTCTAGGAATTTAAGTACTCTAAGTACCTCATATAAATGGAACCATACAATATTTATCCCTTGTGACTGGGTTATTTTACTGAGCATAATGTCCTCAAGGTACATCCATGTTGTAGAATGTGTCAGAATTTCCTTCCTTTTTAAGGCTGAATAGTATTACACCATACGAACATACCACCCTCTGTTTATTCATTCACCCGACCATGGATGCTTGAGTTGCTTCCTCCTTTTGGTTTTCGTGAATAGTGCTGCTATGAACATTGGTGTAGATATATCTGTTCAAGTCCTTGCTTTCTATTCTTTTGAAATTGAAGTGGAATTATTGGATCAGATGTTTAATTTTTTAAGGAACCACCATAGTACTGTTTTCCACAGTGGCTACACCACTGTATATTCCTACCAGCAATGCACAAGGGTTCCAATTTCTTCACATTCTTGTCATCACCTACTACTTTCTGTTTTTGATAGCAGCCATCCTAATGAGTGTGAAGTGGTAGCTCATGTGGTTTTGACGTATATTTCCCTAATGATTAGTGATTCATGGGCTTATCTGGCTATTTGTAAATCTTCCCTGGAAAAAGGTCTTTTCAAGTCCTTTGCCTGTTTTTTAAACTTTTTTTTTTGGTTGTTGTTGTTGAGTTGTAGAACTTCTTTATATATTCTGGATACTAATCTTTTATCAGACATATGATTTGTAAACATTTTCTCCCATTCTGTATGTTTCTTTTTCACTCTCAAAAGTGTCCTTTGGTACACAGAAGTTTTTAATTTTATACATTTATTTTATTTATTTATTTTTGGCTGTGTTGGGTCTTCGTTGCTGTGCGTGGGCTTTAGTTGCAGCAAGCGGGGGCTACTCTGTTGTGGTGCGTGAGTTTCTCATTGCGGTGGCTTCTCTTGTTGCAGAGCACGGGCTCTAGGCTCACGGGCTTCAGTAGTTGTGGCACACGGGCTTAGTTGCTCTGTGGCATGTGAGATCTTCTCAGACCAGGGCTTGAACCTGTGGTCCCCTGCATTGGCAGGCAGATTCTTAACCACTGCGCCACCAGGGGAGCTCAGAATTTTAAAATTTTGATGAAGTGCAATTTATCAATTTTTTTATTCCCTGTTCTTTTGGTGCCATATCCAAGAAATCATTGCCAAATCCAATGTCATGAAACATTTCCCCTATGTTTTGTTCTAAGAGTTTAGGTCTTTAATCCATTTTGAGTTAATTTTTTAATATATGGTATAAAGGTTCAATTTTGGGTTTCTGCTGATGGATATCCAATTTTCCAAGCACCATTTGTTGAGTGGACTATCCTTTCCCTCATTTAATGTCTCAGCATCCTTCTTGAAAGTCCCTTGACCCTACATGTAAGGATTTATTTCCGGGTTTTCTATTCTATTCCTTTGGTCTATATCTGTTTTTGTGTTAATACCACACAGCTTTGATTGCTGTAGCTTTATAGTAAGTTTTATAATGAGGAAGTGTGAGGCCTATAATTGACTTTTAAAAGCTAAAGGTCAAACTTGTTCATTAAACTGGAAAGAATCATAGCCTACCACAGAATCCTGGGGCTGCAGCAATCTTATTAAAAATTCCCCATAATGGGCACATGTTTTTATAATATCTCTTAAGTAAATCACAGCTTATATTCTTTTTGGTTTATGGTGCTCTAAAATGATATTTTTATAAAATTAATTTGGAGTCCTTTGGGTGCAGGTGGGTAACCTAGTCTTGGGGCATTCTGAGGTAAATAGCAACATATGGAAAAAAAAAATCACTCCATTTAAGGCAAGAAAACTAGGTTCTACTCTCAGCCCCACATCTTAATTGGGGTGTAAAGCTTGGGCAAAATTATTAACTGCTCTGGGTGTAACATTAAAAAGTTAATACTAATATCTGTTCTCAGTAACTTAGCAGATTGCAGTAAGAATAAAATTGTGCTTTTCAATGAAAGACAGTAGCCTATACCAAGAAATTTAACACTAGGAAAGGAACAAACCAGCAGTTTGCTGCCAGGATTTTTGATATCACTGACTAATACAAAAAAGTTCTAAACACAATTGTCCTGCCTACTCAGCGAGACAGTGCAAGTACATTCCAAACTAGGGGACCACATATGTCAGGGGTTAGGAACACAGGTTTTGTGGTTGGACAGAAATGGATATGAGCACTGGCTATACCACTTTCTAGCTATGTGCCTTCAGCTGATATGATTCTTACCCTCTCAAGTCCTAATATCCCCATGGATAAAACAGAACTACTA
>NW_006769605.1:1155923-1165120 GCF_000442215.2 Lipotes vexillifer | reverse complement strand
CTGCTGAATGCTTCTGGTTCACAGTAAATGTTAAGAAAGCCTGATTTAGTAGTATGGAGGCACTGAACTTTGCAACTTTAAAACAGTGGGTGTCTTCTCCACCTCAGACCACGTGTTTTGCAGATGTGATAATTTAAATTGCACTTACCCTATCTCCAGGTCGCACCATAGGTTCTTGTTTTGTACCTAATTTATGCAGAATGTTGTAAGCAACCTTCATACTTCTTGTCCACAGTTTGCCTATCAATACAAATTATAAAGACACAATTAATTGTACACATGCATTTTCTGTTGTGTATATGTGTGCACATTAACCTATATAGAGAGTATTACTTTTTCACTTTAAGCCTTTCAAGTTATTCTGAGTCCCTGGAATCAAGATGGGAAACAAAAGCCCACAAATCTGACTTAAAAATCTGAGAAGCCTGAACACTGGAATAAGGTATTAAATACAAATACACCTAGGATGCTAAGAACCTAGAGCAAAGCCACAGAGAATTTAATTACCATCACAGAAGTGGGGAGGATTTCTAGGGAGTAAAATAGGGCAGGGATCACGGCATTAGTGAGTTAATGCTAATTTATGTTGTGCAAAATGACACCTGTTTCCTCTATTAATGAGTCCTGTCTTGTGTGATTGCAATGAATGTAAAGGGCACTTAAGACAGGCTTTGTAGGGCCTATCCCTCTCCTTCCCCACATCCTAAGTTTCTCAACTTCAACTTTTCCTAACAGTTAGGATTTTGGAATCCTAATCCCTGAATTTAGATAAAGATTATGGTACAATTTTTGAATTATTTTAAAGTTTTGAACTCTAGAAAAAATCATCACAAATCAGGATTAAAAAGATTAAAAAAACATGAGAAAAATAACCAGTTTTGAAGAACGTGCAGATTCAAATCCCTGCCTTCATCCCAGTGCCAGACATTTCCTCAGCATACCCAGGTGACAACAAACAGTCTGAGATCAAACCAAAATGACTTTAAAATCTAACATGAATTCTTGGACACATAAAGGCCTTTTACAACTTTAGCTTCTATAAGCTTTCAGAAGCAGTCAAGGTGTTAGAAATTATATTAATGCAATAATAGTATAACAAAGATAACAACAATTTGAACTATTTCCTATAAATGCAATCACTGCTCTAATCTTTTTCCTATTTTAAATGTAAAAGCTAAATTAATATACACTTTAATTAGGAAATTAAATTATGAAATGAAAAAAACCTGAATTTGTTTTATTTCATATTGGATTTTGCAGCAACCCAAACTAGGGTTCTTACTGTTTTCCTATCAATGGATTTATCAATTTGTCTCTTCCTTAGTGATTAGGGGGACAAGGAGGATTTTTCCCTTATCTCTGATTCCTATAATTCCTAGGACATTCCTCGCTCATAGTAGGTGCTCAACAAATGTTTGTTTTATTAACATCATAATAAAGCAAGCTATAAAAAACAAAATCGCAGTATACATTTTAGCCTACTTCTTTTTTTTTTTTTTTTTTTTGCGGTACGCGGGCCTCTCACTGTTGTGGCCTCTCCCGTTGTGGAGCACAGGCTCCGGACGCGCAGGCTCAGCGGCCATGGCTCACGGGCCCAGCCGCTCCGCCGCATGTGGGATCTTCCTGGACCGGGGCACGAACCCGTGTCCCCTGCATCGGCAGGCGGACTCTCAACCACTGCGCCACCAGGGAAGCCCTAGCCTACTTCTTGATCACTGAGAGTAGATACTAGGTGTGATGTTTTATTCATGCCCCTCCTCCACCTTAACTGCACCTCCTCAAGACTGGCTATTTTACAATTATTTGATCATTATATTTTTGCCCCAAATAGTCACTAGCCATTAGAAATAATGCAGGGAATTATTTTTTCCTAAAGAAATCACAAATATTTTGTGCCTTCAGATTTATTTAATGTGAACAATGTTAGGAAATTATTATAGTTGAATAAACAATTACAATCAACTTGTTGTAAGTGAAAAAAAATCAACACATTGTAAACAAACAAATCAATTACAATCAAACAGTTAGCACCATTATATTTTGTTAAAGTTTCAACTTCATTCTCAGTTTGGAATATTAACGTCGAGATCATCATAAATTCATACAAAAGCCAATTTACAACAGAGAGTTTGAAACAGGAAACAACACACTTTTGGCAAGTTCTAGAAATATTTTTCAAATAGAAAAAAATAAAGAGTAAATTGATGATTTAAATTTAAGAAGATAAAACAGTTCTTGACTGATTTAGAAAGGAGAAAGAAAAAAAAAAATCCAACCAAGAATATTCTCCTGGGCAAAGTTATCATTCCGAATTGAAGGACAGGGCTTCCCTGGTGGCGCAGTGGTTGAGAGTCCACCTGCCGATGCGGGGGACACGGGTTTGTGCCCCGGTCTGGGAAGATCCCACATGCCGCAGAGTGGCTGGGCCCATGAGCCATGGCCCCCGAGCCTGCGCGTCCAGAGCCTGTGCTCTGCAACGGGAGAGGCCACAACAGTAAGAGGCCCATGTACCGCAAAAAAAAAAAAAAAAAAAAAAAAAAAGAGTTGAAGGACAGATAAAGTTTTCCAGACAAGCAAAAAGCTAAAGGAGTTCATCACCAATATAGCAGCCTTACAAAAAAAGTGTTAAAGGAACTTATTTAAGCTGAAAAGAAAGGGCACTAATTTGTAACAAGAAAATATGTGTCTCACTGGTAAAGGTAAATATTTAGTAAAGGTAGTAGATTAATCACTTATAAACCTAGTATTAGGCTGAAAGACAGAAGTAGTAAAAGTAAATACAACAGTTAGTTCAGGAATACACAAGATAAAAAGATGTAAAATGTGACATCAAAAACATAAAACAGGGGAAGACTAAAAATGTAGGGCTTGAGAATGTACTCAAACTTAAGTTTTTAATCAACTTAAAACAGACTATTATAAATGTTATATGTAAGCCTCATGGTAACCATCAAGCAGAAGCCTATAGTAGATACACAAAAAATAATGTGAAAGGAATCTAAGCACACCACTAAAGAAAGTCATCAAACCACAAAGGAAGAGAGTAAGAGAAGACTAAAGGAACAGAGGAACTACAAAAGCGCTAGAAAGCAATTAAAAAAATGGCAATAAAGTCATACCTATCAATAACTACTTTAAATGTAAACAGACTAAATTCTCCAATCAAAAGACACATTGGGTGAATGAATTAAAAAAAACACAACAACACAAAACTCATCTACATACTTCTACAATAGACCCACTTCAAGTATAAAGACACACACAAAATGAAAGTGAACAGACAGAAAAAGATATTCCATGTAAATGGAAACCAAAAGAAAGCTGGGGTAGCTATACTTATAACAGATAAAATCAACTTTAAAACAAAGACTGTAACAAGACAAAGGACATTATGTAATATAAAGGGTAAATCCAACAAGCAAATATAACATCTGGATACATTTATGCACCCAATATAGAAGCACCTAAATATATAAAGCAAACATTAACAGGCATAAAGAGAGAAACAACAGCAATATAATAAGAGTAGGGGATTTTAATACCGCATTTACATCAATGAACAGACCAGCCAGACAGAAAATCAATAAGGAAACATCAGCCTTAAATTACACATTACACCAGATAGATTTAATAGATAATATAAAGAACACTCTATTGAAAAGCAGCAGAATAAACATTCTTCTCAAGCTCATGTTGAACATTCTCCAGGATAGATCATATCTTAGGCCACAAAACGAGTCTTAAATTTAAGAAGACTGAAATCATATTGAGCATCTTTTCTGACCACAATGTTATCAAACTAGAAATAGATTATGAGAACTGATAAATTTACATCTTTGTGGAGATTAAAAAACATGCTATCCAACAACCAACAAAACAAAGAAATCAAAAGAGAAAGTAAAAAACACCTTGAGACAAATGAAAATGAAAATATAACATACTAAAACTTAAGGGATACAGCAAAAGCAATTCTAAGAGGGAAGTTCACAGATAAACGTCTATCTCGAGAAACAAGAAAAATCTCAACCTAACTTTACATCTCAAGTAACTAGAAAAAGAAGAACAAATGAGGCCCAAAGTTAGTAGAAGGAAGAACATGACAAAGATCAGAGCGGAAATAAATGAAATAGAGATTAAAATGACAATAGAAAAGATCAATGAAATCAAGAGCTGGTTCTTTAAAAAGATAAACAAAATTAACGAACCTTTGGCTAGACTCACCCAGGGAAAAAAGAGGACTCATAAATAAAATCAGAAATGAGAGACATTACAATTGGTATTAAAGAAATACAAATGATCATAAGAGATTACTACGAACAATTACATACCAACAAACTGGACAACCTCGAAGAAACAAATTCCTAGAAACATACAACCTTCCAAGACTGAACGATGAAAAAACAGAAAATCTAAACAGACCGTTTACTAGTAAGGAGATTGAATCAGTAACCAAAACCCTCTCCACAAACAAAAGTCCAGGACTAAATAGCTTCACTGGTGTATTCTACCAAACATTCAAAGAAGAATTAATACCAATCCTTCTCAAGTTCTTCCAAAAAACAAAAGTTGAGAAAACACTTCCAAACTCATTTTACAAGGCCTGCATTACCCTGATATCAAAACAAGACAAGGACACCATGAGAAAAGAAAATTACAGGCCTGAAGAACACAGATGCACAAATCTTCAACAAAACATTAGCAAACCAAATTTAATAATATGTTAAAATGCTCATACACCATGATCAAGTGGGATTTATTCCAGAGATGCAAGGATGGTTCAACATCCGCAAATCAATGAATGTGACACAGCACATTAATAACATAATGAGGGATAAAAATCATACGATCATCTCAGCAGATGCAGAAAAAACATTTGACAAAATTCAACATCCATTTATGATAAAAATTCTCAACAAAATAAAACTCATATGTTTACAAACAAAATAAAAGTCATATGTTTACAAGCTCAGAGCTAACAGCATACTCAACAGTAAAAAGCTGGAAGCTTTTCCTCTAAGATTCAGGAACAAGACACTTTTGCCATGCTTATTCAACATAGCATTGTAAGTCCTAGTCAGAATAATAAGGCAAGAAAAAGAAATAAAAAGCATCCAAACTGGAAAGGAAGAAGAAAAACTGTCACTACTTGCAGATAACATGACATTATATATAGACAAACTTAAAGACTACAGAAAAACAGAGTAATAAATGAATTCAGTAAAGTAGCAGATACAAAATCAATACACAGAAACTGTTCTGTCTATACACTAATAAAAATCTATCAGAAATCAAGAAAACAATCCCATTTACAACTGCATCAAAAGGAATAAAATACCTAGGAATGAATTTAATCAAGGAGGGAAAAGACCTGTACGTTAAAAATTATGACTTTAATGAAAGAAATTAAAGATGACACAAATAAATAGAAATATATTCTCTGCTCATGGATCAGAAGAATATTGTTAAAATGTCTGTACTACTCAAAGCAATCTATAGATTCAACACAATCCTTATCAAAATTCCAATGGCATTTTTCACAGAAATAGAATAAACAATTCTAAAATTTGTATGAAACCATGAAGGACCCCAAATAGCCAAAGCCACCTTGAGAAAGAAAAACAAAGCTAGAAACATCATACTCCCTGACATTACAAAACTACCAGTAATGAAAAACTGTATGACACTGGCACAAAAACAGACACATAGATCAATGAAACAGAATAGTCCAAAAATAAACCCATGCATGTATGTCAACTAATTTATGACAAAGGAGCCAAGAAAGGGGAAAGGACAGTCTTTCAATAAATGATGCTTGGAAAACAGTACACAATCAGCTCCATGGCTGAATCTGGCAAGAGATGAAGGTCAGATAGGAAAGTCCTCTGTCTTTTTGACTGACTAAAATCTATTTCCAAGAGTATAACTTTTAAAAAATGAATCTTATGCCTCATGATGGGTGAAATACCCTCTATCCACTCCACTCAGAATTTCCCAGCAAAGCCAGAAAAAAAAAAAAATGAGACTATGAAAACATATGTTCCTAAATCCCATTTCCTTCCATGAGATGCACAGGATAATGACTGAGGCACAGTGGGTGCCTCACAGGCCCCACACCCACTAAAAGGCTGGGCTATAATCCTTAACACCTGGCTCTTGACCTCCATTGCTAATGGAGAAAACACTTTCTCTCCTGCAATTAGAAGAGCATTATCATCTTAAAAACAAACCTGAAAGTTAAAAAAAGGTAATCTAACCTCACACATGCAGACATAATATAAGCCATTTTGGTGTTTTTGTTATGAAGCTTGTTCCTTTGCAAAACTGTAACAGAGTGTGAAAATGACCTGAAAATTTGCTTTCTCCGCCTCTTATCCGTGGAGCAAAGAGAAAGGAATCTCTCTGGTACAGTTAACTATTTCCAAGTTTATGGACTGCATTAATGGTACTGAATAAAGAATTAAAGAAAAGTTTGTTTCTCTTGCTTTCTGAAAAAGCACTTTGGAAACAGATTCTGTTTCTTCTGAGGGAGTGACACATGTCAAAGAGTTCTGATATACATTCTTTAACTACCAATCCTTCTTGAAAGCATTAATTTAATTAATATACATTCCAAGAGGTAAAATCTAACATCTTATTAGAGTTATAATCACTAATTTTTTATATCACTTTCTGGATTTTACTCAGAAACATTTAACAAATAGTAACTTCATATTCAAACCAAATAATTTTCCTATAATATTCCTTTCAGGTTCCATTTATTTCTGCATTAGAAACACAAGGCAACACAAATATGGATCAGCCACCCTGAAAGTGACAGTTGTGTGCAGGCACAAACAAACAAAAGGTGGATAAGCCTCACAGGATTACCGTAAGTGAGGATGTACAGAGGTTTCCCATTCGTGTCCATCGTGGTCAAGCACGGGGCCTTTGGTGAGATGGTCCCCCATCGCTGTAACGCTGCTTCTAAAGATGGGGGCCAATTTGTAACCACACCCAGCTGTTCCCCACGCATCGCCAACATTTGGGCTCCCTCTGGCTTTGGCTGGTTTGGATCTGGTTGTTGAACTAAATACATTTGAACACAAAAGGTTTTCAAGAAAAACACATCCATATTAGCACAATCACTTTTTTATTCCTTTTAAGGAAGCTAGAAGACTTACACTGGAGTTAGAAATTTATTAGAGGACAGGAAACATGCACAGGTGTTTTTCTAGAATTAGAGCTATGACCGACACATGAGCCTCATGGATGTAACAAAAGCACTTAATTCTTACAATTTCCAAGGCAAAGTCAGGGTGTGGAACTTAGAGAGACCTGAATGCATTTATAAACTGACAAGTAAAACTATGCATTTTAACATGCCTAGAGTCTAGGATTGCCATGTTTAAAACATCGGTTATCGACATACACTAGTAATTACAGACTCCAAAGAGCTCAAATCTTGCTGAATTATATTTTTCCCTTAAATACTGAGATGTAGATTTGAATTTGCTACAGCTACTATGAATAACTAGCACAGCACATATTTTCTTAAGTATAACAAAAATAAACGCCCCATAATAAAAACAATTTGCCCAACTCTTTAGATAGGTAAGAATCTGAGAGATTATTCTCACTTCTGGGAAAGGTTTCTCTTATAGTTGATGATTTGCAATTTCCACCTGCTGGCTAGAAAATCAGCTATGTCTTGTGGTATAAAGAGCAAGAAAATAAGCAGTTTGGGTTTGATACAACAAGCAGTACTTTGTTTCAATTTTTAGTTGTTTGTGTTAAAAGGCTCAGGACTGTTCAGGGGTTGAGAACACCAGCTCCTGAAGCTGTCACGAGAGGCAGGAAGGTGAGATCTGCCACGGCTCACTCTGCATTCCTCTAAAGCCTATTCCTCAGGGTGTCTATGAGTTATCAACACCATCTTTCCTGCAGCCTCAAGGAGTCCTTAGAAAGAGGCCTGGCTCACGGGACAAAATCGCATTCTGCTGCGAGTGACACACAAATGGTATCAACCCAACTGTGCTGGGACTGGCGTATCTTTAAAGGGACCTTGGGGAATAGTACCTACAGTTTCTAGGCAGGATCCCTGTCTTCCCAGGAACACCAAGACTACTGTTCTTAAAAAGTCTAACAGCCTTGGTAGAAAAACACTATACTCTATAGGGTCACAGAAACACTGGAAGAGCGGGTATGAATGGGCTCTTTCACCTTCCAGCAGTTCTTCAAAGTCATCGACGAAGAATTCCCGCAATGGTGGTCGTTTGGGTCGTTTGAGGGTGTTGACAAGCTGCTGGATTTTTGCTGATACCCGGCTACTTACAGGCACTCCTGAAAAACAGAACCATGGGGCAGGTGGGCTGACTGTGAGCATGAACCAGCGTAAACAAGCAGCTACAGTAAAAACAGCCATGACAGCACACCCTGCCCCATCTCAGGGCTGGGAGCCCCTCAGTGTCACCTAAGACGACTGCTGCTTAACGAGAACATTCCAAGGTGGACGGTCTTAGCATGTGACCTTGCTAGGAAGCCTCAAGAGAGCATAAAGATGTAGCAGAAATGATTCCCTTTTACACTGTGAACTGTCCTGCTCTGGTGACCTTGGGAAAAACTCCGGACAATAGACTGGGCTCGGTCCCGCCTCTATTCCTAAAACAGGGTCTGTCATCTCCTTATTAATACCGTCTCAGGGTCCCCTGTATCCTTGGGGGTCAGAGAGCTGATTAAGCAGTGAGACCCTCCCCAAGTCCCAATCTCCCCTGAGACCACCTGTACTCAGCCTCCAGCTGCCACCCCTGAAAGTAAGGGGACTCAGGTTCTACAAGTGCCGCTGGCAGGCTTTGTCCTCTTGCAGGTAATGGCCAGGTCCCTCCTATATGTCTTTCAGACCCACTCTCCTGAGTGAACATTTAGGCAATGCATTCTAGAAGCACAGCAATTAAAAGTCTCTAAATTCAGTTTCTGATATAATACAGAACTTACATATATTTATCCATGTGTACTGAGAAAAACAGACCCAACCTTATAATACATTTCTCATGACAATAAATGTGACATCGTTTTCAAAACTGAATAAGTGAAATGATCAATGAAAAAGGCATGAAATTTAAAAAATTTTACATAACCCAAATAAATGAAAAAATGGAGCACCAAGATGCTGAATCCGTAACTGGATCACATGCACTCTCTGCAGGCAGATTTCATTCCTG
>NW_006769605.1:1149129-1155904 GCF_000442215.2 Lipotes vexillifer | reverse complement strand
CTGAAAAGTGCTTGGAAACCTGAACCTGGTAAATATGAAGGCCTGGAACCTTCACAGTTCTCAGACAGAAGAACCATGACCAGAGAGGGTCTTTCCCATACTGACCGAGGCAAAGTCCTTCCTCCACGGCACAATGTCACAAGAACAGAACTCAATTTTTGGAATGAGTATGACAGAATTCAAGGAAATTTTTCTATCCAATAAAAACCATTTTAATAGATAGTCTCAAAATACTCTATGGGCACTTTCAGAATTGAGACATTAAATATTTTACAATCTTGAAAATACATAAAAATATACAACCCAGAATTCTCAATATCTAAACACAACATTTCCCCATTAAAGAGTCCCAGTTAATCTGGTTTGGATGAATCAGAGATCATTTCACAAGGCCACTGGTGCTCCAGCTTAATTTAGAACACACACAGATCATCCTAGGACCCAGCCCAGAGCTTCTGATGTGTTAGGTCTGGGGTGTGGCCCAGAATCTGTTTTCCAACAAGTGCCCCATGTGGTTCTGGTACGAGACACCATCACAGCACTGAACTGGACAATAGATGAATTTACCTGGGGGAGCAGGTGAAGATGATGAACTTCAAAAACAACAAAGTTACTAAAATGGTGATAAAAAGAATAACAGTAATGACCAATTCAATAAACAATGAACTTAGTAGAGGACTAAAGCAAACCTTCATACTGAGAAGCATTCCAGGGAAACCAATCATACTGGAAACTGGAGTGACTTCAAATGTACTAACAGAGAACTCAGAACCCAGCGACGCTGGGCTCTGACCACAGTGAAGAGGTTTCTGCCTGTTAGAGGCTGGGTCCAGGCCTCCTCATCACCCCGAGTCACAGTGTTACGGACACAAGCATGGTGGGATGGATGGCACACAGAGGCTATTTTGGCCATCTTCCAAGAAAATAACACTTTATATCATCATCGGGTTCCAGTCTAACTTTCATGACTCTGGAAGGTCAAGGAAAGCAGAATAAAGCATGAAGTTCATGTTCGAGTCTGTCACTTTAGGATGGGTAACAGGAATATGTCAGAGCATACCAAGATGAAAGATTCAAGGAATAAGAGGGACCCTGAATGGCTGTATTTATCAAATCACCAATACTTTTTCCAACATGGAGGAAAAAGGACCATCTTTCTTCCAAAGTCTAAAGCACCATTCTGCCCATCTCTGTCCATTATTTTGGTTGTGTTTAGCTCCATCTTGCCCTTCCAAGTAACCATTCACAGTCTTAACACCTGCACTAATTTTCTAATTGTGGAATCAACATTATTCATTAGCAAAAACATCAGAATTTTATCAAATCTTTTTATTCTCATGACAAAATTCCTACAACGTTGACATTTTTCCTACAAGGAATAACTCTTGGCCCCCTTGGAGACAGTTTGCACTTCCTGTAACTATGCCACCTTCTAGGGAGGCTCATAAAGAACCTGATGAGTCAATGAGCCGACTGTGTCACTAGAAGAAACACATCCAGTCAGGGCACAGAAAGCACATCAGCAGAACTTAGAATTTACAAAGGAGGAAAAACTTGCTGGAAGACATACCGTCGCCAGTCTCCATGAGCTCAGCATTGCCATACTTTGGGGCTGTTCTTGACGTCGTAGAGCCCTGCGGCCTTTCTACTTGTATTGAGTGTTCTGAGGTGTAAGTGGTTACATCGGGAGGTGCAGAGTGATTTTCTGTAAAGAAGCAAATTGTAAGTTTTCTGGTTATCATGATACAGTTATTCTGAAGGCTACGTAAGCAATAAGGTTTCAAAAATGCCACATCCTAAGAAGAGAAAAAGATTCTGAATCAAAAACTACTACAAAAATCTCAGCATAAAGATGATCTTTACAATAATAACATCACTACAGGTGCCACATCAATGAATCACTGTAGCACTTTAATTAAAATAATGTCTTCAACTGGCCAAAGGAAAAAGACACTGTAAGTTATGTGTTCATAAAGGAGTAATTTTCTTGTCAGTCACAGTAGAGGCAGTTAAGAGCTCAAGCTTTAGATACAGAGAGCCTGGGGGTTTGAATCCCAGTTCTGCAAATTCTTGAGACCTTGGAAGCATCCTGATCTCTATACCTTGGTTTCTTCATCCATCAAATGGGAATAATGGCAACTACCTCCTTGTTGGGTAGATTAAATGAGTTAACATATGTACTTAGAGCATTTCTTGATAGAAGGTGAACATTTAGGAAATAGTAGCTATTTTATTATTTGTTTTAGCATGAATAATACTGAACAGTCCAGTCATTCAAAAAATACCTGTTTACATCTAATGTGAATGGGGTGCCGTGTTCTGCACAATGAAACGTACAGCAGGCCTTCCCCATAACATTATTTGATGATAAAGTTAAGCACTTAAATGGTTAAATGGGGAAAGCATGATTTTGTATTTATTAAATAAGAATTTAAGGAGAGCATGTCAAATGAGAATGTCCATGTCATTTTACACATACTAAGTTCTAATAATGAGTATTATACTATTAATTTTGATTTGTTAATCCTTACTAGAGAAAAACTTGTCGAGATTCTATAGTTTCACGTGACAGAAGCACAACATTTTATGCTGTTAAAAGGGGAGCAGGTACTGAAAGGCCTTTATCCGCTGTACACTGCCCACCTTGGCACTACACGTGAGGGCCAGTTTAAACTATGAAATCACTAACATAAGGCACAAGAATGAGGAAAAACAGAGCACCGAAGAGATCACATAAAGGACGCTGTTTACAGACTGTGCTAAACTAGAAGCCGGGGCGTGGCCTGTCGACTCTGCTGGGAACATACACATCGGGGACTCAAATTTTAGCCATTCTGCAAATGTCTAGACCTCAAGAAGCCCACGGGTACTCATTTGAGGGTGCAGGTAATTTTAACAAGTAGGCAGACTGGCAAGAACCCAATCTGCCAGAAGTGAAGACTGACTTCTGTGTCAGTGAGCCTGCGTATGTTAAGGGACATTACACTGACTGAGACTTGAGGCCAAGGAATATTAATCTGAATTCCTAAGCAAGCTTCAAACATAGCAACCAGCGCAACCAATGCCGGTGCTTGGACTCGGGAGACCCTCAGTCCTAGGCACACTGACCAGTAAGTGTGTGGAAATGTGCACGGGGGCTGAGGGCTGGGCCGCCAGCAGTTGCCCAACTGGTCCTCAGGTCCGCGTCTCAGAGCTGATCACCTGGGACCGGTTACTGACCTTCCTATGCCTCGGTTCCGCATCCTGTAAAAGGGGGTGACAGTGACAATGCCTACCTCTGAGTTACAGTGGAGATTAACGTAGATAAACAGATACAAGCACTGGTGTCACCAGGCACACAGAAAGACATGCCAGGAGAGGAACACATGGGCAGCTCTCTGCACCAACAACTACTCTTCCAGGGTCTGAGCCTGGAGATCTCTGTGAAGATAACAATCGGCATCAGCCCCTAAACACAGGCCATCAGCAGAGAGTCCAGCTCCCCATTTCTCATCTCCCTGTTCCAGGAGTGTCCAGCCTGTTATGGACTGAACTATGTCTCCTCAAAATTCACATGTTGGAGTCCTAATCTCCAGGACCTCAGAAGGTGACTGTGTTTGGAGATGGAGGTCTTTAAAGAGATGATTAAGGCAAAACAAAGCCACTAGGATGGGCCCTAATTCAATCTGACTGGTGCCTTATAAGAAGAGATGAGGACAGAGATGCCCAGAGAAGATGGCTGCCTACACGCCCGGAAGAGAGGCATCAGGAGAAAGTGCCAACACCGTGAGCTCAGACTTACAGCCTCCAGGATTGTGAGCCACTGAATGTCTCTTGTTTAAACCATGTTTAAGGTGCTTTGTTATGGCCGCCTGAGCCAACTGACACACACCCTTAAGGGCAATTTCTTAGATCTTAGCCCAGAAAAAGAGTACCTGTGAGAGGGAGGAGGGTGCGGCTGGGATGCTTTATCAGATCACTGAGGGGAAGAGCAAGAGGGAGAGAAGAGGACCATTCAAATGACCTCTTTAATATTTCAAACACTGCATTCATTCTTCTCATCTCCTCTACCTGTACTTTTGCCAAATAGACTTTATTTCATGTTTCAAAATGATCTAATTCTCCATGGCTGAGCAGTTAACTCCCTGGGGCCCCATATTTCAAACAAAAATATAATAGATGCCAATGTATGATGAACGACATTTCAAATTAGCCACATAAAACAAAAGCAGCTAAAATGTAAGTTCACTGCATTCCATTTTACTCAGGTTTACTTGTGTTTACGTTATGCTGTAGCTGCATCATTGGTGGCAGCCACTGAGTCTCTGTGTTGGGCAGCAGACGTACTCACTTCCACTTTGAAGTTGGGCAAAATAACGATTCCAATACATCTGGTGATTAAAAAATAGGAACAGTGACAGGTGCATGACTTCAAAGTGCTTTCCAAATTTATGTTAGCTCCTCTCCCCCTCCCTTTCAAACTCCCCACATATGCTGTCACTGTAGGATTATAAGCCCAGCAGCGGGCTTCTGTTAGGAACCCAGAGAACATTCTTCCATTGCAGTGATACATGGTGCCCTATTTTATTTTAATAAACATCAGGACTCCAAGTATTTAACTCTGTTACCTATCTTTTGTGAGTATTGAAAAGACCTCTGTATGTAACAGATGCTCAAGCAACACTTGCTGACAGGTCAGAAAAAGTAGGGTCTCGTTGAAGGTGCAGGGTCGAAGGTCTAAAGTGCTCATCAGCCCCAGGCATGATGCCAATCAGGTCCATACGCAACAGGAGCATTTCAAAGATTAAGAACTCTCATCAGAGCGGGTTCGTATCTTCTAAGCCAGATGACCCACTGTTCCTTAGATCAATTTCCCAACACTTTCAAAATCAACAGAAAAATGGTGGCCAACCTTCCAGCCACCTATCAGGTGTCACCTCCACTGTGACTGCCCCAGAGCTACTGTGACACCTTTGCATCTGCTCCCTGACAGGTGGGTCCTGTCTCATTCACCCCTCTATGGCTTTTGCTCCCAGCAGCTGACATGGGTTCCTTAAGAATCTGGAATCAAGGCACAAGGGGCAGGTGGGAGGGAAGTGTAATTCACCCGTCTTCCATGATAGTTACCTGCTGTTTTGGAGCCATCAGTACCAGGGGTCCCATCTCACTGCATGCCCCTCCCACTCCAGATTTTAGTCTGTTACTCTTGCCACCTATCCACCCGTTTTGGACAGCTGTTTTGGCCATGACTGTTTCAGGTTACTAGCTGGTCTTCCTGCTCAGCTCTGCGTTGGAAATTCCCTGCTTCCTTGAACTAACTCCTTCCTCATCTCCTGCTCTTGAAGGCATCCAGCTCAGTCCAGCTCCTGTGTCCTACTCAGATGCTGAAGTTGTACAACACCCAGCTCATGTCGTTTGCACTCAGCAAATGTTGGAGTGAAAGTTCAAAGAATGAATGAACATAAGAATGAATACACTGGAGCACTTGATGACTAGAGATAACATGCTTCTGGTTCTCACACCGCTGAAAAGCAGCTTTCTTTAATTCTAACTATATGACTGGGAACCTCAGGGATCAGTGGTCAGAGATCCTACCTCCCAGCCTGTTATTTTTCAGTCCCCAAATAACTTCTAAATTAAGAGAAGAAAAAGAGGAAATCTGGTTTTCACATGTAGAAAGCAACATGCTCGTGGTCCACTAACTGATGATAGATAAGGAGAGACGAGTTCAGAGGGACCCAGCCTTCCATCCATCAACAAGGCCCCTCCCGTGTCTCCTACGGTCCATCCAACCTCCACAGTCACTGAGCAGAAAGCGATACAGGCCCTCAGACCACCCATCCACCCAGCTGCCCTGGCTCCCTAAGATGACATGGCTGTGCCCTCCACATGGCAGCAGAAAACCAGTTCCTCAATGAAAATATGGAGGTGACAGGTGGTGAAAGGCATCTGCAACAATGCTGAGGGAAGGAGCTGGCCTCATGGCAGAGCATCCAGCTTGGCTGCTGGAGACGCTGCTCAGCTGCCTACTGCACCGACCCATCTTCCAAGCACAGCTCATGAGAAGAGCAGGACTTCCTCCTTGGCTTCCCCAGCAATGTCCAACCTCCCTGGCTCTGACAGAAGCCCCCAACAGGAGAGCTCTACTGGTGTCTCACCCATGTGTCATACTGACACATGACAATATAAGTGAGGATTTATCTCCTTAATCCTTTAATAATCACTCAGGGACAGAACAGTATACTCTGTTTACCTCTGAGAGTATGTGTGATACTGCTAATGGCGATTCAGTTGCTTTTCAAATTTGCAGACTAAACCTGGAGATAGTTAGAAAGGGCTCAGTGGTTCTATATTCAAACATTTCTCTCGGCCAAGGCTCTCAGAGGTTGACTTTAGAAGCATTACACAGGTTCTCAGAACTGGAACGGCCTCCCTCCCACATTTATGCCACAAAAATCCATAAAGATGGGATAGTTACCGTTAGACAAATCTTGGGATGTTCTAATATCAGAACAGAAATCTTTAACTTCAGACAATAGCTTCTTGACTTTTATATCTGCAAATTCAAATTCATGCTGAAGGGCTCCAATCATCACAAGCCTGTAAAGACCACAGACCCAGCAGGATTGTGATGGGGATACTGGAACTTTTACTGTTTATGCAAAGTTTAATTGCATTTCTGCCTGCAAGGAGCTCTTGTTCTGTTTTTAACAAGCAGGGCCAGGCTGGAACACAGACACTGAGGAGGGAGCAGGACTGGAGAGTCACGAGCAAGTGCTCCTACACGACAGATAGG
>NW_006769605.1:1112510-1149026 GCF_000442215.2 Lipotes vexillifer | reverse complement strand
CCTGCTGACCACTTGCTAGCTGGGTGCCCTTGGCATCACATCCCCCTTCCTAAGCCTGGGTCTTCTCACCTGGGGAACAAGAGTGCTGCTACTCACTCCTCACCAAGTCTGAGGGCACAAGCGACACTACACCGTGACATTCTGCAGTGACGGTGACACTGCCATCCTCGCTCTCAGGCCCAAAGGCTCCCGCCCTGCCATTTCTCCCCTTGCGTAGGAATCCTTTCCTCTCATGAGTTCCAAGAAAGAATCTGTGAAACTCATGGCATTAAGTGTAAATGACTGCATTTGAACACTGGGAGAAAGAGAAGAACTGAATAGACATCTTTCTATTTGGTTGGTTGTGTGCACCAACGTGTGAGTGGCAGGCTCTGAGGTACTCCTGCAGCGTGGAGCAGGCACTGGATGAAGCGTTAGGATACTTGTGCGTCAAAAATCGTTACTTTGATTCTAAGTATAAAATTCAACAAAATCAGTTTCGAGTGGCAAAAATCCCAAAGCATTTTTGGAGACAAGAAACCGGAGCAGATCTGTGCCCTAACAACATCAACAGGGCAACAAGGACAATATGAACGGGACAGATATGAGGCTGGAAGGGGCTGCAGCACTGAGATGGGAGATGAGGTGCCTGGATGCAGGGTCCTGGGAGCAGTAATGGAGAGGAAGGAGGCCTGCAAGACACAGGGTAGCCAAACGCTACCCAACAGGGACTCTGCTGGTCTGTGGAAGGAAGAGTCAAGGACAGCGAGGTCTGGAGCCCGCTCCTGGGAGTGCAGGACCTTGTCAGACGAGCCGACCTGGGGACACAGCGTAGGGCTGAGGTGCAGGGTCAAGAGGCACTCTGAAATGTGGACGGGTGAAGGAAGTACAGATCTGAAGGTCGTGAAAGGGCAGATGGCCTCAAAAACTGTGGGAGTGGATGAAATGGGCAAGAACACAGAGCCACCAGAGGAGAGGAAAGGACAGAGTGGGAAGGAGAACCAGGGTGTGGTGCAGGCCGGGAGAGGAGGGAACGAGTGATCATCACAGCCAAAGCTCTGGCTCACCGATGGGGGAAGCTAAGCTACAAAAGAGAAGAGAGCTGAGCTAGCAGATTTGGGAGGAGCCAGAATCCAGAATGAGGATGAAAAGATGAGTCTTGGAAAGAAGGAGCTTTCTTCCCCAGAAAAGGAAACATAGCAAAAAATGAATGGAGAAAGACATGGAAACATCTCAGCTGGAAAAGGATCAGTGGTTAAAGATGTTCGACAAGGGGAGAGAAAAAGATCCATGGTGACACTCAATTTCAGTATCTGTGCGGATCTCAGCTTTATTATGAACTGAGCAAGACAATGCAGGATTAGAAGCCAGACCTAGGACCTAACTAAAAATTCCCACGGTCACGTCGGCCAGTGAGAGATCCCTCTCTCTTTTAGTACTGTATCACCCAAAGAGCCACAAGAAACACGCAGTAATTGATGGAAGAGTCTCATCGGCCTTGTATTACTTAATGCAAATTTTCTTTTCCTGCTTACTTTTTCAATAGCGTGGCTTACAACTCTCTAAAACAGGAGTTGGCTAACTGTGGCTCACAGGGTGGTCTGTCAGCTGTGTTTATAAATGAAGTTTTGCGGGGGGCATAGCCATGCCTATGGTTCACGCACTGTCTTCTGCTCTTGAGCCAGCGGAATTCAGCAGCGGCCACAGGGACTTCATGGCCCACAAAGCCTAATATCCACTCCCTGGTCCTTTCCTGGAAAAATTCACTGACCCTGCCTTTGAATCATGAAGCTCTAGCTGCACGGATGCCCCAGCCAGGAGGGGAGGTGAGGGCATAGCAGGGAGACCCCAGCCCCAAGTGTGCAGGCTTTGCTAATATCACCATCCTGGGTGTGTAGTTAATATTTTAAGACTGCAAATGTCTGAAAAGTATTGATAAAGAGATTATAAAAGAATTCTTTGATACTGTGGATGATTATACATAAATAAATTAGGGTAATTTATCACAATGGTGGCTATGCAGCCCTCTGAACAAATTCCCTAGAACACCAGAATCTAGGTCCAGACAACAGCTGCCAGGCTCCAGGCTAACTATGCATCAAGCACATGGGGGCACATCTATCTGCATACCAGGATCAGATGCAAGAAACCTGATGAGAATTTCCTTGCTGATACAAACCACACACACCAAAAGCAGCATTCACGCTGATGAATTCTAAGATAGTCTGGAAATGGCAATAACTTCTATGAATATCTGGCTAATGACAATACACCCCCAACACATGCAGATGAAACCCGAATGTCATAACATCTCAGATGTGTCAGTTACAAAGAGTGACACAGACCTTACCTATACATCTGGAGCTACAAAATAAGAGAAGAGCTCATGTAGAAGTCTCTTTAATTTCCTGAATATACAAATTTTGATTCTGAATATACAACGTTATCTATTATGCTTTGTTCTTATTTCTTAATCTAGAAATGTATTAATAGTTTCTCTTCAGTTTCTCCATTTCTATGTAGCTTACTAATTCCTATAATATGTTACTCTAGTACCTTTTACAAATATGCCTCTTGAAGTTTCAAAGTGTTGCTTTAATTATCCTGGTTACTCTAAATTATGTTCCTTGACTTTTGATAATGATAAAATATTTTAGAGGTGTTGATCCTTTCGTTTCCAACTGTCTTAAGAACATGACATGCACAGAGGTTCTGAACAAACACCTTCTGGTTCTCTATCATTGTGGAGAAAGGGCCCTTAATGATGTGCAGGCCCTGTTCTGTCTGAGCTGCAGGGAGCCGTCGCACGGCACGTCCATCTTCTTGTGTCACAAATGTGCACATCTCAGGCCTTAGCATCTGAGGATGGGGAACGTCTTGAGCCCTCACTGTCAGTGTATTAAGTGTGAATAACAACAAGCAGAGCCATACGAGGAAAAACCACCTGGATGGGGACCGCATGGTATGCTAAGCCAGCCTGATGGGAGATGCACATGCAGTGTCCCTGTCATGCTGTCAGGATGGACCCACAAGGATGCAGGATTTCATTCCAACAACCACAAAGGAGAAGTACCATCCACTTGTTACAGCCTCTTCATGGTCTTTAACCGCTTGTCTTTCCTCTAGCCTTTGGGCAAAAGAGGTTTCTACAGACTCTATCCAAGTACTTCACCTTGAGGGACCAGAGGTACTACAAGTTGGTGGTTTACTTGACCCTAAATTCCTTAAAACACAGACATACACACAATATTTTCTTATTTGTAGGCTTCTGATGGCCTCAACAAAAGGTTGAACACTGCCAATTCTGACTTTTTACTTCTTTTGCTTTTGCCACAGGAGTAAAAAAAAATTTTTTTTTTTTTTTGGCGGTACGCGGGCCTCTCACCGTTGTGGCCTCTCCCGTTGTGGAGCACAGGCTCCAGACACGCAGGCTCAGAAGCCATGGCTCACGGGCCCAGCCGTTCCGCGGCATGTGGGATCTTCCCAGACCAGGGCACGAACCCGTGTTCCCTGCATCGGCAGGCGGTCTCTCAACCACTGCGCCACCAGGGAAGCCCTGGAGTAAAATATTTTAATTCTCTTTTTCTTATTTTATTATTTTGCCACTGCTTTCTTTCAAAATTTCTTTTCATATTTACAGAAAATTCCTGGATACTCTAGGAACTTATCTATGTGCCAAATTAGAAATTACTGAAATGTCACACACTGAGAAGCTATATTTAGGTTACACTGAGTCTTAACGTACCTGAGTAACGCAACCTTTTATAGTTTGGATAAATTTAATTCTCCATGCTATAATTTCCTCCAATATTCCACATGTAACTACATAAAGGGAGAAACAAATGCAGGGAGTAATCTGTTCAAAATTATGTGTTTCTCTTGGTAAGATTCCTGATATTTCCTTAGAAGTGTACTCAATCAGAAAACACACATTCCTAAGGTAAGAGCGAGGGGCAGAGGTGGAGGGAGTTACACGTCTCCCCTGCCCAGGTGGCTGCCAGACAAAGCACACTGACCGAGCCTCAGGGCTATCTCAGGTTCCAAAACACAGAGGAAGAAATTTTAGCATCTAAAAATCTTTAATAGTCATATAAATTTCTGTTTAATTTTTATCTATGATTTCAAATAGAGGTTCCCAGTACACATTAACCAGTGTATGTTCCTGAAAACGTTTTAAACTGAAATTTAATACTACTACTTTGCATGTGAGTGTTACTTTAAAAACTGTGGAGAATTTTCCTATTTTCTCCTTTTTACTCACACTGGGTACAAAGGAAAGACATTATCATTCCTTTCCTTCCCACTAAAAAACTAGAGCAGGGAATACTGACTTCTGAAGAAGCCAGCAGCTGTTAACGTGAGAACTGGGACTAGACCCAGCCCTCCAGACCGGCTGCCTGTTTCCTGCTGGTAGACAACCAGTCTCACTGCGGATTCTGAAAAGGCTGTTGCTTTTAACCTCAACTTCATGCTGAGCAAGTGCCACTGGGGCCAAGTCCTGAGAAGTCAGTTTGGAATTCCTCTAACTCTGTCAAGTAGCCAATAATCTAGAAATACTTTTTGAGTCTGAGAAGCTGGCAGAGTATTTCATTCATTCATTTCACTTACCTACTTTCTAAACATGGAGTTTTCGGATAAGAGGATAGATGTGGGAGGACGCCGTGCACCTGCCCTGTGATCGATGATCAACCACTGCACAGGGAGGTGCAGCTTCCATGTCCCTGGATGCGGCTGACCCTGGTCCACCCCATTTGAATGGAGAACATACTGAACCATCGTGGCACCACATTCAAAGCAAGTGATTTACTTTGTGAATAATTTTTTATTGAAATGTTTAAAAATCTCAATCCACAGCTGAAAATGGATCAGACAGATCTGGACCTCATGCTGTGCCTTCCACACCAGATGAATGTGGCGCAGTGAGGGGGTGGCTAGGGTGCAGGCAGAGAAACAGGACCCTTCCTCACCCCCTCCACGCAGCCCCCTGCTCATCCAATATGCTGCTTTCCTCTAACAATTCTCACTTCATCTCCTGTTTTACACTATTTCCAAACATCTTACCAATGCTTCCTAACTCTGTGCTTCTTTAAATACAGAGGATCCTATGTATCATGGAACCTACACACAAAGTAACATGAACCACCCCAGAAAGCTGAATGCCTATGGCAGAAAACCATATAAGCAGTAGTGATGAAAGCCTCCCCTTCCTAAGTGACTTCCAAAGTAAGGGCAAACTCACTCTGAAGTCCCCAGCCTTGTTTATTAGCAAATTAAAATTTCATTTAGGAGCATATTTTAGCATGAGGAGAAGAAAGTATGTAACCAGATACGGCTGCAAGTTTCTCTAATGAACAAGATTCCTCTACAAGCAGAGGAGACGTCTGGGATGTAAAGAATAGTAAAACCAAGGGTTTCACAAAACAGTAAAACCAACGCAACAAAGCAGCCCAGAAGCAGGAGTGGGGCTCTGTTCTGTCCCTCGGATGGATTCCATGGCCGAGATGCGCAAATAGAGAAATTCCAAAATAAAAAGGGCAGGGTTACTCAGCAGCCACTCAGACGTAAGGACAACGAATAACGCAGACGACTGCCCAGCAGGGTACTCACCTAGGTGCGTCTGAGCCATGACGTCAGCCAGCCTGTGGGCGGCGCCGCTCCCCCCACTCTGGGTGGAAGAGGAGGAGGTGGTGGAGGTGGTGGAGCCGTGGATGGCCTGGCTGATCCAGTGCTCCATGTTGATGCTGCCCTGGCTGGAGGTGGGGGTCCCCTGGGAGTCGCCCTGCACCGAGCCTTCGTCTTCTGAGCCAGAGGAGGTATCTGTGGGAGGGAGGTGATCAGCCGTGTATCACAGCAAAGAAGCCCCCCCCAGGCTTAGTCCCTCCCCAAACACTGCAAACACAGACCTACCTCCCACACTAAGTGATCGATGACCTTTGAACACTCTTGAAAAATTACACACTTTTCAGATGGCAAATTATTTTTGACTGTAGTGAATCTTCATCCAAAACACCTTACATATATATGCTACAGAAAGTTTTGACATTATAATCTCAGACAAAGACATACTCACCAATTTCCTCCACTCAAGAGTGTGAGGGAGAAACCAAATGTTTTCTGTGTACTCAGACACCAAGCGAGAAGGTCAAGGTGGCGTTTTCTAAAAGACACTGAACTTTCAAGTGTTTCGAAGTGTGATGCTCTGTAGCCCTTCTTTATACTGAGGTGTTTCTCTGAGTCATGTGCTATTTTAAGTTCCATGTGAGTGTGGCAGGTCTCATCCTCCTGCCTCTCTCAATGAATGATCTGGACTTCTCTACCAACCTACATCTAAAGACTCTGCCTCCTCCTTTCAGGAGGACAGTAAATCACTACACGACATTCTGTGATCAAACTAAATGCATTTACTTTTATATTTGTTCCTTATAAAAAATTTTTAATTATTTACTTGATTTATTTTGCTATCTATGAAAACTGTATCTTGGATTGAGCAAAAACATGTCACTTTTTGCATTAAAATTAATGGAAATAGTATTCATTTAATAACTTTTCACCTAGAAGCAACGTTTTCAAGAACGAATTGTTGTATACTTGTTATTTAAACTTCAATATAAGAATGACATTTAGGATCGTACATATAGGTGAGTTATGTGAGATGCCAGGAGGAAAAAAGGATGAGAGTAGCTCTAGAACATTTATTGAGAATAAGTGAAAGGGTAATTTGTCTTAAATCAAGACATAGGACTTTTTCTTTTTTTAATGTTAATTTTGCTGTTTATTCACTCATTCATTCATCAATACTTATTAAGCACTTACTAATGTATTAGTTACTGTTCTTTTTTTAAAATTAATTTTTATTGGAGTACAGTTGATTTACAAGGACTTTTTCTTTAACACAGCAATATCTGTAAAGGATATTTACATTGCATTTTATTATCATTGTGGCGTGACCTAGGCTGTCTAGAAATTTTTTAAGTTTATCTATTAGAAATTTGTTACAGAAGCAACAATAATATTAGAAGGCCAACAGATTCTCTTCTCTTGTCCTTCCTTTTAAAATAACTTAGAATTATAATTTACATAAAAATAAAATTTATATTTTTGGAATTCAGACCTAAGAATTTTGTCAATTTTTTTGAAATTGTGGTAAAATACACATAACATAAATTTTACCATTTTAACCATTTTTAAGTGTACAGTTCAGTGATATTAAATACATTCATAATGCTGGACAACCCTCCCCATAACTCATTTCACCACCATCCATCCACATAACTCATTTCTTCTTGTAAAACTGAAACTCTGTCCCCATTAAACAGTAACTCTCCATTGCCCCTTCCCCCTGCATCCCCTGACAACCACCACTCTACTTTCTCTCTGTGTAATTCTGACTACTCTAAGTACCTCATGTAAGTGGAATTGCACTTTTGTCTTTCTGTGACTGGCTTATTTCACTTGGCATAATGTCCTCAAGGTTCATCCACTTTGCAGCATGTGTCAGAATTTCCTTCCTTCTTAAGGCTGAATAACATTCCATGATATGTACAGACCACATGTTGTTATCCGTTCATCTGCTGTGGACACTTGGGTTGCTTCCATGTTTTCGCTGTTGTGAATAATGCTGCTGTGAACATAGGTATATAAATATCTCTTTGAGAGTCTCCTTTAAATTCTTTTGGGTATGTACTCTGAAGTGGAATTACTGGATCATATAGTAAATTCTATTTTTAATTTTTTGAGGAACTGCCATTCTGTTCTCCAAAGAGGCTGCACCTCTATGCACCTCATTTCCACCAAGAGTGCACAAGGGTTCCAATTTCTTCATATCCTTACCAACACTTGTAATTTTTGTTCCTTTTTTTTTTTTTGATAGTAACCATCCTCATGGGTGTGAAGTTGTATCTCTTCGTAATTTTGATTTGCATTTCCCTAATGATCAGTGATGTTGAGTATCTTTAAGTGTAATTATTGGCCATTTGTGTATCTTCTTTGGAAAAATATCTATTCAAGTCCTCAGACTTAAGACTTCTGAGAAATGTATACACCCGTATACCCACACAGAACATTACCACCTCCCCAAAAGTTTTCTCATGCCCCTTTACAAATCAATCTTTCATTTCCCACCCAATCTTTTCATAAGAAAACTACAGAACAATATCATTCATGATATAGACACTAAAATCCTCAAAAATAGTAGCAAACATTATCAAGCAACATATAAAATGACCAAGTGGTAACCAGGATTACACATATGAACATGAATTAAGGTTAATTTGACATTCAAAAATGAATTAATGTTATATACCATATTAGTAGAATAAAGAGAAAAAAAAAGTATGTTAACCTTAAAAGTCAGAAAAAGTATTTCACAAAACCTAACACCCACTCATGATAAAGTCTCTCAACAATGCAGGAACGGAAGGAAACTTCCTCAACCTAATGAAAGGCATTCATGAAAACTCAGAGCTAACACTGTATATACTGGTAAAAGACTGAATACATTTCCCCTAAGATAAGAACAAGGCAAGAATGTCCCCTCTTGCCACTTCTATTCAACATTACCCAGCAGGTTCTGGCCAGTGAACTACAGGGAAAAGTAAAAATTAAAGGCATCCAGATTAGAGAGGAAGTTGTAAAACCGTCTTTATTCACAGATGACATGATCTTATATGTAGGAAATTCTAAGGAACACATGGAAAAATTCTTGAATTAATAAATGAGTTAGCCTCTTCTGCCAGGTAAGGACACAGTGAGAACATGGACGACTGTGAGGAAGAAGGCTCTCACCAGACAATGGCTCTGCCAGCACCCGCATATTCTCAGCATCCAGAGCTACCTTTGCATTGACAAAGTCATCAATGTGCCCAGCTAATTTTCCAGTTATCCTTGAAGTGGGGGGTTGCGGGGGCACTTAATCAAAATTTGTTGAGTGGAGCTTCCAAGGAAGTTCTTTAATGGGGACTGCCTCTGCTGAGAGGACTAAAAGACAATGGGACAAGATGAATTTCTGCAGTGGGACAAGCACACACAAAGTGAGAGAACCAAGATATCTCTTATCAAAGCAGATAGGCATCAATGCTCCCCCACACCCTTTCCTGGCTGGACAGACTGCAAATTATTCCCACCTCCCAGGGAACAAGCACACGTTGACCTAGTAGTCAGAAGTCAAAATCCAGCCATCCAATCAGTTAGCATGCGCTGTCACTGTGGCAGGTGAAAAGAGTTGCATAGTTATACATCGGACTTCTTAAATTCACAGGACCACCAAAAAAAGATATGAAATATCTTTATAAGATACTAGCACTGAACAATAAGGGAATGACATTAAGAAAACAATTCCATCATGATAGCATCAAAAAGGATAAAACACTTAGCAATATATCTAACAAAAAATTAAGACAATACCTAGTAAAATCCCAGAAGGCTTTTTTTAAGAAATTGAAAGCTTATTTTAAAATTTATTTGGAAATGCAATGGCCTGAGAATAGCCAAAATAATTCTGAGGAAGATGGAGGACTTCATTACCTGATACTAAAACTTACTATGAAGTTACAGTAATCAAGATAGTGATATTAGCACAAGAATAGGCATATATTTCAATGGAACAGAACTGAACCCAGAAATATAGTCTTACATTTATGATCATGGTCAATTTATTTTTGACGAAGATCCCAAGATAATTCAATGAGAAAAAGATCATCTTTTCAACAAATGGGCTGGGTAACTGAATATTCACGTATCAAAAAACCAAACCAAAATAAAAAACATAGATCCTTACCTCATGCCATAAATAAAAATTAATTCAAAATGGATCACAGGCCTGAGTGAAAGAACTAAAACTATAAAATTTCTGAAACTTCCCAAAGCACAATCCATAAAATAACTGATGAACTGAACTTCATCAAAATGGAAAACTCTTAAGCTATGGGTAACATAACAAGCCACCACTAATTCAGTGGCTTACAACACTGCACATATTTATTATCTTAACAGTTCTGGAGGTCAGAAGTCTAAGAACAAAGTGTTGGCAGGGTTTTATTCCTTCTGGAGGCTTCAAGGGAGAAGCCACTCCTTTACCTTTTCTACCTTCTTAGAGCCCACCTGTGTCACCAGCTCATGGCCCCTTCATCGATCTTTAAAGTGTATCCCTCCCTCCCTCTGGTTCATTATCTTTTTTTTTTTTTTTTTTTACTTTGATACTCTTCCCTAAGGACCTTTTTTCCTCCAGTTTTATTGCATTAGAATTGATATATATCACTGTATAAGTTTAAAGTGTACAGCATAATCGTTTGACTTACATATATTAGGAAATAATTACCATAGTAACTTTAGTTAGCATCCATCATCTCATATAAAATAAATAGAAAAAAAACTTTCTTCCTTGTGATGAGAACTCTTAAATTTTACTCTCTTAACAACTTTCACATAGATCATATAGCAGCGTTAACTATAGTTATATTGTACATCACATCCCTAGTACTTATAACAAGAAGTTTTTGCCTTTTGACCACCTTCCTCCAATTCCCTCTCCCAATACTCCCTGCCTCTGGTAACCACAAATCTGATCTCTTTTTCTGTGAGTTTTTTTTTTTTTTTTTTTTTTAACATTCCACATGTGACTGAGATTACACAGTATTGTATTTCTCATTCTCTGCCTGAATAGAGACTTGATTACAGTGGGCCCACCTGGTTAATCCAGGGTAACTGCCCTATCTCAAGATGCTTAACTTAATCATAACTGCAAAGTCTTTTTTACAATGTAAGGTAATATATTCACAAGTTCTAGAAATTAGGACATGGATATCTTTGGAGGGGGCCATAATTCTCTCCACCACAGACAACATTAAGAAAAGACAAACTACAGTTTGCAAATTGTATACCTGATAAAGATCTTGTATTCAGATTATATAAAGAATTCTTAACCAGTGAGAAGACAGACAACTCATTTTAAAAATGGGCAAAAGGGCTTCCCTGGTGGCACAGTGGTTGAGAATCCGCCTGCCAATTCAGGGGACACAGGTTCGATCCCTGGCCTGGGAAGATCCCACATGCCGCAGAGCAACTAAGCTCGTGTGCCACAACTACTGAGCCTGTGCTCTAGAGCCCGTGAGCCACAACTACTGAGCCCGCGTGCCGCAACTACTGAAGCCCACATGCCTAGAGCCCGTGCTCCACAATGAGGGAAGCCACTGCAATGAGAAGCCCACGCACCGCAACGAAGAGTAGCCCCCGCTCGCCGCAACTAGAGAAAGCCCACGTGCAGCAATGAAGACCCAACACAGCCAAAAATAAATAAATAAAATTTAAAAAATAAATAAATAAATAAAAAATAAATAAATAAAAATGGGCCAAAAATTGGGACATTTCACCAGTGGATATATACAAATGGCTAACAAGCACACAAAAAGATGCTTAGCATCATTAGTCATTCAGGAAATGAAAATTAAAACCATAATGAAATATTATTTCATATCCACTAGAATGACTATTAAAAAAATAAGGACAATACCAAGTGTTGGTGAGGATGCTGAGAAACTGGAATCTTTATACACTGCTGGTCGGAATATAACATGGTATAGCCATTACGGAAACAATGTGACAGTTTCTTAAAAGTCAAACATAAACTTACCATAAGACTCATTAATTCCACCCCTAGGAATACCCAAGATAAATGAAATTATATATATACACAAATATATGTGCATAAATGTTGATAGCAGCATTATTCATAATAGCTGAAAAGTGGACACAAGCTAAATATCCATCAACTAGTGACTGGATAAACAAAATGTGGCATATCTATCTAATAGAATACAATTCTGCAATAAGAATGATTGAACTACTGATGCTACAAAATGGATGCTCAAAAACATGCTAAAGAAGATACAGAAGGGTATATTTTATTAATTCATTTACAAAATGTCTAGAATATTCTTAGAGGTGTATAAATCAGATCAAATGCTCCCTAGGCCTGGGTGTGAGAATGGGAATTAACTGCAAATGGGCACAAGGAAACTTTCTGGGGAGAAGGAAATGCTTTAAAACTGGACTGCACCAATAGCTTCACAATCTATATATTTTCTACAAGTCATTAAATTATATACTTACAATGTGCTAATTTTATGGGATGTAAATTATACCCCAAGAATGGTATTAAAAAGGAATGTGCTTTCCGCAATAGTTGGGCATAATATTCTGTAAGTATCAACTACATCAAGTTGGTTGATAGTGTTGTTTTGACAACTTTCTTATGATTATTTAAGAAGAATATTTTAAGAATCTCAAATTATTATTTTTGTTTTTTCTATTTTTCCCTTCATTATGCCAGTTTCTGCCTTATAAATTATAATGCTCTGTTTTTAGGTATATAAATATTCATTGTTATAACTTCCTGGTGAATTGCTCATTTTCCAATATGCAATGTTCATCTTTATATCTGGTACTACTTTGTCCTGCTGTCTACTTTGTCTGATATTAATATAGACTTGTTCACCTTCCTATGCTTTATGTTTGCATTGTATATTTTTTCATCATTTTATTTTTAACTATCCTTGTTTTTATATTCAAATGTGTCTCTTGTAGACAACATATAGATGAATCTTCCTTTTTTATTCAGTTTGACAATCTCTATCTTTTAAGTGGGCGTTTGGTCCATTTACATTTATTGTAGTAATTGATATGAGTGAGTTTACATCTAACATTTTGCTATTTGTTTTCCATTCATTCCTCCTATTTTAATCTCTGTTGTTGATTTTTCCCACCTTTGTTTCTATTAACCAAATTTTTTTTTTTGCGCGGTACACGGGCCTCTCACTGTTGTGGCCTCTCCCGCTGTGGAGCACAGGCTCCGGACGCACAGGCTCAGTGGCCATGGCTCACGGGCCTAGCCACTCTGCGGCATGTGGGATCTTCCTGGACCGGGGCACGAACCCGTGTCTCCTGCATTGGCAGGCAGACTCTCAACCACTGCACCACCAGGGAAGCCCCCCAAATATTTTTTAAGAGTTTCATTTTATGTTCTCTATTAAATTCTTACCTATACCTCTTCTCATTTTTTTTAATGGTTACTTTAGGGCTAAGAATATGAATCCTCAGTGGGTCCATATGGGGTCAATACTGTAACTGTTTGCTCTTCAAATCTGACACTACAAACTTTCTCTCCCATCTCACATCACATCTGACACTATTCATTTCATTCTTTCCATTTTCTGCTTCCTACTTCATAACCATACAACAGTATAATTCCATTCACCTGGCCTTGTCTTTTGTGCAATTGTTTTAAAGAAAATTACAAGAAAAAGCATAGAATTTTATGTTTACCCAGCTATTTACTGTTTCCAGTGTTCTTCTTTCCTTTTCATAGATGTAAATTTTTATCTGGGATCATCTCCCATCAGCCTAAATGACATCTGTTAGTGTGTTTGCAGTTCTACTGGCACCATATTCTCTGAGCTTTCATGTGTCTCATTATGCCTTTTTTTCACCCTCGTTTATGAAGTATATTTTCACTGAGTATGAATTGACAGTTTCAGTCTTTTCATTTTGGTACTTTATAAAAATGTCTTCTCATTGTCTTCTGGCCTTTACTGCATCTTCAAACAAGTATTCATAATTCATATAACTGTTCTTCTGTATGCAATATATCTGTTTTCCTTTGATGACTTTCAAGATTTCCTCTTAATCTTTGGATTTCAGCACTTGGACTATTATTAACTTAGGGATGATTCTTTTCATACTTAATCTGCGTGGTGTTCACTGAACTTCTGGGATCTGTGAGGTGGTGTTTTACATCAATCTGAGAAGTCTGTGACCCTTATTGCCTTAAGTAGTTTTTCTTCCCTTTTCTCACTCTCTTTTCCTTCTTGGATTCCAATTGTAAGTATGTTAACATTGTATCACAGATGCTTGAGGTTCTGTTAATTTTTCTTTTATCTGTTGACTCCTCATTCTTCAGTTTGGTTAATTTCTCTTTATCTCTCTAAGTTCACAGACTCTTTTATCCTACTTCTCCAATCTGATGCTAAGCTGATCTAGTAAAACATCATTTCTGTATTATACTTTTCATTTTAGAGTTTCTATTAATTTTAAAAATATTTTTTTCCTTTCCCTGATCAGCTCAAGTATTAAGATAATATTTTCATTTAGTTCTTTGAGATATTTTCATTTGATTCCCCGAATGAGGTCCACTGCCTAAAAGCAGTCATCTCATTTGTTTTGTGAAGCTTTATAGCTGTTTATGATGTATGGGTTAGTCTGGTAAGTTATTTCATTATGGCTGGAAGCAAAAGTACTGATAAATTCTTCTTATATTTTTGTACGTGAAAAATAAAGCAAAGTTTCATCTATAGAAGATTGGCATTGCAACGATCCTAATCATATCTTTTGCAGAAACTATGATACTAGTCAGCAACCAGTCACTTTATGCAGAGAATATAAACTTCAGGAATATTCTCTGAAGAAAACTGGACACAAAATTAGTTCTAACAAATGCTATCAGCAGCCAAGGAAAACAGAGTGAGAGAAAAGGAAGCTGAGCCACGATTTTGTTCAAGCAAGTACTGTTACAAATATGTAGACTCCTGATAAGCACAAAATAGGTTATGAATGAAAATTTTTATGATGATGGTGTTGGCATTTATGATTGTACAAAACTATCCCATGTGATACTGTTACTAGGATTCCTGAATAACAGTTTACAAGATGTATTATATGGTGTACATGAAAATGCTAACCAAACAATTAAATGCAAATGTTGCACCAAAAATGACACTCATTTCCAATAACATTCTTTTATATTTTGCAAAGACCTTTGTACAAGGTTCGTTCTCCTGAAAGTTTTGTCTTTCATCATGCATGACACAACAACACTCATGAGGATGGATTCAACATGTGAAAAAGCACATACACAAATAATCACATCGCACCTTGTACTTTAGACTCAACATTTCCCATAAAAAGTGGGTCAGAAAAATGTCCATCTCCCTGAATACTGTCTAGTTCCAAAGAGTTGGCTAAAATATATTTTAAGTGGGGTTTGTTATTCTTATAAGTCCATTCTGTTTGTTGTATAAACACATACAAAATAATTTTTCACCACTTATAAATTTTGGCAAATTATAACCATAAACTAAATAGGATTAAGTATATTAATTATGCTGATTTAAAAGGAGTCCAAAATACATGCTGTGGCTCAACAAAAGGGAAGGAAATTGGCAAAAAGGACACCCTTTCCTATTAGAATATTATATTCTTGAGATAAAGAACACTTGTGGTATTATCTGTTAAGACAAAACAAAACAACTAAGTTTTATATTATTTAAGTTTTGTCTTACAAAGCTCAGGACTTTCACTTTTAAAGGCATGTAAAGCTGAAGACTTAAGAGTTGTCTGAAGCAGTACTGGATATACTTGACCACATCTGTGAGTTGAAGTGTGTGCTTCTATTACCCTCACTGTTTGCAAACACTCATGACTAACTTCAAAAGACTCCAAAAAATGCTATGTATGTTCAACTATTCTTACTGCACCCTAAATTTCTCTTATGAACAAAGGGGTGTGCCAGGTAACTTAGATCTGCAGAAAAGACAGAGTGGCAAAAACGACATGAATAATGTTGGAACCAGAAACACACACAGAAAAATCAAGTAAATTAGGTTCAGTCTTTCACGTTTCTAATAGATACCTGGACGTTTAACTTCATGTTTTACTTCAGTTTTGAAGATCACGAGATACAGGTTATAATTATTTGGGTAGAGTTAAGTAGAGATCTTAGGTAGTTATATAAAATTCAAGATTAAACAAAAGCAGAAATATAAATGGGATATTACCTTCAACCATTTAGATCAGGGGTTGGCAGGCCTGTGGACCAAACCCTCTGCCTGTTTTTGTGACTAAAGTTTTATTGACACATAGCCATGACTTTCACTGACATGTTACCCATGGCTGCTTCAGCACCACAATAGCAGAGCAAGCAGCTGTGATATCCCAAAATACTACCTGCACTTCACAGGAAAAATTGATGACAGATTTAAGTAACTGCCTAAATTTTTCAGTTCATTCAATTTCTTAACAAAACATTACAACCTACTGACATTTTAAAGACTTGAGAATATGCATACACCAGTCTAAGCAGAAGAGAAATCCAGCTTCGGTTAGAAGGATGGATGTACAAACTCTTCTCTTGCTTTGTAAAGAACTAAATAAAATTTTATAGGATTTAAAAAAAAAAGTCTGTATCATATTTATGAGTCTAAATGAAAAGTTTAAAAACACTTATTTATATAGACATATACATAATCATGCCAATTTTCCTTCCAAGTTTTATTTAGAGCGTATTTACTATTTCTGGACTTCTGGTTCTCAAAATCTGAATTACAGCACCATGATTTTGAAAGTTATAAAGATCGCAGTTGCTGGCCCTGACTTCATGAAGCAGACGGGGCCTGCTGCTCACCTGGGGGTGTGTAGGCGTCCATCGAGGTCTGCACAACCAAGGACCTGCGTTTGGAAGGCATAGGCACTGCCATCTTCCTTTCTTTGTGTTTAGCGAGCGCAGCCTGGACAGCTTCTGTATGGACGTCTGAAACAAAGCGAGAGCTCAATCACTCCATTGTTCAGGGACAGCCCGAAGGCCCCAAATTTTTCTGCTTTCTTTCTGGTCCTGTGAAAGAGTTTATCATCCTACAGAAACTGTCACATAATGGATGAGTGGGGAAGGAAGGAAAATAAGTGTAAACCTGCTAGTTTGAAAGCTCCAGGAAAAAGGCATTCAAATTCATTCATAGACTTTTAATTGTTCATTTTATTACCTAGATCTGTATAAATAATCAGATACTGGATGTAAATCGCTGTGATTTTTCTTTTCTAAGAGTGAAAGGACATTGATCTTCAGATATTTCTTCACAGGTCACATTTTCAAGCTTCTTAATTCATTTCAATGTTCTGTTAAGGTAAGTATGTACACCTTACAGGCTGTACGGTAATGATTTTAGCTAACACTTTCCAAACATCAGTTATGGGGCCGTCACTATGTTAGGTATTTTGTGTGTATTAACCCATTATGTTAACTCCACAAATGATATTTTACTGCCTGTTTTGTAAGGTGGTGTCTTCAGGGCTTGGCGTGGAGAATCAGGTGGAACAGGTACTGTGTCTCATGCAGCTCACTTTCTAAAGGGTTAAAGACAGACAACAGACAATCAAAGGGGCTAAGAATGAAAATAAGATAAAAAGATGGAGTACCTACTTAACTGTGAAGCCAGGGAAGAGCTCTCTTACTGTGAAATCTGAATAGTAAGATGACAATCTCCAAGACAGAGGGAAAAGCCAGCTCAAAGGCCCTGCACTGTGAATGAGGATGGTGCGCCACAATGCACACACCACCAGCAGAGGAACTCACCAGAATGAGGGCTTTACAGGAGTGGTACAGAGCTTGGCTATCATTCTAACTTTGACAGGGAAGCATGGGGGAAGAAGGGTGAGCATGGATGACATGATCTGATTCCGTTTTGGAGGGCTCATGCTGGATGTTGTGAAGGAGACTGCAGGAGAATCAGAGTAGGAGCCCGGAAACCAGTTAGAAGTCTGCAGTCAGGATACTACTACACCCACAATCTTCTACACGCTCTGTGGAGGAGCCACTCTTATTATTCCCATTTCACAAATGAGAAAGCAAAGGTATGAAGCTCCCCCAGGGTCAGGTAACTGGGGAGTAGCATTGACAGGGTTTGAACCCAGGTGTGAGTAGCTCCAGAGCCCACACCCTTCACCACCAACCACCCTATTCTCTAGCTGTTCCTAGGAAAACTCCACCCTGTTAACATTTTAGAGTGGGGGTAAATATAGGCCAGCCCTTGGGCCAGATGCAGCCTGCAGTCTCTTTGTAATAATGTTGTTCACTGGAACAGAGACACACTCATTTATATGTGTATTGTCTATGGCTGCTTCCATACTATAAAAGCATGGTTGAGCAGTTGTGACAGAGATCATAATGGCTAAAAATATTTTCTATCTGGCCCTTTACAGAAAATATCTGCCAATACTTGTTTTAGAGCATATCACATACCAAACACAATGAATTTATGTATTATTTTATTTTGTTCAGATTGTGTACGCACTGCTCTTTTCTCCTCAACTAGACTCAAAGTACTTTAAGACAAAAACCTAGTTTCTGGTCATTCTTTTTCTTAAACTCCTAGATTAAAAACTGATGACAGAATGACTTGTATTCACATTACTGAATAAAACTAAAGGGCTCATCAATGAGGTGAGAGTACATTAATTCTTCACATATCAAACACTTTGTTTGATATATTTCTCCTTTTGAACTTTTTGGATGTAATTTCAAATTTACAGAAAATCTGCAAGAATAGTACAGAACTCCTGTATAACTTTTACCCAAACTCACCACTTACATTTGACCCCATTGCTTTCTTTATGTAAGTATGTTTTTTCCTAATCATTTGAAAGTAAATTGCAGGTACCATGTTCCTCTATACCTAAATATTTCAAAGTATTTCCTAAAAACAGAGATATTCTCTTACATAATGTAAATTCTCAAAATCAGGAAATTTAACAATGAAATACTATTACCTAATTCAAAGTCCATGTTCAAATAGTGCCAATTATCCCAGTAACTTCCTTTGCAGTTATTTTGTCTTCCTAGTCTATGATCCAGTCCAGGACCACGGATGCATGCATGTTTCAGAGTTTCTTTGCCCTCCTAGATCTGGACCAGTTCCCCAGCTTCTGCCTCTCGTGAAACCGGCCATTTTAAAGAATACAGGCCAGTTATTTTGTAGATTGTCTTCAACTTGGATTTTCTGATGTTTCCTCATGATTAGATTCAGACCATGCATTTCAGTGGGGGTTCCACAGAAGTCTGTCCTCTACTGATGGTGTTAACTTTGGTCCTTGGTTAAGATGGTGCCCATCAAGTTCTTCCAAAGTAAAGATGTTACTTTTTCCACTATGTAAGATTCTGTTTAAATTTCAAAGAAACTGCCAAAGTGATTACAATATTTAACATCCACATCACCAATATATGAGATTCTAGTCCTGCCACCAGCACTTGGTACAATCTTTTCTACAGGAGCTGTTCTCATGGTTGTGAAGTAGAATCATGAAGTTCAATTTACATTTACCTGATGGCTTATGTTGAGCACCTTTCCTGGACTTCTTGGACATTTGCATATCATCTGTTGTGAAGTGTATGTCCAAGTTTTTGAGCTGTCTTTTTATTACTGATTTATACTAGTTCTTTATATATTATGGATACAAGCTTTTTTTTTTTTTTAAGATATATGTTTTGAAAATACTCATCCCAAGTCTATGGCTCAACTTTCAAACCCTTAATAGTGTGCTTGATGAGGAGAAATTTTTCATTTTCATGAGATTCATTTTGTTATCTTTTCCTCTCTAGCTAGTGCTTTTTGAATCCTGCCTATAAATTTCTACCTACCCCAAGGTTCAAAAAATACACTCCTTTGTTTTCTTTGGGAAGCTTTATACTTTTACCTTTTACTTTTAGGTCTAGGTACCATCTCAAGTTAATTTTTCTAAGTAGTGGAAGCGGAGGTTGGTGTTCACATTTTCCCACATGCTTACCTAATTTTTCAAGTACCATTTGTTGTAAAGATTTTCCTTTCCTTATTAAATTGCCCTAGCTCCTTTGTCAAGTATCACCTGACCATGTGTGTACGGGTATAATTTTGAACTCTCCATCTGGTACAGTAAATCCATTTGTCTATTCTTCTGCTAGTTCTATACTATGTTGATTAGTTATATTTAGTTTTTCAGTTAGAGTATTTACAAAACAACATATAACATTCACCCTCCCAACAATTTTCAGGTGGTCAGCACAATACTGTCAACCACATGTACGTTATTGTGCAACAGACCCCAGAAGTCCCCATCCATCCTGCATGACTGAAACTCTACACCCACCTAACAGCAACTCACCACCTCCCTGCCCCCAATCCTGAGCAACCACCATTCTACTTTCTGTTTCTATGAGTTTACTATTTTAGATACCTCATATAAGTAGAATCACACAGTATTTGTCTTTCTGTGACTGGCTTATTTCTCACAGCAAAATGTCCTCAAGAATATGCTGTAGAATATGTCATAATTTCCTTTCCTTTTAAGGCTCAGTAGTATTCCACTATATATACACACCATATTTTCTTTATCCATTCATCCACTGATGGATATTTAAGTTGCTCTGACCTCCTGGCTAATGTGAATAATGCTGCTATGACTATTGGTGTAGCAATATCTGCTCGCATCCCTGCTTTAATATATTGGATATATATCCAAATAGAATTCATAAATCATTTGGTGGTTCTATTTTTTATTTTTTGAGGAAGCTCCATACTGTTTTCCATAGCTGCTGCACCATTTTACGTTCCTACCAACAGTGCAAGAGGGTTCCAATTTATCTACATACTCACGAACATTTGTTTCCTGTTTAAGAAAATTTTTTATAATAGCCATCCTAATGGGTGTGAGTGGTATCTCACTGTGGTTTTGAGTTGCATTTTCCTGATAATTAGTAATGTTGAACACCTTTTAATGGACTTATAGGCCATTTGTGCATCTTCCTTGGAGAAATGTCTATTAAAGTTTTTTGCCGATTATTAAATTCGGTTATTTAATGTTATTGAGTTGTAGGAGTTATTTACATATTCTGGATATTAACCCATGATCAGATGTATACAAGAGGATATGTTCTTCAATTTCATAGGTTGCCTTTGCCCTCTATTGTTTCTTTACTGCAAAGAAGTTTTAAGTATGATGTGGTCTCACTTGTCTAATTTTGCTTTTGTTGCCTGTGCTTTTGGTGTCATATTCAAGAAATCACTGCCAAATCCAATGTCATGAAGCTTTCCCCCTATGTTTTCTTCTAAGAATTCTACAGTGTCAGGTCTTACATTTAGGTCTATAATCTATTTTGAGTTAATTTTTGTATGTGGTGTAAGATAATGGTCCAATCTCTTTCTTTTGCAAAACAAAATCCAATTTTCCCAACACTGTTTGTTGAAGAGACTATCCTTTCCCCACTGTGCAACTTTGGCAGCCTTGTCCAAGATCATCTGACCATATATACAGAGTGTATTTCTGGGCTTTCTATTCTTTTCCATTTTTCTACATGCCTGTCTTTATGCCTGTACCACAGTGTTTTGATTACTGTACCTTTGTAATTTATATTGAAATCAGGAATTGTGAGGCCTCCATTTTGTGGTTCTTTCTCGATTGTTTTGCTTATCTGAGGTCCTTTGAGATTCCATATGAATTTTAGAATTTTTTCATTTCTGCAAAATATGCCATTGGGGTATTGATAAGGAAGATTATTGTAGTTTTATCATAAATTTTGAAATTAGGTAGTGCAAGTCCTCCAACTTTGTTCTTTTCAAGTTTGTTCTGGCTATCCAGATTTGATCTCATTTTCATGGAAATTGTAGAAACACTCTGTCAATTTCTACAAAAACTCTGTTGGGATTTTGATTAGATTCATGTTAAATCTATAAATCAATGTAGAGAGACTATCTTAATATTGAGTCTTCCAATCCATGAACACACGGTGGATCTCTCCATTTTTTTTCTCCTTTAATTTCTACCAACAATGTTCTGTAACTTTCACTGAGGAAGTCTTTCTAAATGCTGGATGTTATTGATGTTATTATAAAAAGCACTGTTTTTTTTATTTCACTTACAATTTTTGTTGCTAGTATATACAATTAGTTTTTATATACTGAATTTCTCCCTTCCGCCCTTGCAAAAGTCACATTATTTCTACTAGTTGTGTAAATTTCTTAAAATGTTCAAAATAAACCATCATGGTGTCTGTAAATATAGTTTTACCCCTTCCTTTCCAGTTCAGTGAACTACACCAAAATACTGAGTAGTCATGTAAGGGTGACAAAATTACAATGTATTGTTTTTTGTTCATTCTTTTAGATATATGCAAGGTTTTTTGCCTTGAGCATAAATTACTTTTGCAATCAAAGTTATATTTTTAACATAAAACAATCATTTTAGAAAATATGAATAGATAAGAAAGGTACATTTTAAAGAAGTGTGGATTTTTCCCCACATTTAAAAAAATTGCTAAAACCAAACACAAGTGTGCTAAATTTTTTTTCACAAAATTGAAAGAAAATAGTAAAACAAGAATATTTTCAATCACTAAGACACTCACATGCCCAAACTAGGAGCCACTCCTGGCCTATGCCCCAGAAGGTAAAGAGTTTACCCACAGTTGGCCATGAGTCAGAAATAAGTGCTTGTTGCTGTTAAGCCACTAAGATGTTGGATAGCTTACTGTACAGCAAAATTGAACAATACATAAACTGATGAAGTAACTAATTCTTTTCAAAAGCCAACTCTATGTCTTATTTTAACTGCAAAACAATGGCATAAGAAACATTTAAAACATCTATAAATAGCACCCTGAAGAGTCCATAACACAACATGATGAATAACAATGGTAGGTGGAATACCAGGATGACCCTCCCCAAACAGCAGTGCTGGCGTGATCACTGAAGACCCCTAGAGAGCATGCTCACCCATCAAAACAAGGCAAAGATACGGAAAGAGATGTGCGGCCCTGAAGTTGAAGAGCTGCCTCTGGGGTGCACAGTGTAATTAGGGCAAAAAGCATTCACTGCAATGTTGAATGAAATGTTAGGATCAGAATAACCTCCACATGGTAAGCTTTTCAGCGCTTAATACTCCCCACTCCTAACCCAAATATCCAAACCAAAAAAGGACCACTAACATCTCAGGAGAGTGACTAGATGGAGAGACCTTTTTGGAAAGATGTTTCGAAATATGATGATTAGTCGGGGGAGAAAACCAACCCATGTCACCGTGCGACTCTCCTGGTTCTTCTAACTTGGCTTCTCCCTTCCATCCTCAACAAGGCTGGGAGCTCTCCTAGTTCCCCCTGTTGCCAGTTGTACGTGTCTAACAGCTGCAGGTAGAGAGGAGAGAGTAAGACCGGACCACACGGCAAAGGGGACACAATGAAGTCTATCTTCTGTGAGAACCAACATGTGTCATCGGGTGCCATGGGGAGGCCCCTTTGCAGTTCCAAGTGCCCTGGATTCCAGGAAGGGGTGTCTGAATCAACAGTTAAGAAGACTGGAAAAGGGGTATTAGCTGAGAATATGTTCATAGCTCTTAGCCTAAAACCCAGATCAATCCTACAAGACCTCACGAAACTAAAAACTTGTAGGAAAATGTGGATAAGCAGGTTGCTACACAGCAAATCTTCCCTTGAAAGCTCAGCATCATTGCACGGGACACATCCACGAGTAACATCAGTAGCTCTGATGCAGGAACCACGAAGGCATTTGATTAAGTGTCACAAAACCTTAATTACAAGTGTCTTGGATGCAATTCTTACACAGCCATGTGAATTAGGAACTAGATGAAAGCTGAGGAAGGGAAATAATAAGTGAAGTCTCCCACTCGTTTGAGGTGCTGGACAGAACAGTCGAGCTCCCGGACACACAAGGCGTCAACAAGAGCTGCTGATCATTATGAGCCCTGAGTTCCAGGGAAGGTCTGAAGCACAAATGGACCGAAAAAGATTAAACTAAATACCAGGAGGAAACAATATGGCTCGAGAGCTGTACATTTAGTTTTACAGGAAAGGGAAATGCTATTTTCTAGTATTTCTGACGTCAATGGAGACAAGTACCAAAAAGCGGTCAAAGACATCCCACACTTCCCATGAAGGGGCTGGGAAGTGGAAGACTGCAAGTCCATGGACACAGAACATGATTTTAGCTTGGGATTCCACGGTGACATTGATGTTACCAAAATACAGAGGAAAGAAGCCAGTCTGATCAAGAAGCACTGAATTAGGCAGGGCAAACATGGCAAGGGTGTAGGAGTAAAGGCAGAGATTTGAAAGCTTTCATAGCATAATGAAAGGCACCGTGCTGCCCGGAAACCAAATGTGACCTCCACCCCCCAGGGCAGGGGTGTCTCACAGAGCTATCCCTACACATGCTGGGTGAACTGCTGGCTGGTGCACAGTGCAGGGGCCACAGAAGCCAGAAACATGCAAGAACCAAGAACCACTCCCGCTGAAAGGCCTCCACCTCCTCTGCTAACAGCTGCACATCAAGTCAGCTGACAAAGACAATGCAAGGGCCTAGATCCATTCTTTCCTGAGAAGGCAATGAAGGTGGATGCAGGTCTGAGAGGCGATAAATTGATTATGCCATATTTGAAAAGGAAGCAAAACTAAGTAAAATCCTCTCATCTGCCCTTCCTCCCTCTGTGGCAGCATTCACAGCTTATTCAGCCTAGGTCTTTCACTCAAACATTCTCAAAGTATCCATCTATTCAGAGAAAGGAGATATTTAAGGTCAGCTTCACGTAGCATGGAATAAACAGATCACTCCGGCTAGTGAAGAATTTTTTGGGTACTTACATTTATAGTGTTAGACAAACTGACATGCTAATAAGATGTACTTCTTCAGCAGAGTTTCAAAAATAGTGAAAATGGTAAAATATAAAATACGCCCATAGCTCTAGGAAAACGCAAGAATACTGAAGTGAGAGTCCAGGCTTTGGAATCAGAATGCTGGTTCTGCCACTTACTAACTGTAAAATACTGAATAAAATTTTAAATCCTTCTAGGCCTCACTTTGATCATCTTTAAAATGGAAACAAAAATCATAGAGTTGCTGTGAGAATTACGTAAGTTAAAATATACAAAGCAAGCCACTAGGTACCTGTCACCTAGCAGCACTCATTAATGACAGCTGTTTTTATTAATATTTTGAAGCAATGGTTTGGTACAGTGGGTTTGATCAACTGAAAAGGCCCAAGGAATCAGCATTGATAGCCTGTCTTGGGGTGACACCACCACAACGATGGTGTTCTTGCCAGGCACACATCACAGACCATGGGGTAAACCTACGAATTATACTCAGCACAAAAGGAAGGAAGACAGGCACTAAATGCTGACGCCTCTGAGCATGGGCTTCCATTGCTGCAGCCTCGGATCTGCAGCTCAGAGGTCAACCCCAGAGGGCACGCACTCGGTCGAAGGTTCTTACTCTTCACAAGACTTCCATATTTTTAACCCCTGTGTCAACAGTCTCAACAAGGTCTTCGAACAGATACAAGTTTCTTAATATCCTGAACAGAAGCTCTATTTTCCTTTTGGTTTCTTCAAAACAGACTGTACTTTCATTTTCTCAGTAAGAAACTACTAACCTGCAACACAGTAAGCAGTGGGATATTTGAAGAATAAATTATAAATAACTAGACACCTTTACCTCCCTCAAAGGGCGTATCTCTGTGTATCTATGGGTTTAAATCTTTTATTTATTTATTTATTTAACATCTTTATTGGAGTATAATTGCTTTACAGTGGTGTGTTAGTTTCTGCTTTATAACAAAGTGAATTAGCTCTACATATACATATATCCCCATATCTCCTCCCTCTTGCGTCTCCCTCCCACCCTCCCTATCCCACCCCTCTAGGTGGTTACAAAGCACCGAGCTGATCTCCCTGTGCTATGTGGCTGCTTCCCACTAGCTATCTAGTTCACATTTGGTAGTATATATATGTGCATGCCACTCTCTCACTTTGTCCCAGCTTACCCTTCCCCCTCCCCGTGTCCTTAAGTCCATTCTCTACATCTGCGTCTTTATTCCTGTCCTGCCCCTAGGTTCTTCAGAACCATTCTTTTTTCTTTTTTTAGATTCCATATATATGTGTTAGCATACGGTATTTTTCTCTTTCTGACTTACTTCACTCTGTATGACAGACTCTAGGTCCATCCCCCTCACTACAAATAACTCAATTTCGTTTCTTTTTATGGCTGAGTAATATTCCATCGTATATATGTGCCACACCTTCTTTATCCATTCATCTGTCGATGGACACTTAGGTTGCTTCCATGTCCTGGCTATTGTAAATAGAGCTGCAGTGAACATTGGGGTACATGACTCTTTTTGAATTATGGTTTTCTCAGGGTATATGCCCAGTAGTGGGATTGCTGGGTTGTATGGTAGTTCTATTTTTAGTTTTTTAAGGAACCTCCATACTGTTCTCCATAGTGGCTGTACCAATTCACATTCCCACCAACAGTGCAAGAGGGTTCCCTTTTCTCCACACCCTCTCCAGCATTTATTGTTTGTAGATTTTTTGATGATGGCCATGCTGACTGGTGTGAAGTGATACCTAATTGTAGTTTTGATTTGCATTTCTCTAATGATTAGTGATGTTGAGCATCGCTTCATGTGTTTGTTGGCAATCTGTATATCTTCTTTGCAGAAATGTCTATTTAGGTCTTCTGCCCATTTTTGGACTGGGTTGTTTGTTTTTTTGATATTGAGCTGCATGAGTTACTTGTATGTTTTGGAGACTAATCCTTTGTCAGTTGCTTCATTTGTGAATATTTTCTCTCATTTCTAAGGGTTGTGTTTTTGTCTTGTTTATGGTTTTCTTTGCTGTGCCAAAGGTTTTAAGTTTCATTAGGTCCCATTTGTTTATTTTTGTTTTTATTTCCATTTCTCTAGGAGGTGGGTCAAAAAGGATCTTGCTGTGATGTATGTCAGAGAGTGTTTGTTCTGCCTATGTTTTCCTTTAAGAGTTTTATAGTGTCTGGCCTTACATTTAGGTCTTCAATCCATTTTGAGTTTATTTTTGTGTATGGTGTTAGAGTGTGTTCTAATTTCATTCTTTTACATGTAGCTGTCCAGTTCTCCCAGCACCACTTATTAAAGAGGCTGTCTTTTCTTCATATGGGTTTAAATCTTAAGAAAAACTGATGCTTGCCTGCCTCACTTCTCCCTCCTGAAGTCAAAAGCCATGACCCATTTTGCTTGTGCTGCTCTCAGAGCCCACATTATATCGATACAATTAACAGTAGGTATGTAGACAGAGAGGGGGATGCCCCTCCCACCCCAAAGGAAGGTAACAGTGAATCAACAGAAGAGAATGTTTTCCATAAGGAAGCTTATTTGTTTCCAATAGTGTAACAACTGAGACCGAGATGCAAGCCAGACTGCTTGGGTTCACATCCCAGTCCTTCTGCAAGACTTCTGACACATTACTTAACCTATCTGTGCCTCAATTTCCTCATGTGCAAAAAAATGAAGCAAGAAGAGTGCCTGCCCACTGGGGTGGCTACAAGGACTACATGAGTCAGTTCATTACAAGACTCAGGGCAGAGTCTGGCTCGTGGTACCGAGAACACTATACTGTAGTCGGATTGTAACATGATGTGTCCAGTATTAACGTGACTCTAAGCTGGAGAGAGAAGACAGAGGAGAAACAAGTGTGGGAGAAACTGAGCTTCTTGGATTCTGACTACTGCCACTCCCCAGCCCCACCACCAACCAGGGCCTGTCCAGGCTCAATTCCACCAGAGTTTCTTCTGTGGTCGTACTGTTTTTGTTCTTTGAGTAAAATATGCACATAGAAATACAGTTGTGCTATCAAATTACCAATGGCATTGTTTACAGAACTAGAACAAAAAAATCTTAAAATCTGTATGGAGACACAAAAGACCCCGAATAGCCAAAGCAATATTGAGGGAAAAAAAAGCTGGAGGAATCAGACTTCCTGACTTCAGACTATAATACAAAGCTACAGTAATCAAGACAATATGGTACTGGCACAAAAACAGAAATACAGATCAATGGAACAGGACAGAAAGCCCAGAGATAAACCCATGCACCTATGGCCAACTAATCTATGACAAAGGAGGCAACGATATACTATGGAGAAAAGACAGTCTCTTCAATAAGTGGTGCTGGGAAAACTGGACAGATACATGTAAAAGAATGAAATTAAAACACTCCCTAACACCATACACAAAAATAAACTCAAAATGGATAAAAGACTTACATGTAAGACTGGACACTATAGAACTCTTAAAGGAAAACATAGGAAGAACACTCTTTGATGTAAATCGCAGCAAGATCTTTTTTGACCCACCTCCTAGAGTAATGGAAATAAAAACAAAAATAAACAAATGGGACCTAATGAAACTTAAAGGCTTTTGCACAGCAAAGGAAACTATAAACAAGACAAAAAGACAACCCTCAGACTGGGAGAAAATATTTGCAAATGAATCTATGGACAAAGGATTAATCTCCAAAATATATAAACAGCTCATGCAGCTCAGTATTAAAAAAACAAACAACCCAATCCAAAAATGGGCAGAAGACCTAAATAGACATTTCTCCAAAGAAGACATACAGATGGCCAAGAGGCACATGAAAAGCTGCTCAACATCACTAATTATGAGAGAAATGCAAATCAAAACTACAATGAGGTATCATCTCAAACTGGTTAGAATGGGCATCATCAGAAAATCTACAAACAAATGCTGGAGAGGGTGTGGAGGAAAGGGAACCCTCTTGCACTTTTGGGGGGAATGTAAATTGATAGAGCCACTATGGAGGACAGTATGGTAGTTCCTTAAAAAACTAAAAATAGAATTACCATATAACCCAGCAATCCTACTACTGGGCATATACCCAGAGTAAACCATAATTCAAAAAGACACATGCCCATTGTTCACTGCAGCACTATTTACAATAGCCAGGTCATGGAAGCAACTTAAATGCCCATTGACAGACCAATGGATAAACAAGATGTGGTACATATATACAATGGAATATTACTCAGCCATAAAAAGGAACAAAACTGGGTCCTTTGTAGAGACTTGGATGGACCTAGAGACTGTCATACAGAGTGAAGTAAGTCAGAAAGAGAAAAACAAATATCGTATATTAATGCATATATGTGGAATCTAGAAAAATGGTACAGGTGAACGGTTTGCAAGGCAGCAATAGAGACACAGATGTAGAGAACAAACGTATGGACACCAAGGGTGGAAAGCAGTGTGGGGGTGGCGGTGGTGGGATGAATTGGGAGACTGGGATTGACATGTATACACTAATATGTATAAAACAGATAATAAGCAAAAATAATTGACTATCATGTACTTGACAATAAAAGCCAAGATTCTTAGAACAAAAAAGTTAAAGAGAACCTATATAAAATAGGTAGAGGATTAACTGATGCAGCCTTTTGGGAAAACACTATTTTTAGTAATAATTTGTTACTGTTTATAATAAAAGTGCAACTACTGATTAAAAAAAAAGTACAGGGGCAGGGAGTGTGTAAAAATGGTGAGCAGAGCGGAGGCGACAAGAAAAGGAATGGTAGGTAAGAAAGCATGTTTCCAGTGAGTACTGTCTTTGGTCATAAGTGGAGCCAGGGCCACCATTTGGTTCCACCTACTTGCTGCTTCAGTTCCATTCCCTCCATTTCTCAGTCCTCAGGAAAAACATGTAGGTACATGACTGTACAGAGGGGCATGTACTGACCACTGCACTCATGCGTTCAATTATTCATTGAGCACCTACTGTGTACCTAGTCTCTGCTCTCACAGAAGACTGTTTGGGGATGGAGACCAGTAAACCAACCAGACAGGAGGATGGGATGGATACGACATGTGAAGAGTGTGGGACCTGAGAATGGAGAAGATGGGCATCTGGCCCAGGCGCCAGGAGAGGCCTGGCCAGGAAGTGACATGCAGAGAGGACCTAGAAGAACAGTGGGTACTCAAGCCTGTCCAATCAACAAGGACATGTGACAGAGATTCATCTGCACAGCAACTGACCTTGCTTGCTCCTTAAACCCTTTCACTGGTTCCTGGCCCTCCTGAGTCACGTCAGATGCAGAGGCTCTCTCAGGACACGTACACAGGTCCCATGCACTTCCTCACCCAGTGCTCTTCCCCTCTCTCTTTACATCGAGGCTACACAGACACTCCACCTCTTGCACTCCACTCCACCTGCTGGGTCTTTGGCCTTCAGAACTGTTTCCAATGAAGAATGAAGAATGTCGCTCTTCGACAACTGAGTGAATGGGGATTGGTGCCTTTGCTGTGCCAGGCTCTGCTCTAGGTATAAATTATCTTCATTTTTTTTTCATCATAAACTCAGCCCATTTTTAACCACCACTTTTAACTAATGCTTTTGTCCTTAATGGACAATAAGGGGGATAAAATTTTATAACAGCTACAAACTAAGTACACCAAAATTTAATTAGAAAAACAAAGGCAATGACTCTTCACCATGAAATGAGCTAGTGAGACACTCTTGAAACATGTGATAGAGAAATTGCATGAGTTAAACAAAAAGCTTTTAGAGCAGTGTCTGGTTCAAAGCAAGTGCTGGATAAATGCTGACTGCTGCTAGCATCATGGCTGTTGAGGTTTCACTGTGCGTCTTGGAGGAGGCCACAGTTAAGTACCAGCGTGCCAGCTGTTGCTACTGTTATGCATTTTCTAGAACTTCATACAAATGTATTGTAACATCAGTCTCTTATGCCAGGCTTCTATCGGTACGATGCTTTGAGATTCACCCATGGCACCTCTGCAGTTCTTTATTGCATCTTGCCTGTTTTTAGCCCTTGGCTCTTCCACATAAATTCTACAATCAGTTTAAGTCCCACAGAGGACCCTGTGGGGACTTTTATTAGAATTAAATATAAATTAAGAGAGCTGATATCTCTGCAGGATCCATTATCACAGGGTATCTATTCATTTTGGCATTAATGTCTTTCATATAAAGTTTCACAATTATTACCATGGAAGTCTGGCCCATCTTTTGTTTGATTTTTCATCAGTTTCCTCAAAAAGTTTATTGCTACTGTACATAAAAATTTAAATTACATTTTTACATGTTGCCAGTGTATAGAAATATTAATTTTTGTCTGTTCATATTATATCCGGACATTATGCTAAATCCTCATTATTTCTAGTAATTAATCTATAGATTAGTTGGGGGTTTCTCTGTAGATAATGTCCTGCAGTTTTCCTTTCTCATCACTGTCCTCTTCCGTTACTGACACAGGCCTCTGTCCTAGAATGAACATGAACACAGAAGGCTTTTTTCTCTTTCCATTCTCTGAAATTGTTTGTTTAGAATCAAACTGATTTCATTTCTTAAACATTGGGTGTAACGTAATATAAAAACCTTCGGAGCCTGGTATATTTTTTGTGAGAAGATTTTTAGCTACTGTTTCCATTTATTTATTCGTCATAGGATTACTTAAGGTTTCCATTTTTTCTTAAGTTTTTAAACTAGAAATTTATCCATTTAATTAAGTTTTCAAATTTATCGTCACATGGTTATTCACAGTATTCCAATTATCTTTTTTCTTCTTGTGTATCTGTAGTAATGTCCCATTTTAAATTCCTTATATCATTTATTTCTGTCTCCTCTCTGCTTTATCATTCTCACTGGAGGTTTTTCAATGTTATTTGTATATTCTAAGAATCATCTTTGTTGATCTTCTAAATTTTATCAGTGTCATTTATTTCTTTTTTTAATTAACAGGCTTTATTTATTTATTTATTTATTGCGGTACATGGGCCTCTCACTGTTGTGGCCTCTCCCGTTGCGGAGCACAGGCTAAGGACGTGCAGGCTCAGCGGCCATGGCTCACAGGCCTAGCTGCTCCGCGGCATGTGGGATCTCCCCGGACCGGGGCATGAACCCGTGTCCCCTGCATCGGCAGGCGGACTCTCAACCACTGCGCCACCAGGGAAGCCCTAACAGACTTTATTTTTCGCAGTTATGAACAAAGCTGCTATAAACATTTGCATGCGGATTTTTGTATGGATATATTTTCAGCTTATTTGGGTAAATACCAAAGAGTATAACTGCTGGATCATATTGTAAGAGTATGTTTAGCTTTTAAGAAACCACTAAGCTGTCTTCCTGAGTGGCTGCACCATTTTGCATTCTTGCCAACAATGAATAAGAGTTCCTATTGCTCCACATCCTTGGCAGCATTTGGTTTTGCCAGCACTCTGGATTTTGGCCACTCTAACAGTAGTATCTTATTGTTTTAATTTGTGATTTCCTGATGATGTATGTTGAGTATATTTTCCTATGCTTGCTTTTCATCTGTGTACATTCTTTGGTGTGTTATCTACTTAGACCTTTTGCCCACTTCTTAACTGGGTTGCTTGTTTTCTTACTCTTGACTTTAAGAGGTCTTTGTATATTTTGGATACCAGTCCTTTATCAGATATGTGTTTTGCAAAGCTTTTTCTCCTAATCTGTGGTTTGTTTCTCATTCTCTTAACTATGTCTTTTTTAGAGCAGAAGTTTCTAATTTTAATGAAGTTCAACTTACCAATATTTCTTCCATGGACTGCGCTTTTGATGTTGAATCAGAAAGTCATCACCAAACTCAAGGTAACCTTTATTATCTTCCAGGAATTTTATAGCTTTTTGTTTTACATTTATGTCTATAATCCATTTTGAGTTAATTTTTGTGAAAGCTGTAAGATCTGTATCTAGGTTCATTTTTAATGTGTCAAAGTCCAGTTGTTCCAGTGCTATGTGTTGAAAAGACTGTCACATATTGGTTAACTGTATTTATGTTGGTCTATTTCTGGGCTGTCTAAAATATGATCCATTGACCTACATGTCTTTTCTTTCACCAATACCTCACAGTCTTGACTACTACTAGTTTATAGCAGGTCTTGAAGTCAAGTGGTATCAGTCCTCTGACTTTGTTCTTCTATAACATGTTGGCTATTTTGGGTCTTTTACCTTTTCATATCAACTTTAAAATCAGTTTGTTGATATTCACAATATAATTTGCTGGGATTTTGACTGGGATTGTCCTGAATTTATAGATCAAATTGGGAAGACCTGACATCTTGACAATACTGAGTCTTCCTATCCATTTATTTAGATTTATGATTTATTTAATCACTTTTATAGTTTCCTTTATATAGGCTTTGCACATTTTTTAGAGCTCTACCCAAGTATTTCATGTTTTGGGTGCTAATGTAAACAACATTGTTTTGGTTTTTTGCTTGGTTTTTTATTGAAGCATAGTTGGTTCATAATATTGCATTAGTTTCCAGTGTACAGCAAAGTGATTCAGATATATATATGTGTGTATTCTTTTTCACATTCTTTTCCATTATGGTTTATTACAGAATATTGAATATAGTTCCTTGTGCTATACAGTAGGACCTTGTTGTTTATCCATTCTCTATATAATACTTTGCATCTGCTAATCCCAAACTCCCAATCTATCCTCCCCACCCCACCTCCCCCTGGGCAACCACAAATCTGCTCTCTATGTCTGTTTCATAGGTAAGTTCATTTGTGTCCTATTTTAGATTCCACATATAAGTGATACCATATGGTATTTGTCTTTCTCTTTCTGACTTTGCTTAGTATGATAATCTCTAGGTCCATCCATGTAGCTGCAAATGACATTTCATTTTTTTACGGCTGAGTAGTATTCCATTGTATATATACACCACATCTTCTTTATCCATTCATCTGTTGATGGACATTTAGGTTGTTTTCATGTCTTGGCTGTTGTAAATAGTGCTGCTATGAACATAGGGGTGGTGCATGTATTCTTTTGAATTATAGTTTAATGACCTTGTGTTTTTAATTTCAAATTTCAATTGTTTATTGCTGGCATATAAGGAAGTGGCTTTTAAAAAAGTAAATTTATTTATTTTTGGCAGCACTGGGTCTTCATTGCTGCGTGCGGGCTTTCTCTAGTTGCGGTGAGTGGGGGCTACCCTTTGTTGTGTGTGGGCTTCTCAATGCATGGCTTCTCTTGTTGCGGAGCACAGCATCTAGGTGCGCAGGCTTCAGCAGTTATGGCTCGCAGGCTCTAGAGCGCAGGCTCAGTAGTTGTGGCACATGGGTGTATTTGCTCCGTGGCATGTGGGATCTTCCTGGACCAGGGATCAAACCCGTGTCCCCTGCATTGGCAGGCGGTTTCTTAACCACTGCGCCACCAAGGAAGTCCCTAGAAAGTGGCTTTTTTAATATTAACCTTATATTCCTCAACCTTGCTATAATCACTTACTAGTTCCAGATTTTTTCTGGATTCTTTGGGATTTTCTACATAGACAATCACATCACCCCCAGTATGTATACTTTTAATTTCCTTTACTTGTCCTATTGCATTAGCCAAGACTTTCAGTATGATGTTGAAAAGTAATGATGAGAGGGGACATCTTTGCCATGTTCTTGATCTTAGTGGGAAATCTCACCACTAAATATTATGTTAACTGTAGGGTTTTTTCATAGATGTTCTTTATCAAATTGAGGATATTCTCCCGTACTCCTAGTTCACTGAGAATTTTTGTCAAAAATGGGTATTGGATTTTGTGAAATGCTTTTTCTGCATCTATTGACAGGGTCATGTGTTTTTTTTTTCTTTAGCCTGTTGATACGATAGACTACATTAACTGATTTTCAAATGTTAAACCAGCCTTGCATACCTGGAATAAATCCCACTTGGATGTGTTGCATAATTATTTCCATCCATTACTGGATTTGACTTGCTAATATTTTGTTGAGGAATTTCACATCTATGTTCATGAGAGGTACTAGTCCGTAGATTTTCTTTCTTGTAATGTCTTTGTTTAGTTTTGGTATTAGATTAATGCTTGCCACAAAGAATGAATTAGGAAGTATTCCCTCTGCTTTTATCCGCAGAAAGAGGATACAGAAAGTAGGTATAATTTCTTCCATAAATGTTTGGTAGGTTCACCAGTGAACCGATCTGGCCTGGTGTTTTGGAAGGTTAACATTGTTTCAGTGTTTTTAATAGACACAGGCCTATTCAGATCACCTATTTCTTCTTGGGTAAGTTTTAGCCGATTGTATCTTTCAAGGAATGGGTCATTTTCATCTAGGTTTTCAAATCTGTAGGCACAGAGTTGTTTGTAATACTCCCTTATTATCCTTTTATTGTCTATGGGATAAATAGTGATGGTCACTTTTTCATTTCTGATACTAATAATTTGTGTGTTCTCTATTTTTTTCTTAAACTGGCTAGAAGATTATCAATTTTATTGATCTTTGCAAAGAACCAGATTTAGGCTTGATTTTTTCTACTGATTTCTCATTTTCAACTTCATTATTTCTCCTTTTATTTATTTCCTTCTTCTTTGGATTAACTTTGCTCCTTTTCTTAGTTTCCTAAGGTTGAAGCTTAGATTACTGTTTTTAGACCCTTCTTTTCTACTATACACATTCAAGGTTATACATATGCCTCTAAGCACTGCCTTTGCTACATCCCACAAATTTTGATCCCTGTATTTTCATTTCTTCAGTTCAAAATATTTTTTAAATTTTGCTTAGATTTCTTCTTTGACCCATGTGTTTTTTAGAAGTGTGCTATTTAATCTCCAAGTATGTGTGGGTTTTCCAGCTACCCTTCTGTTACTGATTTCTAGTTTAATTCCACTGTGGTCTGAGAGCATACTTTGTTTGATTCCTACTGCTTTCGTTGTTACAAGGTGTTTTATGGCCCCGAATGTGTTCTATCTTGGTGTATTTAGCTTGAGAGTATGTATTCTGCTGTTGTTGGATGCAGTAATCTATAACTGTCAGTTAAATACAGTTGACTGATGTCCTTGCTGGATTTGTCAATTACTGACAGAGATGTTAAAGTCTCCCACTGTAACAGTGGATTTGTCCATTTATTCTTGCTGTTTTACTGGCTCTTCTCCCATGTGTTTCGATGTTTTGTTGTTGGGCATGTACACATTAAGGGTTGTTGTATCTTCTTAAAGAACTGACCCCTTTTTCATTACATAATGTTCCTCTTTATCTCTGATAACTTTCCTTGTTCTGAAGTTGGCACCACATGAAATTAATAGAGCTACTCATGGTTTTAGATTAGTGTTAGTACTGTGTATCTGTCTCCATCCATGTCTTTATATTTAAAGGGGGTTTCCTGTAGACAACATATAGTGGGCTATGCTTTCTACCCACTGAGAAGTCTCCATCTGTTCATTGGTGCACTTAGACCACTTACATTCAAAGTGATTACTGATATATTTGGATTACTATTTACCCATGTTTGTTACTGTTTTCTGTTTGTTGCATTTGTTCTTTGTTTCTTTGTCTTCTACTCTTTTTCTGTCTTTTCTAGTTTTAATTGAGCATTTTATACAATCCCATTTTTTCTTCTCTCTTGGCATATCAATTATACTTGATTTTTAAACTGTTCTTAGTGGTTGTCCTTAAGTTCACAATATACATTCACAATTAATCCAAGTCCACTTTCAAATAACACTATACCACCTCAAGGGTAGTATGAATACCTTATAACACAGTATTCCCAATTCCTCCCTCCTGTAACACTGCTGTCATTCATTCACTAATCCACAGGCTATAATCACCCAATACACTGTTTCTATTATTACTTTGAACAAATGTTTATCTGTAAGATCAATTAAGAATATGAAAACCAAAAGATTTTATTTTATCATCTATTCCTTCTCCAACATTCTTCCTTTCTTTATGTAGATCTGAGTTTCTGACCTATCTACCTTCAGTCTATCAATCAGTTCACTCTTCATTTCAGCTACAGTGTTTTTGATTTCTAGCACTGTCTTTAGCCTTTCTCTCAGAGTTTCCATTATCCATCCCCAATTCTGGGGCAGCAGTTTGCCCAGTGACCTCAGTTCTTTTTTTTTTTTTTTT
>NW_006769605.1:1111842-1112429 GCF_000442215.2 Lipotes vexillifer | reverse complement strand
GGTACGCAGGCCTCTCACTGTTGTGGCCTCTCCCGTTTCAGAGCACAGGCTCCGGACGTGCAGGCTCAGCGGCCATGGCTCACGGGCCCAGCTGCTCCGTAGCATGTGGGACCCTCCTAGACTGGGGCACGAACCCGCTTCCCTTGCATCAGCAGGCGGACTCTCAACCACTGCGCCACCAGGGAAGCCCAACCTCAGTTCTTTGATGGCTCAAAGAAGGGTTGCTGATTTTCCATTTGTAAAGCTTCTTCTTGTGAGGATGTGTATGATGACTTCTGTGCTTCTACTACAGGCCAGGGTGGAAACCAAGTCTATATCCTCTATTCCATTTTATTCTCTTTATTGTTTTCTCATTTCTTCTTTTTGGGAACTCATTCAATTTTCCTTTTCTAACTTCTAAAGTTAAATCCTATTTCTTCAATTTCTAGGATCTCTTCTTACCTAACGTAAGTAGTTTCAATTTTGTAACTATTGTATCAATTTCTTTCTAAGTACTATTTTGGTACATCCCACAAATTGATTCACATTTTTTACCTAAAATACAACATCCTCTTAACATGTCCCTCTTCAACCAGGAACCCATCCCA
>NW_006769605.1:1095600-1111832 GCF_000442215.2 Lipotes vexillifer | reverse complement strand
TAGCTATAGATTCCTGCTACACTGATATTTCTAAAATGCAAATCTGACTGTGTCATTTTCTGTTTAAATGACTAGGCACAGCTATCAAGCTTGATTAGTTTTGGACGAACAGGCCTTTAAGAATTGTCTTCAGCTGCTATACTACAAAGCTACAGTAATCAAGACAGTATGGTACTGGCACAAAAACAGAAATATAGATCAATGGAACAGGATAGAAAGCCCAGAGATAAACCCACGCACCTATGGTCACCTTATCTTTGGTAAAGGAGGCAAGAATATACAATGGAGAAAAGACAGCCTCTTCAATAAGTGGTGCTGGGAAAACTGGACAGCTACATGTAGAAGAATGAAATTAGAACACTCCCTAACACCACACACAAAAATAAACTCAAAATAGATTAAAGACCTAAATGTAAGGCCAGATACTATAAAATTCTTAGAGGAAAACATAGGCAGAACAAACACTCTCTGACATACATCACAGCAAGATCCCTTTTTGACCCACCTCCTAGAGAAATGGAAATAAAAACAAAAATAAACAAATGGGACCTAATGAAACTTAAAACCTTTGGCACAGCAAAGGAAACCATAAACCAGACAAAAAGACAGCCTTCAGAATGGGAGAAAATATTTGCAAATGAAGCAACTGACAAAGGATTAATCTCCAAAATTTACAAGCAGCTCATGCAGCTCAATATCAAAAAAACAAACAACCCAAACCAAAAATTGGCAGAAGACCTAAATAGACATTTCTCCAAAGATATACAGATTGCCAACAAACACATGAAAGGATGCTCAACATTACTAATCATTAGAGAAATGCAAGTCAAAGCTACAATGAGGTATCACCTCATACTGGTCAGAGTGGCCATCATCAAAAAATCTACAAACAATAAATGCTGTAGAGGGTGTGGAGAAAAGGGAACCCTCTTGCACTGTTGGTGGGAATGTAATACAGCCACTATGGAGAACAGTATGGAGGTTCCTTAAAAAACTAAAAATAGAACTACCATACAACCCAGCAATCCCACTACTGGGCATATACCCTGAGAAAACCAAAATTCAAAAAGAGTCATGTACCCCAATGTTCACTGCAGCTCTATTTATAATAGCCAGGACATGGAAGCAACCTAAGTGTCTACTGGCAGATGAATGGATAAAGAAGATGTGGCATATATATACAATGGAATATTACTCAGCCATAAAAAGAAACGAAATTGAGTTATTTGTAGTGAGGGGGATGGGCCTAGAGTCTGTCATACAGTGTGAAGTCAGACAGAAAGAGAAAAACAAATACCGTATGCTAACACATATATATGGAATCTAAAAAAAGAATAAAAATAAAAATGGTTCTGAAGAACCTAGGGGCAGGACAGGAATAAAGACACAGATGTAGAGAATGGACTTGAGGACACGGGGCAGGGGGGAAGGGTAAGCTGGGACAAAGCGAGAGAGTGGCATGGACATATATACACTACCAAACGTAAGGTAGATAGCTAGTGGGAAGCAGCCGCATGGCACAGGGAGATCAGCATGGTGCTCTGTGACCACCTAGAGGGGTGGGATAGGGAGGGTGGGAGGGAGACGCAAGAGGGAGGAGATATGGGGATATATGTATCTGTAGAGCTGATTCACTTTGTTATAAAGCAGAAACTAACACACCACTGTAAAGCAATTATACTCCAATAAAGATGTTAAAAAAGAACAAAAAAAAAGAACTCATTTCAGCTGCATCTTCTGCCTTCTCCTCCATTCTTACACAACCTTGGGCCTAGTACAGCATTACGAAAGAGAACTTTCTGCTGTGGTGATGATTTTCCATATCTGCACTGCGCAGTATAGTAGCCACATGCCTTAAAATGTGGCTGGTAAAGCACAAAAACAGAATTTTAAATTTTATTTAATTTTATTAATTTAAATTTAAAAGGTCCCTTGTCAATACTGACCACCATGCTGGGTGGTACAGCTCTGCACAGACAGAGCCTGTCCTTCACTGGGAATATTTACTTTAGTATGCAGTCTGATTTAAGTCTTCTCTTTTACTCTAATTTAAGTAAGCAAATGTTATTTCCTGATTTTTACTAAAATAAATTAACTAATGAAACATTTAGTTGTTCAGAGAGAACACAGGTCATCACAGAACTAGGAACCACATTAAAATCAGTAAATCTTGTCAAGTTTACTAGAGAAAGAGAAAACTTCTCAATCTAGAAAATTAAACTTCAGCGTCAAGGAAGAACTCACTACAGGGTAAATAAACTCTGGAAGCAAACATGTTTTCTGTATTTTTGCCTCACGTGTAGTCCACAGCAGAATGCTCAGTACACAAAACTATTTGCATGTTTGTGAATGAATGAATACTAGGATAAAGTCCTTAGTCCCGGAAACTGATCATTGCTATGAATCAGACTTCATCATCAGCATAAAATCAGTCTCAAGGATGGGTTCAGAAGTAGAAGTTTCTAGTTCACACTATCTCTCAATTTTCTATTTAAAAAATTCCATTTTTACAAGTCTCACAGCAATGGTTCTCAAACTCTTTGACCCAAAGAACACTTTAAACTCAAAAACTGCTGAAAACCTTTAAAAGTTTTACTCATGGGATTAATACTTTGATATTTACTGTATTAGAAAGGAAATGGAGTAACTTTTTAAAACACAAGACTTCATAATCACAGATTCCACTGGTGGTCAGAATGATGACATCACCACACGTCAGGCAGCCTCTGGAAAAATCCATTGTACATTCATGAAAAAAGTGAGAATGAAAAAGGCAAGTAATGTGTTAGTGTTATTCTGAAAAGGGTTTGACCTCACAGACATCCCTGAAAGGGTCTTGAATCCCCCACAGGTCCCTGGGTTCTGTTTCAGCTCCTCGTCCTAAAGGAAGACAGGGCTCCATGACATTCTACCAGGAATGAGCACAGGGTGATCAGGACACCTCAGCACTGAGAAGGCAGCTGCTCTTGTCCATGTCTGCACACAAATTATGAGATGTGGTTTTTTTCAAACTGTTCCTAAGCCCATAAATATACAAAACAATCATTTAAAACATAATAGGAAATCATATGTTATATTTTAGTTTTAATATATTCTTCCTTGTCATAATCAGTCTTGGTTGGAATACAAACAACTCAAGTCTCAAGGTTTTCTTTTCCAGGGTTTTTGGTTGAGGGAAAAAGGTGTTTAAAAAAACAGCTAGAATCTTTTAAAGCTCAAATTAGACTTTATCAAGTGAAAGTAATATAGTACCCAATATAGAGTTTGACATTTTCTAGGTACTCAGTAAATGCCTATTCATTCACTTTCCAAATCAAATTTTAGTTTCCAAAGAAAATTATTTAAAAAGAAGAGAGGTGCACACTATTCTAAAGAATTCTAGTAGGAGTTCATTACCACGTAAGGCCATGGGTTTAGAAATGAAATGAAAACGTATAGCCAAGAGAGATTAAATCTGTGGCTATATGGTTGACTAGATCGACTGTTAATTAGGTCAATTGTCTAAAAGATAATAGAATTACTTCTTGGCTGATATATTTGGTCACTGAAGCCACCAAAGTAACTCCACTGCAAATTAAGTGGTCAAAGAATTTTAGAAAGCAAAATCTCGTGAAAGTCACAAAACTTTTTCTCTTAAATGTCTTAAATCTTCTGTGCTGGCTCAGGAGAAAATAAACCAGAAAACCCTGAAACATGGACACTGGTAACAGACCAAAACAAGCTTTTAAGATTTCATAACCACAGTTTAAAAAATATATGAGCATAAACTCCAAGAAGTACATCAGTGAAATGTCTAAATTAAGAAAACTGACTAGAGTATTTAAAAACAGGAAATAGCAGATAACAACGTGGTGAATGAGACTACCAAATGAGCCCTGGGAATGACCCAAAGGCCCTCCTTAGCTTTCCTCTAGGGCGGATGACATCCTATACAAGGGGTGGTGCTCCATGTCAGTTATAGAAAACGAGAACCCAACTGAGCTTTCAAAAGCAGATGGAAAGATCCTCTGGGTATGTTTGCTCCTTATGTAAATTAAGCAGTCATTATTTACTCAAAATTGAAAGGAGTGTAAATTAAAAAATAATTAAAACAGTATATACGGCATATTTTTCACACCTTACATGACACTTCAAGGAATGTCTACACAATTTTTCATGTATTCTCTACTTAGTAAGTGAATAGCTGAGGCGAATTCCACCATCTTTAACCTACGAATGAAAAACTTAATTCTCTAAAGGCAGACCCAGAGACCATCATCTATACAACTGTACAACCCAGACATCTTGGGGTCACCCCCAATCCCCTCTCTCACACACTCCTGCCTTAACTCAGCCTTCATGTCCTCAAGCTACTATCTTCTAAAGACATCTCAAGTCTCACTGGCACTGACTGATCTAAACAAATATCTCAGGTATTCAGGGTCTTTCCAAATACTCCACTTCTAATCCATACTCCACAATGCCACCAAAGTACTCTTCAAACCCCACAACTACTCCAAACATGACTTTGCCTAAAATCTTCAAATGGTACCCTAGCATCTTCAGGATAAAGTCCAAATGCTTGTGCACATGTACAAAATACCTTAAAATCTGGCCCCTCCTACCTAATTTCTTGCTTTTCCCAAATGTGCTCTGGTCCCTTCATCACCCTTCTTTCCTTCAAAAACCATTAACTAGGCACTATTTTAGGTGCCTGGCATACACAAATGAACAAAGCAAAGACCCTTGCCCTGGTGGACCTTACATTCTTATGGTAGGTAGAGAGCTGACTGACAGAGAGAGATGTGGGTAGACGGAGGACAGATGGTAGGTAGATAAATAGATGGTGTATATAGATAGACAGATTATTGGTAGATGATAGATAGCTAATAGATGGTTGACTGACAGACAAGTTGGTAGACAGATGATCAACAGACAGCTAACTAGATAGACAGATGACTGATATAGGCAGGTAGGTAGGCAGATGATAAGATTACTGATACAGATAGTGAGATGATTGACAGATGAGTAGATGGACAGACAGATGACTGAGAGCATGCCAGGGGTAACAGATGCAGTGGATGCAAACAAATCAGGATGGAAAGAGCAGGGACTGTGTATGAGATGGCATGGTGCTTTACCATTTTAATTGGGTGGTCAGAGAATGCCTCACAAAAACAGGGAACACTCAGGGAACCAGTGTGGCTGCAGAGGAGGGCGACGTGCAAGACCAGAGTGTGGAGTGACAGGAGGCCAGACCATGCACATGGTGGGTCACTGTTGCCACACGACTCTTACTCTGAGAGCAACAGGAGCTGCTGGAATTCTTGAGCAGAGGAGTGTCGCGAGCTAACGTACGTTTAGAATTCAGGGCGCCGTTATGTTGAGGACAGCCTCTGAGGGCAACCGAGTGAAGGGAACCAGAAAGAAGTAGAGGAAGTGGGACGAGGGTGCCTGGAGAGACGCCCATAGGAAACGAAGTCGCAGGGACAGGAGCTGCTGGAATTCTCTGCAGCTTCCGCCAAAGTGGGTAGAGTTCCGAGTCTGGAGTTCTAATTGGGAAGGACTAAGGCAAACCGGGGCTTCCCCTGCCCTCACGATGATGCTCACGAGAACTAAGTGATTTAAAGTAGGGCCTGAGGTAGGGGCTGGACAGGTTGGGGTCTGGTTTCCTCTGCAGAGGGCTGTGCTGGCCATGTCCCTATGGACTGGTGACAATCAATCCCCTGACGTCACCCTCCATTCTTCTCCTCAGCACCACCCCTCCATCGAGTCTTCCCCTCTGCCCACAAAGAGGGGTGGTAGTGTGCACAGGTGAGCGGAGATGCACCTGAGGCCCAGAGATCACCACCTCCTACTGTACTGTGTTCACCTCTCTCAGACTTTTACTTGAAAAGAAAAGCAGTGACACCACCACCACCTGTCCTACTGATTTCCCAAAATAACTAGGAGGATTTGAACAAGACAATATACCTTATCAAAGGCCATATAAAGTTTTTACGGTATATCATCCTCCACCCTCATCGTTAGGAAAGACATATAATGTAGGACACAGATTGTACTATGATTTAATTTCCATCTAAATTTTAAAAGTTAACACAAAAAAATACAGGTTAGAAGTGGACAGGAGATATAATCTTCTATCTGGTAAGAAGTCAGATTACAGGGTCAGACAAAGCTAGATTTGCATCCTAATTTGGTGAGTTAGTTATCATTAACAATCACTGAACTTCAATGTTCTCATCTATAAAATGGAAATAAGAACTTGACTAGTTTCTCTGAGAACTAAAGATACGGATGATCGTAAACATGTGTCTACCTGTGTGTCTAAGTGCATGTCTACATATATATCTATGTGTATGTCTACATGTGGCTATCTACCTGTATGTCTCCTGTATGTGTTACTATGTATGTGTATCTACCTGTGTGTGTCTACATGTGTGTGTGATATATAAAATGAACAACACACTCAAGACAAAGGAAAAAATGGAAACATTCCATAGCAAGTCGACAGCACATATGTGTGTGCTACCCTCCTAATTATTTGAAAGGGGCCTTTGAGATGCCCGAATGAGTACAATGTGCTCTTGGTATGTGCTAGGAGTTAAAATACCTGTGAAAAAAAAGAAAGTGGATTTGGGAACAAACTCCTGCCCTCACTCCACCCCCACATACTATCCCAGGCACCAGGCCTGAGGGGGCCAAGAAGGCAGGAGCAGCAGTGAAGCTGCACTGGGCTTCTTCCTAGTTTCTCAAGACCATTCTTCTTGCTTCCGCAGATGAAGATTTCTGATGCCATAAAATCTGTCTTACCCCTTCTTCCCTTCCAGAAAGGAGAGCAGGGCCAGGCAGTCAGGCACACAGCTCCTTAGCGGGAAGGGTGGTGGTTTATCTTGCAAGGCCCCATTAATGGAAAAATTCACAACGCTGAGAGGCTCACAGGGTTGACCCACCCACCTTGGTATGAACTGGCTGAGCTACTGCTCCTCTTGCAGTCTCAGCTTCCTCTTCTGCAACATGAAACAGTCATAAGTACTTCCCCTTTCTGTTACGAAAACCAAGTGAGATAATGCCTTTGCAAGTACTTTGCAAAATATAAAGTGATAATATAAATGTTATAATTTGGATTGTCATCATGAGCAATCCACATGTACCCTGAACTGGTGTCCCAGCAACAACACTTACTGATAATTTCCTTTTAAAAAATTAGGGAAGCAGGTAAAAGCAACTTTAATCCAGATGTTGGGGGAAAAAAAACTTTTTTCAAAAAGTAAAACATTAATCACAATACAAGTTTCCAGATGCTCAATTAATGAAAGATATTTAAGCCAGTCAAGCCCAGGTGATGACTGCAATAAAACGGAATTATGAAGATAGCATTCTTATATACAATATCATAAAACACAAAGGAAATAAACAGAGAACATACAAATTATTAAGAATCTTATTACTTTTTTGAAAATTGTACTTGAAAACAGAAATCACTGAGGTTAAAAGAGAAGGAAAAAAATACTAGCAACCAAGATTATGAAAAGTAAAACCAAACTTTTAAACAGTAACACCTAAAAGAAATAAGCAAAATTTGGCTTATGAGAGGTTACTTTTTAAGTTCTTGTGAAATTCTAAATAATGGGAACTATCTTAAAAATATAAAGAGTTATTATTTACTGAATTTTAATGTGTACCCTAGAGGGTATATTTGTGTCTGAGATAAGATAGCATCTGTGGGCCACATGACCAACCACAGGGACATCCAAACTCACTGCCTCGTACTCACACAGCTTCTGCAGACATGTGCCCACTCGTTCATTCCACCATCACCCACATTACAGACGCCACACCTGGTGCCTTACCTGACCGATAGCGCTCATCTCGTGACCCTGAGGACCTTCGGCGGTGATAGCGAGAGGCAGAGGAAGGAGTAACTGGAGCCCGGCGCTCTGGAGGCAAAGCTTGATCCACTCCTGGGTTAATGAGGAAAACAGCAAAGTAAGGAGAGGTTTACTGGCAGCTGGAGTTAACTTATTTTGCAAAACAAATCATTTGGTAGAATAAATCTCTGACTCTCTGCTTTCCCACAGTCAAGCTGAAGCACACAGGGGAGTGGGCATGGAGGGCTGGGACATCCTGGACAATGAACAGGAAAGGAAGAAGTATCCGGGGTAGGGCACGACTCAGGGCCCCAACACTACAGCCTTCAGAAACACCGGTCCAGGCTCCTTCACGTCACAAATGCCTGTTATGTCATGTGCCGTGATGCAGAGTACGCTACAAGCAATAATTCTTTAAATTACATTTATCATTAAATTAAAAGCAACTGCAAATAAGTCTTAAAGGATATTTTAATAATATAATTCAGGTAACCAGGCTGGAGCATAAACTTTCATCTTTGTTCATTCAAAATTTCAAACTCTCTGCAATCTGACTCCATTTGATGCTAAACAACTGAATAAGCTGTATTTCAATATGGCTTTGAAGAATTACCATAACTGTTTACATGGTCAGATAAAAATGATTCAATGATACTGGCCAAAAGCTGACCTAACTCTAACAATCTTGATACCTATTCACAACTAGAGTAGTCAGAGGCACAATTTAGATAAAACTTGGTACTATGGGAAAGATGTAATCACTACAGTTCAGAAATAAAGTAATTCTGAGCCCTGAGTATTAAAGATTAGTTGTTGCTTCTTCAGAAAACGGTTAGTAATGCTCAGTAGAAAGTAAACCAGAAAGAGCAATTTTAGCAAAAAACTGTCTGGTCCCTGGTTTTCTGTGATGGCTCCATATCCCTCCTATGCTGGTGATTTCTGAACCTCCCTTTTTAATGGAATGTTTGTGGGCCCTACATATTACGTTTGCTATGTTAGCACTGTACAAAAGACACCTGCACTGCAGGCCTGGGTTAGGTTCCACGGTTTTTCGTCTAGCAAGCATATTAACATTGCTAATGAACAGTCCTTGTCACTGAACTGTTCACAGCTCCAAGTCTCCTCCAGCTATTGTCTCAAATCTTTTAAAAAATTACTTTGTATTTTTATCAAACAGATGCACAGAATTTATGACATCAAAGACTACTATTAAGTCTCAAAATGAAAACAGTAGTTACCTGGTATTTACATTCATATTGAACCTTAGAATTCTAAACAAAATTATTTGTAAATTAGAAAAATTTTAATTTATTTGTATAAATATATTTATTTGAAAATTATTTATATTCATTGCCTTTCCTGTCAATTACTGTCAAGAAGTTAAATTATTAAATGTCATTCTGATACTATAATCTTTATGTAAAATCTGTTTATTTTTTTCTTCTCTCCTGTGTCAACTTTTATAACTTTTTCTTTAATCCCACTGAAGGAGGTGCAAGCAAGCGTTTCTTCCTATGGCAGGGGCATCACCAGATCTACTTCCAGTAGGTCTTTTACCTGGGCTGTTCCATTTACCCAAAGAAGGGACGTCTGGTCTCCTGTATTGTGACTTAACACAGTGTTCACAGTGTTTAGCTGGAGCTATTTTCACTCTCCAGCACATGCGCTCTGATTCAGGGCCTCTGGGTGCAGTACTGCCAGGTGTCCCCAACTCCAGAGGCTCTTAGTTCCCTTTCTCCAGAGAGCAAACATCTCTGGGGGAACAGGGAGGATGTGGATCGCCTGTTCCCTAGATGCCATGCCTACCCCCACCCCCCGCCGTGGTTTCATCAGCACCTTCATCTGCTGCCTTCCTCCCCTTGGCTAAATAAGGTGCCTCTAATTATCTACCTTATATAGCTTAAAAACACATCACTATTTCTCCCATTCTCTTGTCCTGGGATTTATACTTTATCCATTTACTGACATCGTAGTGCAGCTCTGCGAAGAAGCAGAGCTAAATGTACACCTTTGAGCTGCTGAGGTTAAACAGTGCCTGATACACACACACACACACACACACACATCTAGCTTTCAATCTCAGTAGTTACCCATCTAGTTCTTTCAAATATGCTTTTTGGAATTAATTTCAACCTTGACCCCTTCCAGGTCCCTAGGTTGTCATATACTTCCTCTGGGAAGTGTAGTCATAGCACTTACAGACCAGCTATACAGAGTTGTAGGTTAATTCTCACCTGTTGCAGTCCCTACACATCTGTCTTCAGAAAGCTAAGTCTGCATACAAGCACTGTGAACATTTACTCTCATAGGCTGAAAAACAGTTTACAACCCAAGTTTTAAAAAGAAATGAATAAATTAGACAAAAGGAGAATAGCTTCAACAGGTCACCAGCAATAGGACATTAGAAGAGACTAAAATATAAGTGTGCATATTTCAATCATTAGTTTTTATCTGACCTCACTGTAAATGAAATTTGAGGTAGCTTAAAGGTACCTCAGTCACATATGCAACTCCAAATTAGAATGACCTGGAACCACAAGAGAAGCCGGGGTAGTATAACCCATGGCCCATGACCCACAGTAAGACGAGCTGACCACATGCTGCTGCTGGGATGGGCTCCCTCCTGGTAAGGCTAACCACGAATAATTAGTAAACACATAATTATAACACAGTACTCAGCACTGCTAAGGTCTCACATTCAGGCACGGGTGAAAACTAGCTCAAAGGAAAGCCACAAGATGACCAGTGTGTCTACGACACAAGGTGAGGCATCCCAAGGAAGGTGGGGTAACTGTCCAGAAACACGCAACGCAAGGGGGATAAAAAATTCTCTTCAGGCAAAAATGAGACAGAGATCAAGACTGGATCTCTTCTCCAACAAACATCTATTAAGCACCACTAGCTTCAGATCCCACACAAAAGGGGAAATGCACTGGGGACACCGCCATGCTCTGGAGCTAGAGCCCCAACTGCTGCCATCACGATCTGACCCTGAGCCTCAGTTTCCCATCTTTAGGCAGGACTGATAAGGAACAGCCAACACTTTACAGCACTGGTGCAAGCACTTTATATTTACTAATTTATTAACATAGGCATATGACATAAGGTTCTGCCATTTCACTGAGAGAAAATGCAGGCCCAGAACTGGGTCTTGAACTCAAGCAGTCTGTGCCACTCTCGCTAGTGCCCTTCCATTTTTGATGGGCATCATTTCCTGGCGCTCCTGGGCATCTGCTGTCACTCAGAGCCCAAGCAGAGGCCAGGCCCTTGAAGCGGAGGCTACGTGCTGTTCAGTGCTGCACTCCAGGTGCAATGATCACTGGTCACATGGACCAAGTCCAGCTGGTACTTTGAATCCAGGAAGAGGTATTTTTGTGCTCTCACCACAAAACTACTGTTCAAGAGCATTCTTATAAAGAGAGATGGAAACTGCTACAATTCCAGGCTGCTGCCCAGGAACAAACTCAGAGCAGGTGAAAACTGCTGAGGTTGTGTGACATGAAGGTGTGCACACATCGATCCTTGCTTGGGACAGGGGCAGGTTAAGAGCCCAGAGAAGGCAATGACTGACTGGCTGTCTGCCTCTGGCCAAGTGCTGCCCCTGGCTCACAGGAGGGTCTCAGGAAGCACTGCAGAACCAGTAAAAGAAATTTTCAAGGCTCGTGCAGAGTGCTGCAACTCATCAATTCATATACTACAATCTCAGAGAGCTTTTGTTTCCTCTAGAATTGCCACGGGACTGTAAATAAAACTCCTCATCAGAGGAAGAAGACCAGAGGTGCATAAGAGGAAAAGAGGAAACAAAAGGACAGCACCGGAGAGAGTAAAACACACCTCGTCCCGCTGCTGAGCGTGCACCTTCCTGAGACCTCACACTTCTGCACATAGCACCCCACCTCTCCACTTCCTCAAACACCTCCATCCCCTGGGACTCCTCTCTTCCCCACCCTACACTTTATCCTCAAGGTGAGAAAGGTCACCAGGCTTGGCGCTCAGCCCTGCCCCGGGGACCTTCACAGTCACACGCCACCTGCAGCTCCCTCTCTGCCACCAGGGCCGCGACAGCCCGGAATGTCAGTCTCTCTCTTTAATCCAAGCAGGGCTCTGACTGGTTCATGTCTCTACACCCTGTGGACCACAGAACTGAGCCCTAGGCTCCTTCCCTGACTGCCAACCTCCCTCCACCACACCCTCCTCACCAGCCACCTCCCACTCGTGCCTCCAGGCTCCTGTCACACAGAAACACTCTTCCCAAGTTTTTGCCCTGTCCTATCGCTATTCACTCCTCCAAATGCTTTTTTTTCCCTCCATATGTAAAAACTTTGTTTAAGCCCAAGTGAGAGAAAGCAGAGAAATCAGCCATTTTTATTAGAACTTCAATTACTTCTAACACATGTTTAAGAAAGTTTCCCCAAAACTAACATAATATTGTAAATCAACTTTACTTCAATAAAAAAAGAAAGGTTCCCCAAAGAAAATCCTGACAATATAGTTCTGGCACCTAAACAACCCACCAATTTCAGATTATTAAATAAATGCAGGTACTTCTTTAACGCTATGGTAAACTAGACAATAGAAATCACAATAATCCTCCTATTAACCTAAGAATAAGGCCCACAGGGGCTGGTCCATTCACCCAGACACAATGGTGCACTACAGGCCAGAAGACCTGCAGTAAAGACAACTTCTAGAAAAAGTATTTCTAAATTCAGACAGTAAGGGAAATACACTGAAAAACCTTGGTTTTCAACATATTTTTAAAAGAAATCATGAAGGATGTGTACAAGATAACCTGCATAAAAATGTATGTAAGATTTAAAACAAACATCTTGATTCAAATTCTGGTCTTATTTTTACTAATTGCATAATGGGACAAATCGCTCAGCCTCTGAACCTCGGTTCCCACATGTGTTGGGGTGCAGACATGGACACATTAATACAGGAGTGACTGCTACTCCCAGGACCCTCACCGTGACTCAAGGCTCTCTGCTCCCTGCACACAGCATTCGTGGATCTCAGGGTCCCTCGACCTCACCGGGCACCCAAAGGGCTCTCACTTAAGTGAAAACATGCTTTAGGCAGTTGGTAAAACTGACAAGGATTTTTCCATATTTCAAGTTTGTACAAAAACAATTTTTGAATTGTCCCATTCTCTTCTAGCACCTAATTATACTTTCCTTCACACAACAGCACATATTTCTAACATAAGTGCCATCAAGGAGTCTGCCAGAAAATAAACAGTACAACTGTAGTACAGGTGAGAAATTTACTACTTTCACTTCATACTGACGCAAATGAGAACAGCACAAAATAGACAGAAATTTCACCATCAGCACTGTAACATCTCCCTGACCATGCTGGCCTGATTCCTACATTACTGTCACTCTTGTGTCTACCTTACCCTCCATTAGCATGAAGCCTTGCAATAAATCAGTATAAATTTGCTAACCATTTTCCTATTCATGTTTGAATTTTCGTAGGGACTCATGCCTGGAAAAGTATAGATGACCTGGAGTTCAGGGTTTCACAAGAGCCCCTACCATCGTGCATCTGTGTCTCATCCCCACATCCCAGCACTTGGCTGGCTTTGCTCAGCAGGTAAGTTCGGAGGCAATGAGAGTATATGGTCAGGATAAGGGCTTCAGATTTCTGCGTTTTCCTTATAGACTGTCCACAAAAACCCATATGAGCCAGATACAAAGTAGACACCACTCTCAATGTTCCATGCCCAGCTCCGCCTTCCATAGAGGCTCAGCTGTTCCCTGTTAACTACTGGCGTCTGGGGGAGGAACCTGATTGGTTCATGCCACCAAAAAGAAGAAACCCATCAATAATCACCAGCTGTGTGTGATAAAATAAGAATACTTCTTAGACAACTGAGAGTAGCAAGCTGTGTATCAAGATCATGACCAGGGCTTACCTAGGATACAGGTCATTTACCTTTAGGTGATGAAAGTTCATTTCCTGTAGCAACTCAGTCTGGAAAGAATTCATGCTAAGTCGCAGGCCACCCGGATTTAACTACTCATATTTCTCCTTTTCTAGCATTTAACCTTGCAGGCTACACCCCATCCATCATGAACAGATGGCATGGCTGAAAAAGTCCCCCAGGACCAGCTCTGTGTCCCTACAACCCAGGTCAGATAGGCAACACACTGCTGTGCCCAGGGAAGTGAGGGCTGCACTTTGGGAGACAAACTCTGTGGCAGGATGAAAACATAGACCAAATTGTGCACCTGGCACCAGAGAAGCAGAGCAGTTGTTAATGTGAAGAAGCAGAACCGATCAACCACAGCAGTGCCAGTAAGCTTCATTTTCTGGAGAATATAAAACACAATGGCCTGTCCTAACCCCAGCGACCAGGGAAGAAATCCTTGTCGAAGTGACACTGCACTGAGCTTTAAAAGATGCACAGGTACAGGCAGAGGGCACAAGCACGTACAGAATGCCTCACATGCACTGTGACATTGGATGTAGGCTGGAGGAGGTGAAGAGAGGTCAAGCTGCTATCCGTGAGCCCTTCTGATGCAGATGAGCCTGCACTCCGGGTGGGGCCGTCTGCCTTCTCCAGAAGAGCAAAAGTGGACAATAAACTCGCCCTAACCAAGAGAGGCTCCTCTCTGAGGAGGCTGTTCACGTGGATCCCACAGCCGATCTCCAGCGAGCAGGAAGGAAACAGACAGACTTGCCCTCTGGTCACGGTAGCCGAATTCACCAAGATTTTCACAACTACACAGTCACAGTAAGTCCTTGTAACTGAGCACAAGCCGCTTGCTGTTGGAGGAAAGGCGAGCTGGGCCTGGAGAAGACTGGATCTACATAAATCATTCACCACTCAGAAACATTTGATGCCAATCACGTGGAAAGTAATATCTAGCCAATACATGCATCATGAGACTAGAAGGACTATTTGGTCAAGGGAAGTTTCACTATTTATGGTAATGTTGGAATGCTACAACCTCACGTCACCATGGCCTTGTCATGAGAGCAGTGAAGACTCGTGTAGAAGCTAACACCACGTGACTAAGACACTCCTGGAGAGAGTGGAGAGTGGACTTTATCTTCTATTTTCACAAATTTTATCAGGTTCAGAGACTAATGAAAAATATATAGTTTCAAAGACTAATGAAAAACTGCAAGACAACTAGAACCAAATAAGTTCTCCTGAATAATATTTTCTCTTTGATAATGATTTTCAATATATTCTGACCCCTTACTTCATTAAATACATAATTTTCTTTTTTCTTTCTAGCTCTGGCACACTTTCCCTCATCCAGCTTTAGGTGAGCATTCAACACTGTGCTCCCTGAAGACAGCGTATCTTTGACTGGGTTCACTAGTCACTCACTTCTGTGCAGAGAAGAAAACCAGGAAAAAACCTGCTTCCCCAGCGCTTTGCCTGGGATGGGGTAATGCTTGGGAGTTCAGACTAGGGTGCTCAGCCGTTGCTGAAGGCTGTGGAAGCCATCCTAATTCATAATCGTGTGTCCCAAACAAAACTCCAAAGTATCTTTGAAATATCTTTAGAATACTTTCTAGAGAAGTCTTTTAAAATTTTTTTAAAATATATAAATTTATTTATTTATTTATGGCTGCACTGGGTCTTTGTTGCTGTGCGCAGGCTTTCTCTAGTTGTGTTGAATGGGGGTTACTCTTCATTGCGGTGCGCAGGCTTCTCATTGCAGTGGCTTCTCTTGTTGTGGAGCACGGGCTCTAGAGCACAGGCTCAGTAGTTGTGCTGCACAGGCTTAGTTGCTCTGTGGCATGTGGGATCTTCCTGGGCCAGGGCTCGAACCCATGTCCCCTGCACTGGCAGGCGGATTCTTAACCACTGCGCCACCATGTAAGTCCCTCTAGAGAAGTCTTAACTTTTTCTCTGATAAATAAAAATAATGTTAAAAAAAAAAAAAGAAGTTCATCAAAACACAAACTACTTTTAGAAAAGTGTATGGCGGGATAAAGGTAACTAAAAAGGAAAACAAGATATTTCTCATAAAGATCCTACACCAAAAGAATCATGTCTAAGACTGACCTAGTCAAGAAAGAATTCTCTGATTTAGATCCACGTGCTCTCCTTACTGCTTCCCAGAGACAGTCTTATACGAGTGACCATTCATCCAGGGCAACTTCTCAGAAATACAGATCAGCAATAAGAACTGCAAAACTACCTGGGCATCTGGTCGCCCAATCCCAGCATCATGGGTGAACCTGCCTTCTCCTTCCCAGTGGGAATGGCGTGGCCACAAGGGCCAGGGGGCAGTGTTCCCAAGCAGCTCTCACAGCCTCACACATCCACAGGTGCAGGAGTGAAGCATACAGAAATTGCGATGGGGCCCCTGCAGCTAATGCCCAACTCCACCACCTGCCTACCACCGCTCCGCT
>NW_006769605.1:1068308-1095590 GCF_000442215.2 Lipotes vexillifer | reverse complement strand
TCCCCACACAGACAGGCATCACGCCCATCAGCAGGCTGGCATGGAGAGGAGGGCAGAGCCACAGCGGAGAGACCCGGCTGGGTTCCCTCCTCTAAGATCCTGGAGGACAACTGTGACATAACAACTTAGTGTCTGTACCTGATTCTCAAACAATGCCTTTTATTGGAGGTAAAACCCTGACGCTTATAAATGCTTATTCCTTATTGTACTAAAAGGTGCACTGAACTCATCTTTTTGGGCTTCTTATATTCAAAATATTGCTCACTAAAATAATTTTGACCTCTGAATAGGATCACGACCTCTAAGAATACACTCTATGATTAACTGGTTCAATTTTTCAATTTCAAAACTCCATAACTGCCCTCTGGAGATAGGAATACCATGGAGCTACAGACCTTACTCCCTGAAGCAGATCTCAGAGGCCAGGATTCATTAGAGTTCATCCTTCACCCAGGTCTCTGGCTATGAGACAAAGTTTAGCGGAATATCAACAATTTTAGGAAGAACTGTATGATCTGTCATGCATTCTTCTTTTTAAAGTGTTTTGTAAGTGGTGCTCCAAATGCAAAAATATGGTTGTAAAAACCGAGTATTATATTTTAATAGAAAACACTCAAAAACTGGGCCCTGAGTCAGCAGGATGATCATGACAAGCTCTTTGCCCAAGGAGCACTGTGGCCTCGATAAGTCGCACAAGTTCAAATGGAGAACAGGGGCTCAGAAAGAGGACCCCCTATGTTCCCCCAAGGCTGAGCCCTCACTTCTGTTTAGAAAGGCATTAGGTGGACAGTCCACTGCAAACGTGCCCTGCCGTGGGGTGGGTGTGTGTGTGTGTGTGTGTCTCTCTCTCTCTCTCTCAGTTAAGTGCGCTCACCGAAACGAAAGTAAAACAGTGGCCGGTTTCCTGCGGTGCTGGCCGCCCGCTCTCTGACCGCGGCGTCTCGGATGTCACACACCCCGATGTTGCCAGCCTGCAGCATTCTTCTCGGGGCTCCTTCACTGTGCTGCAGTCTACACCGGACCACGGCAGCTCCATTCGCTGCTGTAACAAGTTGAAAAAAAACTAATTAATTCAAACTTTAGTTTTTTTTAAATTTGTTACAGCACCGAGCAGAGCGGCCGACCCCATGCAGAACAGCATAAAGAACATCAAAGGGACCACGCCACACAGGGCCACCCTCAGCGCTCAGCAACACGGGTCAGCCACGTTCCTGGCACTGTCGCAGCTCCAGAGCCATCTTCTGGGAAGGTGCAGAACTGCTTCTGTTTCACTTTTGTTTCGTAAGGCACGGACAATAAAATCTAGCAACCCAAAGGGCCTACAGTCTCCCCACCAGCCTTCCTCCAAGACCAGGAGGGGCCACGTGCAGACAGGAATTCATCACAACAGCTCTGCTGGAGCACGAGAGGAGGAAAGCGGGGAGACCACATCTAGTCGTCTGCCCACGTGTGCTCTGAAGTCTCTCACACATGGGGTCAGCTAGACAACACACCTATTTTCCATCCACTCAGACAGCGCAGAGCTTCTTCCCTTTACAGACTAGACAGCAGGAAAACCCAGGCCGTCAGCTAAGGCAGGCCTGTGCAGCCGGTCCATCTTTATGTTAACTCTCTTAAGTACGGAGAAAAGAAAGAAATCACACACAACCAAACAAAGCTAAAAAAGCAGCAGAAACTCAACACACAAGTTAAGTGTCCTGGAATGTGAGCCACAGGTGGGGACACTCCTTCTGCGCCCATAGCACTGGAGGCTGTGTCACAGCCCGGAGAGCCGGTGGGCCTGTGCTGGGCCTGCACATGCAGACTTGAACCTCTTCTAGCAGAAGCGGCTCAGCAGAGCTTCACATCTGTTCCAACAGTGAACAATGGAGAGTCCATTTCCAGTGGACAGTGTTGCTGTCCTTCCTCCTGGAGGACTTGTGTTAGCTTTAAGCCTTTCCTGATGCCCAGAAAATTCTCAAGGTTGCCCTCGGGCTGAACTGAGCTTACATCAGAACGGAGTGTTACAACTGCAGCCCAGTATCATCTTCCTTTCCCTGAAATGTACAGAACCCAGCTCGAGGGCAGAAATTCTACACACTTGCACACGTGAAAATGCTGGAATTAAACAGAATTTGTACTTGGGGAAGAATCCATTACGTTGACAATCACGTTTCAGAAAACAACCAACCTTTATGATTTTATAATACCAGGCAGGATGTTACATCATTTTCTAAATTTCTAGATTGGCCCTCCACCCCCAACCAATGACGTCAATGAAAACCTTGGATTAATTTAAACCATTATCAATAAATTTAACTCACTAAGACAAAAGTCATGTTTAAACCATAAATGCTCTCACATTTTTTATGATTATAGCCATTTTAAAGTAATCAAACATACTACTGCAGCTCTATGAATAAAGTACCTAAACTTATTAAACTTATTAGGCACATTTATAGAAAAGTCGTATGTATCTTCTAAATTCACAAAATATCCTGCAATCACACAAAGGAGTAGGATGTGCCTAGTGCCACCTCAATGGCGTGATCTGCATGCAGACTGGGGACTGAGGGAGGACTTGTGCTCAGCTGTTCTCTCGCATGTTGCAGTTAACTCTTAAAATGGGATGCTTTATGCTACTCATCAAGGTTTACATACTCGGAGGCTGGGGCAGGTAGGCGCCAATCAATTTCGATCTCTTCTTTTCATATCCTTTTTGTGTGATGTCACCTGTAAGAGAAGGAAAGGGAAGTTCAGAATGCTTTCACAAGTAGAGCTGAACACTCAACTGTGAAGACACAGTCACATCTGTGTGTGTCTTCTATTTCCTTATAATTTAAGAAGAAAGCACTCCGTATCATTCACCTTGACATTTCCGCTGCTCACAAATAAATACTCATTTAAGTTATATAAAATCCTTCACTACGCGCAGACATGCTTGTCCCTGGCCCCTTCTCACAAGGTTTTGGCTCTGATGGGGTCCCGAATTAGATTCTTGCAATCTTATTCACATCTGTGGGGCAGGAAACCTCCCCGATCTACACGGCTCTCATTAACTCAATCAACAACGGATTCTGCAGGTGTCTACCCCAGTGAGAGCTGGCCAAAACCACCACTGATTAGCATCTTCCTCCATTAATGAGACTTTTTTCTTATCAGGTGTGTCGGTCCCAAGGACTATACTTACTGCTAGTGTATTTTTGAAAATGTCTAAGACGAAATAAAAGAGTAGATAAAACAAAGCAAGAGAACATAGGACCTATGGAATCCAAAATATATGAGAAAGAAGCTTATCAATAAAACAGGAAGTAAATTGCTGATGCCAGAGATTCAAGAGCCATTGCTAGGCTGGCATTTTCCCCAAGTGCCAAGTACCTGGGACAAATAACCTTTATGACGTGCAACAGCCTTGCCCAATTACAAGCTCGAATGTACCCAAAATGCTGACTTGTGCCCTTGAATTTTTCTGAAACTGTTAAATTTTTTCCTAATATTCTGACCAAGCCATCATTCCTAGAAGAGCTAGACACTAAAGTTTTAATAAAAATACAGCAAACAAATGAAAAGTTATAATGAGTCACACACAAGTTGCTAAGTCCGCTTTTCCTGGTGGTGGCGCTCGCTACATTTGATCAAACCAGAGGGCACCCTGACCCAACCAGCTCACAGCTCACTGCAGTCTTGTCCAGCCCACAAAACACATGATTAGTTTATGCACATGGAGCTGTAAACAACACAAATATATGAAAACACATCCCGCTATTGACTATTGAGCGTTTTTGGTGCTAAAACAAACTGACCGCTCTTTGAAGACAATAAAACTACGAGAAAGCTATTTTTTGTGCTAATTGTGCTGCTGCTCAGCATTTTATAAACTCAAAACCAGTTTGCTCCCTGAGGGGATGCCTAGAGGAAAACAGAAGCACGAGACAGGGAAAGGAGCACGTGCGTGAGGGTGTGTTGGTGGGAAAAGCACATACTGGCCTGTTGGGAGGCCACCTGAGCACAGGGTAGACACCTACTGTTTACCGGGTGTTTCCCTCTGGTGCTCTCCCTTTCCCAGCCAACCCCACAGCTGCTCTGCACAGTCCTGCCATCAAATCCTAGCCTGATGAACCAGCCCCTTCCAGCTTGTTCGTCACCCAAAGCTCAGCTTAAGTTTTGAGGAGATCAAGATGGCAGAGCAGGAAGATGTGGAGCTCACCTCCCCCCATGAACAAATCTAAACTACATCTACGTGTGGAACAATTCTCACCGAAAACTAACTGGAGACTGGCAGAAAGACTCCTGTACAACTGGGGCTATAAGGAAGAGCCACATGGAATAGGGTAGGAAGAGAAGTGATCAGGTCAGGAGCTGTGCCCCACGGAGGGGACTCAGAGGAAGAGGGAGCTCACAGGAGCAGAGATCTGCCCTGGGGAGCGAGCGGTTCGGCCACAGATCAGGCTCCCTGGTCCTGGGGTCTGACACAGTGAAGATGAGTGCCCTTGGCTGGTTGGAGGGTCCATGGACTAACAGGAGGGCTGTGGGAAGCCTGGGCTCCACGGTGAGGAGTGTGCACGCCAGCTTGCTCCCATGCAGGGTGGAGTGAGGGCTGCTCCAGCAGCTGCTGGTTTCCCATAGCCTCAGCCAAGCGACCGCTCCAGTCCCGCTTACTTCATGATGGGGAGAGGGCCCAGCTGTAAGACTCAGAGCAGCTCAGACCCAAAGCAGCGACTGAGTGGGGTGGCGGCAACCACTAGCAGCGCTTACACAGGTGGTGAGTCAGAAGCAGCCCTGACCTCTGTCAGCAGCCAAACCCCCCAACCCCGCTGACAGCCCACACAGGCACCTCTTGCTTCAGCACTGCTGGGGCGAGGGGACTGGTGCGGGGAGCGTGGAAAATATACACTTAAAGGGAATGGAGCCGGCTTGGACCTGACCCTCAGGGCTTCTGCTCCAGCAACTTGGGACCCGGCCCGGCCCTGATAGGGTGTTGACGCTATCGAGCAGAGGGGAAGCCCAGCTCACACCTGGCTACAGCCCTCACCCCTCCCTCTTCAGCCCCTTCTCCTAAAAGTTGAGAGCTGCTAGCACACCCTGGGGTAAGACATAACTTGTGCTCACAACAGATAATGAAGCAAAAATAAACAATTTACCAGATAAAGAATTCAAAGCATTATTAATAAGGATGCTAACTAAACTTGGGAAAGGAATAGATGAACATGGTGAGAATTTTAGTAAGAAACTAGAAAATATTTTTTTTAAAAAAGAACCAGTCAGAATTGAAGAACACAATAAGTGAAATGAAAAACACACTAGAAGGAAAAGCAGATTAGGTGATAGTGAAGAACACATAAGTGATCTGGAAGATAGAATAATGGAAATCACACAAGAAGAACAGTAAAAAGAAAAGCAAATTTAAAAATGAGAACAGTTTAAACGATCTCTGGGACAACATCAAGCACACTAACAACCACATTATGAGGTTCCAGAAGAAGAGACAGAGAAGAGGGTAAAAATGTATTTGATGAAGTTATGGCTGAAAACTTTACAAACCTAAAGAAGGAAACAGACATCCAGGTACAGGAAGCAGAGAGTCCCATCCCAAACAAGATGAACTCAGAGAGACCCACACCAAGGCATATCATAATTAAAATGGCAAAAGTTACAGATAGAGGATTCCAATGGCAGCAAGAGAGAAACAAAGAGTCTCATTCAAGGGAACCCCCATAAGGCTATCAGCTGATTTTTCAGCAGAAATATTGCAGGCTAGAAGGGAATGGCGTGATACATTTAAAGTGCTGAAAACCTGCAACCTAGGATACTCTCCCCAGCAAGGTTACCATTCAGAATTGAAGAAGAGATAAAGAACTTCTCAGACAAGCAAAAACTAAAAGACTTCATCAATACTGAACCTACCCTAAAAGGAATGTTAAAGGATCTTCTCTAAGTGGAAAAGAAAAGGCTACAACAAGAAGAATCTATACGAAAAGAAAAATCCCACTAGTAAAGGCAGACATATAGTAAAGGCTGAGGATCAACCATTTAAGCTAGTAGAAAGATTAAAAGACAAAGTTCAGCTCAAGTTGTAAAAATTTCTCAGATGAACATTTAAGTATGGGGGGGGGGTCCCCTCCCTTGAAGCCAACCTCAAAGGACACTCACTATTCACTCTCATTTTAAATGTGGTCTTACTTTGGAAAGCTCCAGTTGTTAAGATCCTGGCCTAAAGGAACACAGGCGCTTTCCGCGTGAAGCCACAGCTCCTCTTTAAAGGGGAGATGTTAATGTCGGCCTCACAGGGGCGTCCACTCAGGTTCCTGACCCCACAGACTCAGCAAGGCTGGGCGGGAGGCAGAGTCAGTACCTCCACACAGGTGTTCTATTTCAGCTCCACTACTAAATCATGCCACTAAGTCATATCGGAGAACCTCCAGATATGACTCAGAAATCCCAGGCTGCTATCATCTTTCGAAACCTAGAAGACGGAAAGGGAGACACTATTTATTGAATAACTTCCACACCCCACGAATTTTATCTAAATCACAGGTTGGAAAACTACAAATCCAGCCTGTGGGCTGTTTTTGGAAATAAAGTTTTACCAGCACACAGCCATACTCCCTGGTAAGCACCACAACACACAGCGTGCAGACTGCATAGCCAGAAGTATTAACTACACGGCCCTGTCCTATGCGTCCTAAATAATCTCTTTTAATCCTTATAACAACTGATTTTACAGGTAAGAAATCGAGGTGCAAATAATGGTTATATTTCTCGCCCAGGCCCCCATATCTAAGAAGAAAACCACCTCTGTCCAAGTCCAAAACTTTTCCCATGAAAGCCACACCCAGAGTCCCCACTCGAGCCTCCACTCTGTGACCACTGGTCAACATTCTTGCCACCTGATGTCCTGCCCAGCTCTCCGCTTGATCCGGACACCCTCCTCAGGGACAACCTCTCACCCCACTGCCCGTTTCCATGCCCCCAGCCCCTGCCCTGTCTCAGTGACATCCCAGCCTTGCGCTCTGGCCACACAGACTTCTGCACAAGTCTCATGAGGCCTCAGAGGGCTGCTTACAGTTTGTTTTTGTAACATATACGAGTGGCTTATCTTCAAAGCCAGGCTGTGACACCTTCACGGGTCAGTGTCCTACAGAACCGAGTATGACCCCTCTGTTTTACAGACCAGGACTATGTATTGATGGAGTTAATCACAAATGAGCAGCAGACACCAACATACAGAATGACTTCAAATAAGTGACTGGACAGATGCTGCATTCATAATCAGCGAAAATGCCTGGTGATTGTTTAACTGTTTAGTGGCCACATGTGGGGAAAGGACAGAGGGAAATCGATGATTATTCCATTATTAAAGTGTATGAAACACCAGCATGGCTCATGTGTTACGTAAAGGATCCAGCGTCTGCGGCAGGAGCAGGTTCCTCAGGCGTCCCAAGCATGAGGGCTAAAATGTCCTCGCTGCGTTTCCTTCTCCATGCAGAAAGTCCAGTTATTTTTAACTCTGGAGCTACTTTAGCATCTGGTAGACTGAGGTCCAATAGACTATGTCAAACTCGCTGCAAATTTATATAAGTAGGGCGATCTTGTGTTCTGAAGCAACCAATGAGGATAATATAGTAAGACAGATAGAGAGGTAGATGAATGGAGATAGAAAGAATAAACTGAAAGGATAGATGACTGATAGAAGGAAGAAAGATGGATGAAAGATGGGTAGGACAGACAGAAGCTGGCTAGCTTTACACACAACTCCATCCACCCAGAGCCCCTCCTTGGTTTCTGTCTGAGGTTGACCTACAATCAGTGCCATGGTATCACCATGGAAACACAGTGTTTCTCTTCACTTTACATCCATTCAGGCTAAAGCTGGATGCTTTATAAAGCATCCAACTTTGGCTGCTCCTCCCCTCTGCTCCTCACTTTGGATCTATAATGAGCACACAGTCTTCAGGATGAAACTCTGTAAACTCAATGCAGAAAGGCTATGAGAGAGAGGAACCCTACTCCACATCACATTTCTAAGCAAAACTTTATTAAAACCTATCAGTCTATAAAGACTATTCCATGGTTTACAGCAGGTTAATTAGTATTCTTGCAACCTGTAAGCTAAAAGAACACTATCAAGAAAACATGTAGATCACTTCACCCATGCTGCGTCTACATTTTGCTCCTTGAAAAGGAGCAAACAGTTGCTGATGTTAAAGGACATGGACCACAGGATCCCTTGCTTGAGAATTTCCCATACAAAATTCCAAAGAGTGTATTTTCCATGCTTTGATATTCAAGACACCTATCTAACTCTCCTTTCATTTTAGGAATAAGAATGTATGACAGAAAAGTAAACACATAAATCGTTTGTAACTTCAGTGAAGAGAAAATAAAAGTGATTTTTTGAGACACTTTCTACTTTACCAAAAATGTTATTTATATTATTATTCTTGGACAAAGAAGTTCCATAAGACCAAGAATTGCAACAGTAGAAATTAAAGTTCTCATGTGTTCTGTAACAAAGGAAAGAGAGATTTACAGCCAAGTCATAAATTTGAACTGAAAATGCAAGTCAAGTAAAGCCCCCAATGTACGGTTGAATCTCACTAAGACAGAGACCATTCTCCCCGCCCCACCCCGCCCCGCCCCCACCCTGGGAAGAATTCTCTTTCTTACTTATATTGTAGTCCAGATTTTCCAGGCAAACCCTGAGTCTTAGAAAAGTGAAGGAAAAACCAGCCTAGAAAATGCAAGAAGGGAGGTGATATTGCAGCTCCTCTCTTTTTCCATCCTGGCCTCATTCTGGCAAACTTGGACCCCACAGCAATTTGCAGAGCCCTGTGGGTGTCGGGTCAGAATAGGACAACCCGTAGAGCCAGGAATACCCCCAAGAGGGGAGTATGTGCCCCAGAGCCACCTCCACAGCTGGGTAAGTGCCGAGTAAACAGACCAGCCTAACAGGGATGGTTTCCATTCTTGGTGTCAGGAGTTTATTATTTAATGCTGGAACGAATGCTTTATATAACAAAGCAATCATTTCCATGTTTGGAATTTTATGGCTGTCAGGAACCTTCAGAACTCCTCTCTCCTAAGCCACTGGCTTTATAAGGCTTAGGGAGCACCCTTGACGGCTTTTCCCCTCCTACCCAGCTGCTGGAGGCACATTTGTCATCTCTGTGGGAAGCTTTTCTTTTCTGCAGAGAGACTGTGCTGTCCCGGCAAGAACCCACCTGTCCAGGGGAGTAGAAGCAGGCAGACCGGGAACCTCTCCTCGCCCTGAACACAAACCATACATCAGCTAACTTCTCTGGTCTCATCTTTCTCAGTGATAAAATATTGGTAATAACACCTATCACCTTCCACCGTAGTTGAAAAGATCAAATACACAGAACGTGAAACGTCTCAGAAAGCATGAAATAGGGAAGAAAACATAGTTTAAAAACCCAACAAGTACTCATGTGGCACCTATCACACGTGCAAACTTGTGAAGGACACTACCAGGCTCCCAGGCGCTGCACCTGCTCCAAGTTGGGCGGGAAGAATTCCATGCTGGGCGAGCCAGCCAGCAGTACATGCGAAGAGCAGGATGGCTCCAGGGGAGTGAGGCCGAAGGCAGCAGATGACAGAGGTATCAGAAATCCTGAGGAAACTTGAAATCCCAACCTCTTAGGCATCCACGCGCTTCTCTTTTATCCCCGCCACAGTAACCGGACCTGGGGTGCCATCAGCTCTCCCTGTGTCGACCACACAGCGGCTCGCAGCTCTGGATCTCAGTCCCCAGCGCCCGCCCGCTCCGCACCCACTGACCTACCACTAGGAGGGTGGTGAGACAGCGGGGCCTCGTCTTTGGAGCCTGGCGAAGGCTGCTCCGGGACTGTGCGCAAACCCATCAGCAGCACCTTCACGTCCGTCCAGAGCCTGGCCCACATCTCGAGATGTCACAACACTTCCCAGTTATTGTGTTTTCCTTTGTTACTATCTTACTACTGGATTTATCACTCTTTCATTTTTCTCAGGTTTATGCCATATTTCCAATGTAAAATTTAGAAATTTGAGTTCTATAAGGATATTTTAAGTAAGGTAATCAGGATAAATATAAACCCTTCTCTAGGATTATAACATCACCAACGCTTATTCAAATGCTCAGGATGATGGAAAACAATTCTCAACATGATTGGGATTTGTACGTTTATGGGAATAACCATAAAGTTCCTCAAAACATTTAGTTAATGGCATGACCAGAAAGAAAAAAATATATTTTAAATATGCACTATGTTGAAATCTTAACTCTAGCCAGTAAGGTCCGGATGTTACCATTTAACTTTGACACTTGTCAGAGTGAGGAAGGGTGAGTGCAGGTCCACAAACACAGGGGCACCCCCAGCTCCAGCATCTTTTCATCCTCTTACAGAGTCTTCCACAGAACAGAAGTTTTCATCTTGATGAAGTCCAGTTTATCCATTTTTCATTTTAGGGACTGTGCGTGTATTTATTTATTTAAATAAATTCATTTTATTTATTTAATTTTTGGCTGCATTGGGTCTTCGTTTCTGTGTGAGGGCTTTCTCTAGTTGCGGCGAGCGGGGGCCACTCTTCATCGCGGTGCGTGGGCCTCTCACTGTCGCGGCCTCTCTTGTTGCGCAGCACAGGCTCCAGACGCACAGGCTCAGTAGCCGCGGCATGTGGGATCTTCCCAGACCAGGGCTCGAAGCTGTGTCCCCTGCATTAGCAGGCAGATTCTCAACTACTGTGCCACCAGGGAAGCCCGGGGACTGTGCTTTTAGTGTCAATCTAAGAACTCTTTGCCTCATCCTCAGATTTGAAGACCTCTCTATTTTGCTAGATGTTTTGTAGTTTTACATCTTACACTGAGATCTATGATCCTTAAGTTAATTTTTGTATAAGGTGTGGGATTCAGGTCTAGATTTTTTTTTTGGCCTATGGATGTCCAATTCCTCCAACATGATTCATGGAACAGGGCATCCCTCCACCATTGAATTGGTTTTGCTCCTTGGTCAAAAATTAATTGGGCATTTTGTGTAGGTCTGAGTTCCCCACCCCATTCCACTGCACTGTGGGTCTAACCCACACTCTTGACAACTGTGGCTACACAGGAAGCCTTAGCACGGGGAAGAATGATTTCTCCTACTTTATTCTCGTCAAAGCTGTTTCGGCTATTCAAGGGCTTTTCCCTTTCCACATAAATTTTAGGAAAAGTTTGTTATGTCTACCACAAAGCTGAGAACTTGATAGGAGTTCTCTTAAATCTACAGATCAATTTAGGAAGAACTGACATCTTTACACATTGCATCATCTGATCCATGAACAAGGTATTTAACTCTGATTTCTTTCACCAGCATTTTGTGATTTTCATCATCCTGATCCTTTGATAACGCACATTTCCATATGGAACCTCTATCCTTAGGTTCCCAAAGAAAACAGTCCAACTCCAGGTCAATTCTAGAGTGTATGTGCCTGGCTCATCCCCTTTTGACGATTTCGGACAACATCCTCTGAGCCATCAGCCAGGATGAACGAAGAAGGGAGGGCCCAGCCCTGACCACACGTGACCTGACAGTAAGAAAAACCACAGCACAAGCAGCCATAACCCTGTGCGTGGAGAAGGCACAGACCTGGATTCGGGAAGTGGGGACTGGCTCCCAGGGGGTCACTTACCCGGCTGTAAGTCGGCTAGGAGCGCAACCTCCCCAGCCCTCAGTTTTCCCATCTGTACAACGAGGAGCCAGACTCGGATCTACAAAGCCTCAAGAGCCCTGCAGTGAAAGCAGGGGTGCAGAGCAGACCCAGAGGGCTTCCCTCTTAGAGGTGAGACTACGGAGAGGCAGAGAGATGTAAGGGAGAACAGGAATGCGCACGCGAGAAGGGACAGAGGGGAGCAGGGGTTTGGTTCTGTGGAGACTGGGCAAAGCGCAACATGACAAGCAGCTGCAGCGTGTGCGAGAGAAAACGTGCAAGAACCCAGAAGTTCAACGTGAAATACAGCAAGGGATTCACCACAGGATCCTAAGACAAGAAAACAGGGCTTATGGAAATCAGGTAATTTTAATTAAGCCTAAAAACACAGTTTAGGAGCGAAGCATGGTTTAAAATTTCTCTTTGAATGTGAAGCGGTAGGTTGGTAACTAGGGCATCCAGCCCACACTGAAGGGTGCTCGTGCTCTCCCGACATTTGGGGAGGGGCTGCTGTTCTCACCCAGCATCCCAGGCAGACCCTCAACCCAGAGCACCAAGTCCTCCACTTACTCAGAAGCCCACTCTTCTCCTTGTGCCCACGCGTGGGGTCTCACCGCCCCCACTGGGAGCCCCGCAGTCCCAGGATGCCACGTCACACCAGGTGAGCGCATCACAGGTAAACAAGGTCTAGGTTCTGTGCACTAGCTTCCTGGCTTCAGGCAACCACGTTCCCCTTTCACACTGTAAACTCCTCATCAGTAAGAACATCCTCCATCCCATCATCACTGGATAGGGCACAAAGCAAATACATCCACCACTTGGAGCCTCAAGCCGTGAGGACCACCCCGCTGGAGATTCCATGTGTAGGGGGCAGAGGAAGGGCTCCTCTCAAAAATCAGACAGCTCTTTTGTTTAGAGGCAGAACCAAGGCAAAAACTGTGTTTTTGAGCAGGAACAAGGCCCTTTTAACACAAGATTTACAGAGCATTTATGTAAAGTACATGTCACAGGAACTTGCATGGACCAAACGCAGGAAAACATCAACCCATCGCATCAGCTGGATGAACCCCAATGAGCCCCTTCTCTTGTGAGGAAATATTTAAGTACACACACACTCATATTTTCTCCAAAGTTAAATTTAAAAAACCATTTCTGGCACAATGAGCTTAAGTGCTTAAGTGGAAGTAAATGGGAAAAAAAAAAAAAACAGAAAAGCCCAACCCTGTGATTCCTTCCCCATCCCCCCAAACTGTTAATAGATTTTTGAATACTGGTCCGTGTGGGAAGACTTCTGTTTTTTCAAGTAAATGAATCACTGAAGAAAAATATAAAAGATGCTAAAGTGTACCTTGCAGATTTAAAAAAAATTACCGGGCAAGGAGAAAGTACACACACTTTATCGCCTCCAGCAGTTTCTGGTTGTTCCACCGTAGCAGCTACTTTTCTTTTTACCAACTTCAGAATGAATCCTCACCGATGGTTAAGGAGGAAGGGAAGAACCTGCATCTCTACTTGTAACACCCGTTTGGTGCTGCAATTAGCTGACGACTCTGTCTTCTGCCAAAAGCTTATCCTCTACAAACTTACACGTGATCCAGTAAAGATCAATCCCACGATGTACATCAGTTACATAGCTCTAGACAAACCTGATTTGTGGAAGCCAGATGCTCAGCATTCATCTAAAGAGCACAATGATAAGACAGACGCTTCACTGTGACAGTCCCCCAGGACATGGGCTACAGAATACAGGGAACATGGAGGGAGGCAGAAATGAAATTTCTTGAGGCAACTATCATACATTGGGAGGTGGAATCTCCAAACGTAAGTGCCACAAAATTAGTTATTTTGGAATAGGCTGGGATAGGGAAGATATCTGTGAAGAGTTTTAAAAACACTTCAATTTTTGCAACATTCCGCTATGCAGTTGACCTATTTCCTAGCAATCTTCTCTGTGGCGACAACAATCTTGTCCCCATTACTCTTCTGGCCTGTGATCACTTCTTGCTTCACTAAGGGCAAAGAAAGGAATAAGACATCTATAAAGTGTTGAGTCCAAGAAAGCATTCTTGGTCTGAACATAAGATAACCAACTGAAGGAAAGTGCTTGGAGCATTTCCCCTGAACCTCGCTGGCTGTGCGCAGGCGACTCTGGGGGAACACGATGTCTCTGACAGCCAGCCACCTGGGCTACACAAGCCTCGCGTGCTTCTCTCTCCCAGTCCCAGCCAACTCTCACTCCACCAGGACTCAGGATGGGGCCAGGCTCAACATCTGCCGCAGATGAGCAGTACAGACACTGTCATCCTTGCTTCTCCTGGCCCCCAGGCAGCTTTCTTTAGTGGGCTTGTTAGGAATGCACTTTCTGTCCATCAGTGACTGTTTGACTTACGTTTTATTTACCTGAAATTCAATTTCTACCCATTTCTTCTCAGCTAAATAAAATTCTTCAAGGAGGAAATCTGCTCACCTTCCCCTTTACTTCCCTTGACTATTTAATCTTCCATCAGCATACACAGCACCTCAGTGCCAACTCACACTCTACCCAAGATACAGCTGAAGCCCAAAAAAACTTCCACTGTGCCACTGAGTTAAGGAATCTATGAGAATATGTTGAATCCTACTGGCTAATAATTAATAAAAAATTTCAAAACTCTGTAAATGCTTACGTATAAGTTTCTCTGTACTGTATGATTTATTTGCAAACTGACATTTCTTACCAACATTACTCTAGTTTACAAAGAACTGTTGACCGTATGAAGAATGACTTCCTGTTTTCGTGGAAGGAACCAATTCTGAAAAACTTAGTCTAGATAATTTTCTCCCCTAAGCAGGCAGACCCTCCTCAACATTCCTGATTACTCTGAATGGACTGAGAATAGCTTGTTCAGTGGAAACGACACCACCTGATCCCCTCGATGGCAAGACTGGTGGATGTGCACCTGCAGACTGGTTGCCAGCACTGGCCCCAGGAACCAAGGCAGCCACATCTGTCATCTGTGTCCCTTTTTGAACTGCTGGGCTTTTCCAAAGGACACCGGGACTTCTAGTCGTCATTCATCAAACTGTTCATGTTACCCTACAGAATCGACACACTAATCCCTGGAACTTCATAATGACACAAGTGCTAGCTTAGGGACCCAAGACCACCATGGTTGGAGGAGGGTAGATGGACCCCAACTCTAAGCTGGTCAGCTCCTGCTCAGAAAGGTTCCTGGGCCACCTCAGAGAGTAAGTTTAGACCCAGAAAATAAAACTGGCGACCCCCTCAGCAAGCCCAGACCACGTATAAACGTTTACAGGGATTTGGGCCAGGTCAGGTCCTCTGCGCAAAGCCACACACTAGGAGCACCCTGGTAGACGTACTCACTTACCTCAAAAACCACCCCTGCCCCAGGTCAGCCAGCGGTCAGGGTCAGAGGTAGGCTCACACTCTGCTCCCTGCAGCTGTTCTGCCTTTCCCACCAGCAGGGCCCCGAGCAGCTTCAGGAAGCCCAAGATGCTGATCAGGAGACCGCCTGTCACAGGCACGGTGATGTAAGCCTAGTTTTCCTCTTTGAAATGAGGGGCCACCACAGCCCTCTGTTTCTTCTCTCAGACGGGATAGAAGACAGTATCAAAGGGGCACTCTGACCTGGAAATCCAGGATCTGAAGAGCACACTGCTACTGTCCAAGACTGAATCACCTCTGAAATGGCTACAAAATACAGCTTTCACTTGGCCCTTATTAAATAAGCTTCATACTCATTCCTACTCAAAATTCCCAAACACCATGGAAGTGACCCTGACTTTTATTTTCCCATTCATTCATCCAAGAGATCCTACTATGTGCCAGAAACAGACACAACCCCTATCACTAAACAACTGCTGAATGAAAGATTAAATAACAGTTACATTCTCACTTTTAAACCATGTTTAACGATGTACATAAAGTGGTGCCTAAATTAATGAGTCCAGTAACTTTCTTAAACAAATTGCCCCATCTGGGCAAGTAGTGGGAATAAAATGGAGACAAAGATTTTATTAGAAAGATAAAAATCACTGAATATTATCTCCCTCTTATAGTTTTGTAAGATGCAGAATATTCTAGGATTTTTATATCATTTTATCTTCAAATTATACATATATAAATATATATAACATATATAAATATTATATTATTATATGTATAAATATATATATTTAAATATTTATACATATAAACTTAAAAATACTGCTTTCTAAAATAATGGCTCTGTCCTGAAAAGGCCTGCAGTTAAAGGATTTGGGGGGGTGGGGGGCAGGAAGGCAAAAAACATACTAGAAGACGTGTAGTAGGCTAGTTATTTTTAGTAAGTTTGTATAATGGTTACTTCTTTTTGTGAGACGAATGAGCTACAGGAATTCCCCCAGCAAACACTCTGAGGCTTCCTGTGCACAAAATCACTTTCAAGGTCAAAATTACCCTGAACTACTGGGAATAAAACATCTGGATAATCTTGGCATATAATGTGCGTGATAAAGTTCTGATGAGTCCACTACCTAATATTAAATAATAATAACCATGACAGTACAAACTTCTAACTTATGGAAACATTATGCTTTCTAAACATTTTGCCCAACTTTGATCACGTGGCAATTATTAATAATACATCTATTCAAAAGGTAAATAATGAAGCATAATGTATACAATCCTCTACCCACTGATGTGTCATTAGAAGTGGAAGGCGCTGTAAACAAAGATCTCTGCTTTAGTTTTGGAACCCACAATCTCTGCTGGATTTGCGAGTACATGTGTATTTAGAGGTAATCTTTACAAAGTATGCATATTCCAAAATATGCTCCATACAATCACAGGATAAGAAAAAAAAACCCTCTTCCATTTGAAATAAGAAAAAATAATGAGGAATCAAAGTTTAAATCAATATGCAAAGACAATGTGAAAATGTGCTCATGTTGCAAACTAGCTTGGATAGCAAAGCAATTCAGACAAGCCAAGGACCAGGGTAGAAAAGCACAGGTGAAAATGAAATGACACTTAACTGAGTGTGCAAGCCCAGTGGTTAAGGATGTACAACAGTGTTCGCTCATCTGCAGTAACTCTTCTATGCCTACACTGTTTGGAGTCCTTGGCACTTAAACTCAAATTTCCACCCACTTTGAGACTGTTGTCTGTCCTGCCTACCTGGTAAGGAGCAGGGACATTCCTGACCATTATTCCTGGGCTTCCCATAGGCCCTGCAGTCAGGGTACAGTCAGCCACTTAACACATCCACTGAAGTGTTGGACACATCAGGGTAACCCAGTGACTGCTTTTTTACCCCAGTGCTTTCTCACCAACTGCCCTTAATGGGTCCTTTTACATTTTCTGTTCGTAAATTTTTACCTTCCTAAGGCATGTGGTATTGAAAATTTTAAAATGCAGCCCACAAATATATGTGGTTTTGGTTTGTTTCTGTTTTTGTTTTTGTCCTAGAGGCATATTATTAAGGTAAACCAAATTCACAAAGATTATAAGGGTTTCCTGAAAACTGACTTCTAATTTTGAGGGAAAAAATGGCTCTCTACTATTAATACTGATATAGAAGAGTGCTGATGCCTTCTTTGTTTATGGAAAGGGAGAAAAACACTGAATATTTATACATACATGAGCACACATATCTGCAGTTGTATCCAAACAACTTAAGATATGTGTTCTTACAAATGTAGGTCAAAACTAGTAAACAAAGTGTATGTCAAAAGCACGTGACTTTTAAGAGTCCTACACTTTCTAAATACATGGATCCAATATTGGGCATTTTCCTTTAGGGGCACTATACCTAATTTAACATTCCTTTTTTTTTGCGGTACGCGGGCCTCTCACTGTTGTGGCCTCTCCCGTTGTGGAGCACAGGCTCTGGACGTGCAGGCTCAGCGGCCATGGCTCACGGGCCCAGCCGCTCCACGGCATGCGGGATCTTCCCGGACTGGGGCACGAACCCGTGTCCCCTGCGATGGCAGGCGGACTCTCAACCACTGCACCACCAGGGAAGCCCTAACATTCCACTTTTAGTCACTGGTTTTAGAATCTGTGATTAGTTTCAGGCAAAAGAAATATATTTAACTTATACTACTGAATTAATGACTTCTAGAAAAAAAGCCACCGAATTAATAATGGCTTCTAGGAAAAAGTGGTTAAACTTTGCAAGCTAAATTTGCTGGACTTCACATAAACTAAAAGGTTTGTTTTTTAAAGTTATTTCTGTTGTGCGTTTGTGTCCCTTGAGAATGGAAATCGCCACTTAATTTTACTCAAAAGCAACAGACACCTGTGCAGGGTTTGAACCAAAGGTTACTCTTCAGTGTGGCCCGTAATCCTCACCCTTCACTGTGCCTGACACATCTTCCAAGTGGAAGTCATTAACTATAACCAAGAGGGAATGAGCAGAAAGATGACACCATCCCCAGTGTTCAGCATTCATGCAAGTATTTACACTAGTAAAATATTCACCGCAGGAAAACAAACAAAACCCACCCACGTTCACTCATGGTGGCTGGCAGATTCGTTTTCATGACAGTTTTAAGTATGTCATTAAGTAAAAGGATCTAACTGGAACCTTCAAGAAAAACAAACTTTTATGCAAAGAGACAGGCATTTGCAAACACTAATGGTGAAGACAGGACTTCACACCCCGGCTACCCATTGTGGAGGCTACAGGATGCAGAAGATCCCTGCTCATACAGTTGAGTGTTTGAAAAGCTTCCAAGCTCAACGATGTAAAGACTCTGATGCGAGCTGAACTTAAACCATGAATTTCCAATCAGAAAACAGGAAAATGAACCAGCTCCCAGTGACACCTCCTCTTGTCTGCATATGGGCAGGAACAGCATGAATGTCAGCCACATCAGAGTGAGAAAAGGTCCCGCTTATCTCACTGGCTCTGAGGAATGTCTATTCGATCCCAGCATGGACACCTGCTCACACTGACGAACTACACCGTTTCCTTACGCTTTATTCTACTCAGACATTCCAACCAGGAGGGAGTGTCCCCTTCACCACTGCTGCGCATGAAATCTGAGTTTCCACTGACGTGCTCGGAGTGCTTAAGCAGTAGACCTGCAGCTCAGTTCAGGAAGCCGAGCTGGTCAAGTGTTTCCCACTTGCTGGCACCCAACGGTCATGAGAGCATCAGCCCTGTTCTCAGCATCTTTCCATCTCTGTCCACTGAATTTTCACAGCCTGCCTCCAGGGCAGCTGTTGCCAAGAGAGTTCTCAAGCTGGGAGGGCTGAGCTCAGACCACCCGGAGCAGCTATCCTGGTCCTTCCAGACCATGGCTTCTTCCAGGGATAGGCCCCAGGGATTAGCTCAGAGGTGTCTGCTTCCCCCTCATTCTTAAGGGTCCCAGACTCCAACCCTCATGGGCACTGCTGCTGCTTTCTCGCTAGCATTTTCTTTCCTTGTCTTCATTGCTCCCAACCACGCACATTCCAGGCCCTGGAGGCCCAGTGGCTCCCACTCCAGCAGCCTGTGTGTGGTCAGGACTCCCACATATCAAATGCCAACGCTCACGTATATTATCATCTATTCCCCTGGATCTGATAATCAGGAGTCTGAGTATTGGAATTAGGAGACTATGTTTGCTTAGTATTGTGGAAGTGAAAGATAAGATTCTAAGCGCCTACAACGACCTCATTTCTGTACCTAAGCAAACACAGTGGTGGCAAAAGACAAAAGGGGTTTTTAAATGTCTTCTTTCTATACAAAATGAATGCAATTTAATTTCTTCATGTCCACATTTTCAACATTTCTCACCTGGCAAGCATGCAAATACTAATTTCCAAAGAAATAAGCTGTTCTATAATTTTAACATTTAGCATTATCACTATTAAGCAAGAATTACCCCCAAAGAGACAAGATAATCTTGTTCTCACATTCACAAATTGATGGTTACATAGTTCAATAACAATTTAATGGAAAGGAAACATTTCATTTTAGGTTTCTGATCTAAAAAAAAATGAATAGAATTCTGGCAAAGAGATGAACATTAATTACGTAACTATGCAAAATGCCTCAGGAAAAGTTAACAAATAATGTAATACAATTAGTTATTTAAAATGTTATAAATGTAGCTGAGTTTTAATAGTAATTTGTCCATAGTTAAAAGTGTCACAAAAACCTTTTAAAATTTTGATACTGAAAGAATAACTCTTCCAGCTTGCATTTTGTATCCATTCATGGTTAACACTTCGAGTAATTTTTAGCTGATATTTTTAACATATGCATAGTTATTACTCAGTTGAAGTATATCCCTTTCTACTCCAAGACTGATTTTCATACTTATGCTGATTTTTAGTAAGTGAAGGCAGCGTTAAAAGATGTCAGGATATCTAAAAATAAGAATTTAGCCCTCAAAAAAAGCTGTAAGCACCCCTGCAGGGATCGCACAGCAATCGTGTCTCATCTGATTTCAGTATATACATAAAGGTTCACTCTCTTCTTTACACACGATGGTAAACATTCACCATCAACACAAGAAGCTCCTGGATCTGCTAATGGTGGACTAAGACAAAACTAATGGCCCCACAGTAGGGTTCAGCTGTAAAAGCTATGACATTAAGAACGTGTTTATGCTCAAAACTAGTTCCTTTGATTTGGGTTGGGGGGATACATTGTAGGGAATCCCTCACCCAGTGGAATAGCTTGTACTCATAAGGTCCACAGGAAACTGGGTGTTTATCCTAAATGCTGGTGGAGCTTCCTACCCACCCCACGCCCTACTTCCCACTGTTATGGAGTAACAGTGTGAGAAGGTACGTGAGGGTGACGGTGAGAGGGGGGCGTTCCCCAGCCCCACTGGTGATGTCAGGATTCGACCACAAACATAGGAGGGGTTAGAGAAAGTCTTCCAAGTTTAATAACCTTCCTACAGACCTTCTTTCTTTGTTGTTGTGGGGGTTTTTTTTGTTTTTGTTTTTGTTTTTTTGCGGTACACGGGCCTCTCACTGTTGTGGCCTCTCCCGCTGTGGAGCATAGGCTCCGGACGCACAGGCTCAGCGGCCATGGCTCACGGGCCCAGCTGCTCCGCGGCATGTGGGATCCTCCCGGACTGGGGCACGAACCCATGTCCCCTGCAACAGCAGGTGGACTCTCAACCACTGCACCACCAGGGAAGCCCCAGACCCTCTTTCTTTGGAAATCAGTGAATACACATTATTTTGCCCATTTTAGTGACAACCACACAAGGAGGAATTTTTAAACATCGGACTATTTCCTGTGTGTGAAAGTGCCAGCTGAATCACTCAGTAGCTGTCCCTTGTCCCTACTTAGAATTGGCACACATTACTAACCATGCTTCGGCTCAAAGTCCTCCCTCTTCAAGGAGCACAGAGTATCGGGTGGCGAGCAGGCTGTCACCCTCACCCCACATCTGTAGATTGGGAAAAGCCAACCCAAGAAATAGGACGCAAATTCTTGGTCACTCTGCTTGTCACATCCTGCCAGATACATCAGCACACCCTGGCTTTCCAGTTCAACAGCAACACAAGCTTATCGATGTACCTGTTCTTTAAAAATCAAATTCAGATTGGAAGTTAATATGAATGATACTATACTAACTCAGTATCTCAAGATAAGAGAAACAGAAGCAGCAGAAGCGATAGACACACCAGAGAAGGGCAGTTCCTCCAAGAGGCGGCAACTATGGCTTTAGGGGTTTTCTTGGCAACTTATACAGAAAAAGGAAGCCTGGGCCACTGACTACTTGCTGTCGATGGGAGGTACATCCACTGGTGCATGGAAACCACCTTTCCTGGAATGACCCCCAGCAGCGCGCACCATGCGTCCTTGAGTAAGCAGGTGTACATGTCGTCACCCTATGCATAATACAGAACCACACTTAACCCCCACATTTCAGAAGTCTGAGGATGACATGGAGTCAGCCTAGACTCACACAGGACCCCCTGAGGGTACTGCAGGGTGATGTGGCATCAAGCCTTTCCTGACAAGCTTGCTTTGCAGGTGATCTGCACTGAGCCCAGAATCCTTCATCTGTCCCGCTCTGCCTGGTGCCCACGCAGGGACACAAGGCTCAACAGGGACCCAACTCCCAGGTCCAAGGCCATCACCAACCTGAAAGAGCTGTCTAGACTCTTTCCAGAGATGGCTGTTGGATATAACAACTCACCCGCGCCAGAGCTTTTTCCTCACCTTGTGGGTTTTAAGAAAGGAATGCAGAAATTCAGGTCTGGTGGGACGAACACCTGTGGATGCCTGACTCCATGGAAACATTCTAATGCTGGACTCCACTGCCCCACCCAGTCCACGCGGCCTCCACGCTGCAGCTTGGCACTAAAGCCCCTTCCCCCCCCCATCCCTACGGCTCTTTATTCCACGCACAAGTCCCCACCTTGCCAAGCCCATTCTCTTTCCCTGAAACACCTCCCCCTCCCTCTCTGAGTACTCACTGTATTCATCAAATCTAATCCAAGTAAAATTGCATTACCTACCACCAAGGTAAAAATACGCTAATTAAACTAGGCTGCTCCCTTGATTGTAAAGTGCATCCCCATTTCAGAGACGGTAAATGAAAAACAAACAAAAAGAAGAGGGGTTGAGAGGAGTCACAGGATCTGTGGATTTTTTCTCCCCTGAAGCTTCCTCCCACCACATGAACCTGTCCACACTTGTCACACCTGGTCTGAGAGCTCCCTGAGGACAGGGCACTGGCACCTGCTCTCACCACAGTGCCCAAGGACTTGCACAATATGAGTTTCTTGTTGGTGATGATGACAAAAGGAATTCCTCATTATACTCAGATCATGAGAGGAAAAACACAAGCAGACAAACTGTGAATGACTTCTAATGAATTTTTGAAAGATTAGACTGGCCGCCGTTCATCATTTTCCATCAGAGTTGGAACAAAATCAATACTCCAAGCAAACATGTCAGTAGCAGAGAGATGGCCCCTTTCTTTTACAAACACGCCTATGTTACACTGAATTTACCTCAAGGCACCCCTATTTGTGCTGCTATAAAATGTCACTTGTTGATACCAGCAGCAAGCCAGAGGGTCAGGCAACACTTAGGTGCCATCTAAGAGTCAGAGGAAATGTGGGAGCCTCTTCAGTGCAATTCTACTGGAAAGAAATATATTATGTCAGTGAAATCCTACACCTATTCTTCCACTTCCACGTGAAGTTCACACTTCAAACAACACAGAGACTGCCAGAGCTTCACTGAGCATGGCTGGTCGGGTGGGTGGGGTTTGAGGGAATTTTACCGATAAAGGAAACATTAATATCCACCTTCCCCTCTAACTTAGAAGCACCGAATGCAGAATCAGCCTCCCCCTCAGAACTATGTGTGGTCTTATAATGGGCTGCAGCACTGGGACAGGGTCGGGGCCCTAACTGAATAGGAAACGATGGTTCTCCCATCAGCTCCAGCTCCGAGTACCCAAGAACGCTGCCCAGCTGAGTCGTGGAGAAGTGACTAAGGAACTAACACTGTTCTATCCAGGCAGCACTTCCCCTTCGACACTAAAGCCAGTGCAGACTCATAGCAGCACGGCCCTCTGCTCCTAGACGAGCGTGCGGGTCTGCAGCACTGATTTCATGGCACTTCCTCTGTCCACAAGAGGCTCTGTCCCCTCGAGAACTGAGTTTGGTGGAAAACTAAACCTAAACGTCCAGTAAGTTGGGAATGTAGCAATGGGGCAACTGTCACTGCCTCATGGGACAGGGGAGGCAGGAGAGGCCCCCAGAGTTGGTGTGAAGAAAGTTCCTGCACGGTGGAATAACAGGTCTCTTCCCCTCGGACAACAATCCCAGCAGCCCATTCCTCATCTCCTCTGACTCTCTAAGTAAACAGTTTTACTGTTAAGGAGGAAGTGAGAAGGATTGTTTTACATTAACCCACTCCAATCATGTCTAAAAGACCACTTCCCTATTTAACCCACTTCAACAGTATGGGAATTCCTATGTCAGATCTGCAAGCCTGGGGTCTGCATATGGAACTAGCATGAACTTTTCAAGCTGCCCATCCAGTACCCACTTCCATCTGTTTGCTGACAACAGGCCAATTTTTCTTTGATATCCATCCTCCCCCTGCAGCCCCTGCCATGGTGGTTGGCTCAGGTAGCCCAGACCTGAGCTAACCAGCGCCTGACGTTCTCCTGGCCATAGGGTCTGGGCCGGTCCTCAGGCTGGCACTCAGCCTCCCCACCGCTGCCCCTGGGTTCTGAGGGGACCCACAGAGGATGATGTTCCAGGACTGCTACTGTGCGGTGGCCACAGGGAGCACACTGTGGATAAGGCCGTGCATGGGAGGCCAACTGGAGCAAGAGCCCAGGCTGGACTGAAGCCAATAAATAGGCAAAGCATAAGCCTGTCCCACTTCTGAACTTTCCAGGCTCACAAACCCACTCACTCAGTCACCGATTCGTCCAGTGGGGCCTCCATTCCTGCGGGAAGACGTGACAGACAGATAAGCTGCTCTGACCACATTCCCACCACAGGTCCCAGAGGAGGTGCCATTTAGGCAGGACAGTGGCACAGCCTCTCTCAGGGCCCAATCCGTCACCTTCATCATCAAAACTGGGCTGAAATCTAACCCTCCCACCAACATGACTCTGAGTTGAGTACAGGGAGGACAGACACGGTCTCTTACTGTCTGTAATACTCCTTCCCCGCGTGCATCCAGTTACAAATGCACCATGTGGTTAGAAGTCACGCTCCTGCTTCTGATGCTGCAGAGGGAAGGGGTCGATGCTGACACCAGGGAAACCGACATACCGATGTGCAAATGCTGAGGGTGACAAGGTACTTTAAACAGCTGCTTCTTCCACAAAAACCTTGATCTAGTCTTGGCGATAACAGAGAAAAAACATGAAGCTTAACTCAGAGAAAAACGATGCTTTTCCCCACAATACAAGCTCATGAGTAACCAAGGACATGCTCACTGCTTCCTGGTACAGTTCACTTTACTTACACCCTGAAAAATATCTGAATTAATGAATAGTACTAAAACAAAAAAGTCATGCAACAAAATTTAGAAGACTGTATCAAATTTCAGTAGATCCAAAGATTTTGAACCAAGATTGTTAATTAATAAGCTAAGATAGTGGACAGTTTTTATATAGATCAGGGAGCATCACTAACTGGGGTGATGCTGGAAATTCCACTGTGAAATTTAAAACATGGACATAATGAAAAAATTATCAGAAGTAAAAGTGAAACATCAAATGTAATTTTTAAGTAACGGTAATACAGAGCTTAAACCAGCCATAATGTGCATTATATACTTTAAAAACGTGTATGTATATGCAGAGACTTATTAGAGATTAATTTAGGATGGGGAAGAAAAAAGAAAGTCAGAAATGAATTTAAATGACTTCGGCATTACACAAAAAATGTATTTCCATATCGACAGCGGCTTTCTGAGTAAGAACGCTTACATAAAGATGCATATCCCAACTATAAACAATTTGGGTATCTATGGGAAGAGACAGTGTCTCTCTCCGGGAAATACAGAAACAGACTCACAGACATAGAGAACAGACTTGTGGTTGCTAAGGGTGAGGGGGAGAGGGATGGACTGGGAGTTTGAGGTTGGTAGATGCAAATTATTACATTTAGAATGAATAAACAACAAGGTCCTACTGTATAGCACAGGAAACTATCTTCAGCATCCTGTGATAAGCCGTAATGGAAAAGAATATAAAAAAAGAATGTGTATAACTGAGTCACTTGGCTGTACAGCAGAGACTGGCACAGCATTGGAAATCAACTATACATCAATAAAATAAATAAATAAAATTAAAAACAAAGTGTGTTGTCTGATATATGTCATTTAATCAATAAATATCCATAGGGCATAAACTGTTGGCTACATTTAGTTGTGATAACGTTTTAAGTGAAAACCTTTAAATTCAGTGAATTTAGATATCCCTCAAAATTTAATTCTTATGACACCTGTTAATTGAGAATGCTACACCTGAATATTACAAAATCAAGGAAAGTGTTTAAACCGTGGCGCTCTAAATATTTCCACACATGCACTGTGATATACTAACACATAAACGTTCGAACTTTAGCATTTTCACAAATTTCTGAGCCCAAATTCCTTGATTTTCACAACTACAGGTGAATAAACATCTACATAAGTGTAAAGTTAAAGCACTGGCTCTTTAAAACCACTGAGTCTGACTCCAGGCAGCACAAAATGAGGTTTACTTACCTACAGACAAACCTAATTAGTGTACCAGTGGTGACACTGCACTCATGAGTCCCACAATCTCACATTTAAGCAAAGATGCTGAACATGAGGATTCTTTATCGTGATTCTGCTTTCGGAGGAAGACTGTACATTAACAGTCTTTGGTTTCTGACTCTCTATGTCAAAGACAGCTCTATGAAGCAGCTGTGCTGCTTCTGGTGCCAAAGAATGGATCATTGCATTAAACTAAAGAAAAACAGGTTAAAAACATAACCCTGCAAACCCTGAGCAAAACCATCCCAGGTCTAATTCCATCTGTGCCACTCTGACTGCATTCCTGGTCACAGTGCTGGAGTCACTACCCCTAAGATGAGAAATCAGAGCAAGGTGATCTCTGCATCCTGCCAGTTCTGGAGTTAATCACTGATTCTGTGATTAACTTCTCAGTGAATTAGCTAATGTCACAGTTACGTTTTGAGTAATTTGGCTATATGTATATTAACAGGGAAATCCTGGACACACAATACCACAGGCCACTTCCCTCACACAGCCTTTACTATTATCTTTTTTTCTTTTAAATTAGCTTTATTTTTAGAGAGTTTTAGGTTCACAGGAAAATCGAGGGGAAGGGACAGAGATTCCCCATGTATCCCCTGCCCCCATACATGCACAGCCTGCCCCACCATCAACATCCTCCACTATCAAGATCCCCCACCAGATGGGATATTTGTTAGAACTGGTGAACTTACAGGGACACATCATCATCACCCAGAGTCCACAGTTGACATTAGGGTTCACTCTTGGTCTTGGACATTCTGTGCATTTAGGGTTCCTCCATGTCTCTTCATGGCCTGACAGCTCTTTTTTTTGGCTGAATAATATTCTACTGTCTGGATGGACCACAGTTTATTCACCTACTGAAGGACAAAACTTCCAAGTTTTGACAGTTATGAATAAAGCTGCTGTGAGCATCCGTGTGCAAGGTTTTTTTGTGGACATAAGTTTTCAACTCCTTTGGGTAAATACCAAGGAACGTGATTGCTGGATCACATGGTAAGAGTACGTTTAGTTTTGTAAGAAACCACCAAACTGTCTTCCAAACTGGCTGTACCATTTTGCATTCCTACCAGCAGTGACTGAGAGTTCTGGTTGCTCCACACCCTTACCAGCATTTGGTGCTGTCAGTGTTCCAGATTTTGGCCATGCTAATAGGTGTGTAATGATATCTCATTGATTTAATTTGCATTTTCCTGATGACACACGATGTGGAGCATCTTTTCATAAGCATATTTGCCATCTGTATCTTCTTTGGTGAGGTGTCTTTTCAGATCTCCTGTCCACTTTTTATTTGGATTGTTTGTTTTCTTATTGAGTTTAAAGAGTTCATTGTGTATTTTGGATAACAGTCCTTTATCAGACGTCTTTTGCAAATATTCTTCCCATCTGT
>NW_006769605.1:1048326-1068274 GCF_000442215.2 Lipotes vexillifer | reverse complement strand
TGCCTTCTCTTTCCCTTGATGCTATGTTTTTAATTACACAGAATATGGACTTCCCAGTTCATCTCAATTTTCACCACTTTCTACTGTTGTTGACCTCATTCCCTCCCCAGGCCTCTTCTGACCTTGCTTCTCTAGTTTTCTTGATTTTCAACATGTAACAACATTCTACTGAAGGGAACAAAAGGCAGAAGGGCTTGCAGCCTCGGGGCAGGAGGCATACATCACACTGGGAAACCCCTCAAATCACATGCCAAGCAAAGTACCTCCCAAAGCCTGAGCAAGGAGCAGAAGCCCATGTCCCAGGCTGGGAGCTCCCTGCTGTACCAGCCAAGCAAGTAACCTGAAACTCAAAACCCCAACAAATGGGGCAAAAACTTTCACTGCCAAAGGCTTTCAATAAAGAAACTAAAGGTCGGGCTTCCCTGGTTGCACAGTGGTTAAGAATCCACCTGCCAATGCAGGGGACATGGGTTCGAGCCCTGGTCCGGGAAGATCCCACACGCCGCGGAGCAACTAAGCCCATGAGCCACAACTACTGAGCCTGCGCTCCAGATCCCGTGAGCCACAACTCCTGAAGCCCATGTGCCTAGAGCCCGTGCTCTGCAACAAGAGAAGCCACCACAGTGAGAAGCCCGCGCACCGCAACGGAGAGTAGCCCCCGTTCACCACAACTAGAGAAAGCCCGCACCCAGCAACAAAGACCCAATGCAGCCATAAATAAATAAATAATAAAATACGTTGTAAAAAAAAGAAACTAAAGGGCAATGCCTTAAATGAGAAAACAGTAATTGCTTCGGATTGTTTGCATGGTTGCAGTGTTTTTTTTGTACCTTATGTAAAGAACCTGAGAGCACACACCATGACTTCTGAGTCTGGACCTAAAAATTCCAGCTCAGGGGAGCCTAACAATTTCAGGAATCTGAGGAGTAGGGCCAACGGGATCCTGCAGGAGCTGAGGACAAGCGCTGATCATGTGGTCAGTGTCAGTCAGCTAGGGTGTGGCCTGGGGCTGGCCACGTCTCCTCTCCTCTGCTCTCCTGGGTCTCACCCAGCAGTGCGACACCCCCACCCCCAGTCCCAGAACTTAATTTCCATGCTGAGACTCCTGAAGGAGGAGCCTTTACTACCCCAGGGAGGCTGGAGCACAGATCCTCCTGGGACCCATCTGGTGCTATACTGAGCAACCAAGTGTTTCCAGAAGTGGCTGTAGACAAACTTCAGTTTCCAAAAACTGAAATGTGCTGTGTAAAACCAAGAACGTGGAAGGAGATAATTCAAGACAGTCCCTGCTCAAATTTTAAAGAATAGTTGAAAAGTCAAGTATGAGGAGATAGGAAAATCTTTTAATTACCCTCATAACTGGTCATATGGTCATAACTAAAATCACTGTAATAGACCTATCTCTAATCAGAAGTATAAATTTTTTAAAATGTATAACATAGGAAATAAACCATAAACAGGTAAGCTTTCAAATCTGACAGTCACACTAGTCTCACTGACAAAAGAGGTCTCTGAAGCAGATTATTAATTATCCTCCAATTCTATATGGATATTAAAATTAAGTCCTAGCAAACAAGGTTCTCTGAAGTGCCAGCATTTATTTTTAAAATAAAGGACACATTGTCACTCTGAATTTCTATTTTAAATGATCACTTTTACTTAGAAACTGTACAACTTGCTAACCTGACATCCAACATTACTAGAAGCTAATTAATTCAAGCACTAGTGAGTTTACTTATTTTAATGGAAACACTAATTAGGAAAGAACTTTTTTAGGGACCTTCAACGTTTTAAAGCATAGTATTGTCTATTTCCCTCTACTCAGGCGTAAGGAGGGTTGTGTACAGATGTGTTCAAAGCAATCTGGATGGTGTACACATAGAGCTTAAGACAGAGTCGCACTTCCAAAGTCAGAAAGTCAAGGGTGAACCCAGGATATTGTGAATAAGGTCACTCTGCACTAATGTATATTGAAAATATTTCATATATCTGTAATTTGGATGGAATAGCCTCATGAAAGACAACCAAGTCTAAAATACAGAAAAGCATTTTTAATGAGCCACGGTCCTTAAAACCAGAGTAATATTTCAGTGACAAATCATTTCATATCAAATTTAGAACACCCATTTGAACAAGTTTTGTCATATTTTCATATTACATTTCAGAATTTCTAAAGCTCCTAAAGTCTCAGATTGAAGTAGAGCCTGACTTCGACAATCTCCACATCACAAACGTGTATCAAAAGCGATTGAGAATGCACTTTTTGATGGAAATCTTTACAAAAGGAGACAATATACCTTGAGGAATACAAAGGCTGTTCCAACCTACAACAGAATGAAGACAAGCGCATTCTGGTGGACTATGGTTGAGCTACTAATCACTGAACAAAAAGGAAGAGGAATATAAGCAGGGAGAAGTCTTTCCAAATAAAAGAAGATGAGGGCTTCCCTGGTGGCGCAGTGGTTGAGAGTCCGCCTGCCGATGCAGGGGACACGGGTTCATGCCCCGGTCTGGGAGGATCCCACGTGCCGCGGAGCGGCTGGGCCCGTGAGCCATGGCTGCTGAGCCTGCGCGTCCGGAGCCTGTGCTCCGCAACAGGAGAGGCCACAACAGTGAGAGGCCCGCGTACCGCAAAAAAAAAAAAAAGATGAGCTGAGCTAACAGAAGGAGACTGACCATTGTGAAGGGGACCGTGGCTGCTTATGAGCCTTCAGAAGCGTCTTCGCCTGTAAATGAGAATGGACACCTATCCTGCCTACCTACAAGCGGTAAATAACAGCAGGATAGACAGTGATGATGCTTTGTAAGTAAAAAAAAAAAAAAAAAAAAAAAAAAAAGAAGGAACGTTTAGCACCTACTACAAGCTAAGCTGTTTACATATTTAATCCTCACAACTACCTGATGTCAGGCATTTAGATGAGGTATCCAGGCTCAAGGTTGACATGACTTGTCTGGATGAACCCACACCCTGACCCGTCAGGGCTGGGTCCAGGAATGTGCATTTCCAAGAAGCTGTGGGTGAGCCGCTGCCGGGGCACAGCTGCACTCATGTCACCTGCTGTGGCCAGGGGGAGAACACCCCTGCTCCACACCCTCGTTTCTGAGGCCTGGGCTCTGATTCTCCTCACCTGCCACCACCAACTGTCTTCACTGAACTTACAAACAGAAGGAAAGGAGAAGGACAGAGAGTGGCCTGCAGAGCGTATAAAAGTCTGCAAGAGCAAGACTTCACCTGAACTAGAATCAAATGGGGTTTGAGTCATCGAGTACAGAGAAAACACAGGAGAACACACTGTGCACCAGTCTTCTTTTAGGAAAGGAGGTGAACCAGCAGCCCCGAGCCGTCGCATCAACCCTAAGCAGTCTCATTTCTACTTGGAAAGCAGGTTGCAGGCACCGTGCAACTGTTTTTATGCTACATACGTAATCCCGGTGTTTATACTTACACCACCGTGAAGTGACTGTGTTTCCTTCCCTCAACTGTGCCTCCGCGCAATGCCCAGGACCAACATGTGACAGCTGGAGTCTAATATCCGTACTCGTCCATCATAGTCCCACCCTACCCACTAAAAAATTAAAAAGCCATGGGGTTTAATTCAAAATCAATTTTAATAAAATTAGGTTTATAACACTTTTAGAGATGAAAATATCTGTAGTTATGGCATAAGGACAGAGTAGAAATCCTGGTTTCCAGGCGTCAGAGGGAAGGAGGAATGGGAAGTTAGTGTTTAATGGACAGAGTTTCAGTTTTACAAGATGAAATGAGTTGAGGGGATGGATGGTAGTGTTAGCTGCACAACAATGTGAATGTTTTTAATACCAGTGAACTCAACACTTAAAAATCGTTAAGACAGTAAATTTTAGGTTATATATGTTTCACCACAATAAAAGGGGGGAGAATCCATTGTTCACATGAATTTTCTTTCACACACAATCCACTGTGGATTATATTGGGGGTTCAGGTGACACTCGGCTTTTTGCTGGGGATACACACTGTGCATTTACTGCACACCATCTGAGCTGGGACGTGGATACTGGTAACATGTCACGGGGCCCCCTGCGGGGTGCAGGCTAGCTCTCTGCCAGTCCCCATTCCACGTACCCAGCTTACAGCCAGCCTCAGCCCCGTAGAGTCACCTCCTGTCCACGAGCACATGCATCGACCCCGCTCCCAGCTCACAGACCCAGAGAGGTAAGGTGACGTGGACACCTCAGGAGCTTGGTAAGCCGCACTATACTGACACTGTCCCACTCAGGGCAGCTGGGAAACGACTTCACTGCTGGTTTGGATCCCCTCACGCACAGGCTGTGCTCAGCTGGCTGCACACCCTCCTGTTCAAATGAACAGAGAACCTACTTAAAACTCTGGAAACAGGAGTGAAAACACTGCGACAGCTCCCGGGGTGCAAACTTTCATACACGTCATACACACCTTCACAAAGACTGGGAGGGAATGAGATGCATGGCCCTCAAATCTGCCAGTCAGACTGGGTCCTAAGCTCCATGGGAGCCAGACCCACCAATTCAACCCACAAATGTGAATTTCTACAGGCCAGGAGCTCTTCTCCACTCATGCCGCTGCCTGTTCACAGGCGGCCTGACTCCCCTCTCTCAACGGCACACCCCGGGTCTGCTGAGCCTTCACGGAGCAGGTGTCTACACGTAATGCTGCTTCATTAAAACTCCTCATTTGTTTACTTTTGGTTCCAATTACAGCACCTGAGAAAGTTTTTATCCTAGGAGATGGGGTAGTCATTAGGGGAGAAGATGAAGCCCTCCTAGTACCTAGTATCTTCACAAGTCGAGTCACTGCGAAGAGATCAGCATCCTTGTCGTTCGTGTGGCTCCTGTTTTGCTTTATTTTTGTTTTTTGTCTTTAAAAGACACAAAAGCTGTTTCTCAACACCAAAGGCCTATTTTACTGTATTTTACCCTCATGCTTAGGTATAAAGTAGCCGACTACCTACTCCAGAAGGGAGATTCCAGGAAAAGAGACAGGAGGAAGACAAGCACTGATGAAAAGGGGACATGTGGACAGTGGGAGGAGCACCAGAGGCCACAATTGGATGCTTCAGTTATTTCTTCATTAACTAATCATGAAGCCTCAGGCATGGCACTTTACCTCTTAAGTTATATCTTTCAGGGGTTTTATGGCTATTATTTTAAGTGGATAAGTTCTCCTTGCTGGGGAGAGAAAAATCAGCTACAATTTTTTGCTAACCAAAAACTTCTTCATTACCAGTGCAAGGCCGGCAGGCTGGGCTGCACTAACCAGTTAGTCTTCCAAGACAAGAGTTACACTTTAGAACTGCCACACTCTACAAACACTGCCACTTGACAGGTTCTCACCTTGAGGAGCCCCTGTGGCCAAGGCCAGGCCAAGCAATGCCTGACTTGCTAATGGGGATGGCATTTTAGGCCATGGTGAAACTGCTCCTGCAATCAGAAAGGAAGTGTCACAGAGGCTTAAAAGGTGTTAGATATCAAGTGTAGCGTGAGGAGGACTGACTACGTTCCTCAGTTATTTGCTACTCAATTCAAAATAGCTTTCTGGGGGACCTTCAAGATGGTGGAGGAGTAAGACGTGGAGATCACCTTCCTCCCCACAAATACATCAAAAATACATCTACATGTGGAACAACTCCTACAGAACACCTACTGAACGCTGGCAGAAGACGTCAGACCTCCCAAAAGGCAAGAAACTCCCCACGTACCTGGGTAGGGCAAAAGAAAAAACAGAGACAAAAGAATAGGGACGGGACCTGCACCAGTGGGAGGGAGCTATGAAGGAAGAAAGGTTTCCACACACTAGGAAGCCCCTTCGTGGGCAGAGACTGTGGGTGGCGGAGGGCGGGAGCTTCTGAGCCACGGAGCAGAGCGCAGCCACAGGGTGCGGAGGGCACAGCGGAGAGATTCCCGCACAGAGGATCGGTGCCGACCGGCACTCACCAGCCCGAGAGGCTTGTCTGCTCAGCCGCCAGGGCGGGTGGGGGCTGGGAGCTGAGGCTCCGGCTTCAGAGGTCAGACCCCAGGGAGAGGACTGGGTTTGGCTGCGTGAACACAGCCTGAAGGGACTAGTGCACCACAGCTAGCAGGGAAGGAGTCCGGGAAAAAGTCTGGACATGCCTAAGAGGCAAGACACCATTGTTTTGGGGTGCGCGAGGAGAGGGGATTCCTTCCTCGTCTGCCCAAAGAAAGCAGAGCACCACCTAAACGAGCTTCAGAGACGGGCGCAAGCCAAGGTTATCAGCTCGGACATCAGAGACGGGAATGAAACGCTAACGCTGCTGCTGCAGCCACCAAGAATCCGAAGTGCAAACACAGGTCACTATCCACACTCCCCCTGGGGAGCCTGTGCAGCCCACCACTGCCAGGGTCCCGTGATACAGGGACAACTTCCCCAGGAGAACACACGGTGTGCCTCAGGCTGTTGCAACGCCATGCTGGCCTCTGCCGCCGCAGGCTCCCCCCCCCGCATTCCAATTATAACTAACATATCCTTCCCTCCCCCTGGCCTGAATAAGCCAGAGCCCCCGGTCAGCCGCTGCTTTAACCCCCTCCTGTCTGGGTGGGAACAGATGCCTGAGGTCGACCTACACACAGAGGTGGGGTCAAAACCAAAGCTGAACCCCAGGAGCTGTGCGAACAAAGAAGAGAAAGGGAAATCTCTCGCAGCAGCCTCAGGAGCAGCGGATTAAACTCCCACAATCAACTTGATGTACCCTGCATCTGTGGAATACCTGAAGAGACAATGAATCATCCCAAAATTGAGGCGGTGGACTTTGGGAGCAACTGTAGACTTGGGGTTTGTCTGCAACTGATTTGTTTCCGATTTTTATGTTTACCTTAGATGAGTTTTTAGCGCCTGTTATCATTCATGGATTTGTTTACTGGTTTGGTTGTTCTCCTTTTTATTATTATTTTTAAAATTTTTTATTTTAATAATTTAAAAACGTTATTTATTTATTATTGTTTTTCTTTCCTTTTTTTCTCCCTTTTCTTCTGAGCCATGTGGCTGACAGGGTCTTGGTGCTCTGGCCTGGTGCCAGGGCTGAGCCTCTGAGGTGGGAGAGCCGAGTTCAGGACACTGGACCACCAGAGACCTCCCGGCCCCATGTAATATCAATTGGCGAGAGGTCTCCCAGAGATCTCCATCTCAATGCTAAGACCTAGCTCCACCCAACAGCCAGCAAGCTCCAATGCTGGACATCCCATGCCAAACAACTAGCAAGACAGGAACACAACCCCACCCACCAGCAGAGAGGCTGCCTAAAATCATACTAAGTTCACAGATACCCCAGAACAAACCACCAGACATGGCCCTGCCCACCAGAAAGACAAGATCCACCCCACCCACGAGAACACAGGCACCAGTCCCCTCCACCAGGAAGCCTACACAAGCCACCGAACCAACCTCACCCACTGGGGGCAGACGCCAAAAACAATGGAACTATGAACATGCAGCCTACAAAAAGGATACCCCAAACATAGTAAGTTAAACAAAATGAAAAGACAGAGAAATATGAAGCAGAGGAAGGAGGAAGGTAAAAACCCACAAGACCAAAGAAGTGAAGAGGAATTAGGCAGTCTACTTGAAAACGAAATCAAAGTAATGATCGTAAAAATGATCCAAAATCTTGGAAATAAAATGGAGAAAATAAAAGAAATGTTTAACAAAGAACTAGAAGAACTAAAGAGCAAAGAAACAGTGATGAACAACACCATAAATGAAATTAAAAATTCTCTAGAAGGAATCAACAGCAGAATAACTGAGGCAGAAGAACGGATAAGTGACCTGGAAGATAAAATAGTGGAAATAACTACAGCAGAGCAGAATAAAGAAAAAAGAATGAAAAGATTTGAAGACAAGTTCAGAGACCTCTGTGACAACATTAAACACACCAACAATCAAATTATAAGAGCCCCAGAAGAAGAAGAGAAAGGGACTGAGAAAATATTTGAAGAGAGTACAGTTGAAAACTTCCCTAAGATGGTAAAGGAAATAGTGATGAAAGGGAAGAACCTACAACCAAGATGACTCTACCCAGCAAGGATCTCATTCAGATTCGACAGAGAAATTAAAACCTTTACAGACAAGCAAAAGTTAGGAGAATTCAGCACCACCAAACCAGCTTTACAACAAATGCTACAGGAACTTCTCTAGGCAGGAAACACAAGAGAAGGAAAAGAACTACAAAAACAAACCCAAAACAATTTAAAAAAAGGTAATAGGAACATACATATCGATAATTACCTTAAATGTAAATGGATCAAATGCTCCAACCAAAAGACATAGACTGGCTGAATGGATACAAAAACAAGACCCATATATATGCTGTCTACAAGAGACACACTTCAGACCTAGGGACACATACAGACTGAAGGTGAGGGGATGGAAAAAGATATTCCATGCAAATGGAAATCAGAAGAAAGCGGGAGTAGCAATTCTCATATCAGACAAAATAGACTTTAAAATAAAGACTATTACAAGAGACAAAGAAGGACACTACATAATGATCAAGGGATCAATCCAAGAAGAAGATATAACAATTGTAAATATTATGCACCCAATGTAGGAGCACTGCAATACATAAGGCAAATGCTAACAGTCATAAAAGGGGAAATCGACAGTACCAAAATCAGAGTAGGGGATTTAACACCCCATTTTCACTCATGGAGAGATCATCCAAAATGAGAATAAGGAAACACAAGCTTTAAATGACATATTAAACAAGATGGACTTAATTGATATTTATAGGACATTCCATCCAAAATCAACAGAATAAACTTTCTACTCAAGTGCTCATGGAACATTCGCCAGGACAGATCACATCTTGGGTCACAAATCAAGCCTTGGTAAATTTAAGAAAACTGAAATTGTATCAAGTATCTTTTCCGACCACAACACTATGAGACTAGGTATCAATTACAGGAAAAAAACGGTAAAAAATACAAACACATGGAGGCTAAACAATACGCTACTAAAGAACCAAGAGATCACTGAAGAAATCAAAGAGGAAATCAAAAAATACCTAGAAGCAAATGACAATGAAAACACAACGACCCAAAACCTATGGGATGCAGCAAAAGCAGTTCTAAGAGGGAAGTTTATAGCAATGCAGTCCTACCTCAAGAAACAAGAAATATCTCAAACTGCCTAACCTTACACCTAAAGCAATTAGAGAAAGGAGAACAAAAAAACCCCAAAGTTTGCAGAAAGGAAGAAATCATAAAGATAGATGAGAAATTAACGAAAAAGAAATGAAGTAAACAATAGCAAAGATCGATAAAACTAAAAGCTGGCTCTTTGAGAAGATAAAATTGATAAACCATTAGCCAGACTCATCAAGAAAAAAAGGGAGAAGACTCAAATCAACAGAAACAGAAATGAAAAAAAGAGAACAACTGACACTGCAGAAATACAAAGGATCACGAGAGATCACTACAAGCAACTATATGCCAATAAAATGGACAACCTAGAAGAAATGGACAAATTCTTAGAAAAGTACAAACTTCCGAGACTGAACCAGGAAGAAACAGAAAATATAAACAGACCAATCACAAGCACTGAAATTGAAACTGTGATTAAAAATCTTCCAACAAACAAAAGCCCAGGACCAGATGGCTTCAAAGGTGAATTCTATCAAACATTTAGAGAAGAGCTAACACCTATCCTTCTCAAACTCTTCCAAAATGCAGAAGAGGAAGGAACACTCCCAAACTCATTCTACGAGGCCACCCTCACCCTGATACCAAACCCAGACAAAGATGTCACAAAGAAAGAAAACTACAGGCCAATGTCACTGATGAACATAGATGCAAAGATCCTCAACAAATACTAGCAAACAGAATCCAACAGCACATTAAAAGGATCATACACCATGATCAAGTGGGGTTTATCCCAGGAATGCAAGGATTCTTCAATATATGCAAATCAATCAATGTGACACACCACATTAACAAACTGAAGGATAAAAACCATACGATAATCTCAATAGATGCAGAAAAAGCTTTTGATAAAACTCAACATCCATTTATGATAAAAACTCTCCAGAAAGTAGGCACAGAGAGAACCTACTTCAACATAATGAAGGCCATATATGAAAACCCACAGCCACCATCATTCTCAGTGGTGAAAAACTGAAGCCATTTCCTCTAAGATCAGGAACAAGAAAAGGCTGCCCACTCTCACCGCTATTACTCAACACCATTTTGGAAGATTTAGCCACAGCATTCAGAGAAGAAAAATAAATAAAAGGAATCCAAATCAGAAAAGGAGAAGTAAAGCTGTCACTGTTTGCAGATAACATGATACTGTACATAGAGAATCCTAAAGATGCTACCAGAAAACTACTAGAGCTAATCAATGAATTTGGTAAAGTAGCAGGATACAAAATTAATGCACAGAAATCTCTTGCGCTGCTATACACTAATGATGAGAAACCTGAAAGAGAAATTAAGGAAACACTCCCATTTACCATTGCAACAAAAAGAATAAAATACCTAGGAAAAAACCTACCTAAGGAGACAAAAGATCTGTATGCAGAAAACTATAGGACACTGATGAAAGAAATTAAAGATGATACAAACAGATGGAGAGATATACCATGTTCTTTAATTGGAAGACTCAACATTGTGAAAATGACTATACTACCCAAAGCAATCTACAGATTCAATGCAATCCCTATCAAACTACCAATGGCATTTTTCACAGAACTAGAACAAAAAAATTTCACAATTTGTATGGAAACACAAAAGACCCCATATAGCCAAAGCAATCCTGAGAAAGAGAACAGCCTGAGAAAGAAAAGAGCTTGAGAAAGAGAAGAGCCTGGAGGAATCTGGCTCCCTGACTTCAGACTATACTAAAAAGCTACAGCAATCAGGACAGTATGGTACTGGCACAAAAACAGAAATACAAATCAATGGAACAAAACAGAAAGCTGAGAGATAAACCCATGCAGATATGGTCACCTTATCTTGATAAAGGAGGCAAGAATATACAATGGAGAAAAGACAGCCTCTTCAATAAGTGGTGCTGGGAAAACTGGACAGCTACATGTAGAAGAATGAAACTAGAACACTCTCTAACACCATCCACAAAAATAATCTCCAAATGGATTAAAGACCTAAATGTAAGGCCAGATACTATAAAACTCTTAGAGGAAAATATAGGCAGAACACTCTATGACATAAATCACAGCAAGATCCTTTTTGACCCACCTCCTAGAGAAATGGAAATAAAAACAAAAATAAACAAATGGGCCCTAATGAAGCTTAAAAGCTTTTGCACAGCAAAGGAAATCATAAAGACGAAAAGACAACCCTCAGAATGGGAGAAAATACTTGCAAATGAAACAACTGACAAAGGATTCATCTCCAAAACATACAAGCAACTCATGCAGCTCAATATCAAAATAAAAAAAAACCCAATCCAAAAATGGGCAGAAGAACTAAATAGACATTTCTCCAAAGAAGATACACAGATGGCCAACAAACACATGAAAGGATGCTCAACATCACTAATCATTACAGAAATCCAAATCAAAACTACAATGAGATATCACCTCACACTGGTCAGAATGGCCATCATCAAAGAAACCACTAACAATAAATGCTGGAGAGGGTGTAGAGAAAAGGGAACCCTCTTGCACTGTTTGTGGGAATGTAAATTGATACAGCCACTATGGAGAACAGTATGGAGGCTCCTTAAAAAACTAAAAATAGAACTACCGTACGACCCAGCAATCTCACCACTGGGCACATACCCTGAGAAAACCATAATTCAAAAAGAGTCATGTACCCCACTGTTCATTGCAGCACTATTTACAATAGCCAGGGCATGGAAGCAACCTAAGTGTCCATCGACAGATGAATGGATAAAGAAGATGTGACACATATATACAATGGAGTATTACTCAGCCATAAAAAGAAACGAAATTGAGTTATTTGTAGTGAGGTGGATGGACCTAGAGTCTGTCACACAGAGTGAAGTCAGAAAGAGAAAAACAAATACCGTATGCTAACACATATATGGAATCTAAAAAAAAAAAAAAAAGGTTCTCACAAACCTAGGGTCAGGACAGGAATAAAGATGCAGATGCAGCGAATGGACTTGAGGACATGGGGAGGGGAGACAAAGTGTAAGCTGCGATGAAGTGAGAGAGTGGCATTGACATATATACTAAATGTTAACTAGATAGCCAGTGGGAAGTAGCTGCATAGGACAGGGAGATCATCTCAGTGCTTTGTGACCACCTAGAGGGAGGGTGGAAGGGAGATGCAAGAGGGAGGGGATATGGGGATATATGTATACATATAGCTGATTTACTTTTTTATACAGCAGAAACTAACACAACATTGTAAAGCAATTATACTCCAATAAAGATGTTAAAAAAAATAGCCTTCTGAACCCAAGGGACAAACACCTCCAACTGGTAAGGTTCTGCTTTCTTTACATAAGAGTCACCAAATGCCCATTTCACAACTGCTATTCTCATCAGAACCTGACGCCAAAGAAAAGGGGAAAGTAGCAGGGGGCAGGGAGTGACTCCAAATTTGTAGGAGGTTGACCAGCTGCTTGAGCAGATGGAGAGGCAGGGCGTCCCTCGCCGTGAGTTAAAAGTCATGCCAGGACTAAAATGTTAATAAATAAGTAGATTAGTTAATAATAAAATGGATGCTTTTACGAGTGCACAGAAGCAGAGCGCTGCACATGCTGGAAGCCAGGTAACAGCTGCTTGCGGAGCAACCAGTCCAAGGGTTGCTGATCTTGTTGAACTGAGGTCGGAGGAGCCTGGGAACACCAGCCAACGCAGAGAGGCCGGGCAGGTCTGGACCAAAGGAAACCTGACAGTGTGTCCGAACAATTCTGGGTCTGACAAGTGGCTCTGGGGAAATCACTGCGTCGTCTGCGAGGACACATCTGGAAAACTTCAGAAGACAGAAGGCTCATGAGACAAATGGCTGCAAAGGTCCCAAGGGCAAAGCCTGCTGTGCTCTGGTCAGGAAAATGGACTTTTGGTAGGAAGCAGCCAGTCATAGGACGATGCTGACAGCAGCCTAAGGGTATGGGCTCCCCACTACACTTAAGCACAAGTGCCAAACTCCGTGACGGAATCTGAAGATCAGCCTGTAACTGGTGATAATTCCGTAACTTATTTTATAGACAAACTGGGTGAACACAGGGTTCCTCTGGACACCAAAAGGATCAGCCCAGGACCTCAGTCTAAAATGCAGACGGCCACTCTGAGCATTGCTAGGCACTCTCAGCACTGTAAGTAATTCTTGACCTAAATAAGTAAATGCACTTTTTAAAGCAGAAGGAAACGTGAGCCTTCCTGTTGCACCTTCTGAAACATTCTCGTCCAAGGGCCAGTCCACCTACTCTGGCAGGAAGCTCTAGTATCAAGAGCGCTGACTTGGATGTGGGACAAATGCAAATCCAAGAAAGTGGTAGCACTGTGTCCTGGAGCCGGCAGCCCCCTCCCCTTGCCCCTCCCCTGAGCCCTGTGTCCTTCACCGCTCCTCCGCAACACAAGGCCCCTCTCAAAGTGGGAAACCCAGGACAACCTTCCTCCATGGAAGGCCCAAGCAGAAAAACTGTTTAATCCAGAATCTCCATCCAACTAGGGGAAACCGCACGGCATTTCTCATCAGCAAACAAGTCAAAACTGTCATCTTACGTCAGGCAACCAAAACAGAGTTTTTTACTACTTAAAAGATCTTGCTGTCTTTGTCCATTTAGAACTGATATTTCTTAAACTAAAATGATTGAACTGGATCATATGAACTTCACTGTGTAGACTGTAGCCCAGTCTTAGGGGTTATAGAGATTTTTCTGGTTTTTCATTCTGTCTGTTGAAGGTCAATATCTAAAAATGGGTCAGAACTGACCACCCCTCCTCTAGTAAATTCTAATGGTAAACACAGTAAAATCCCATGAAGGTGGAGGAGAGACAGGTTTAAAGGGTAGTGAAATTAAAAAATGTAATGAAATTCTGATGCTCAAATCATAATCAGTATTTTTAAGAGGCACCTTACTTTCCTAAGCATCTAGCTTGCACATTAACTGCAAGCAGTTACCAGATTCCACAAGGTCACGCCTCTTCCCCTTGAGGAGATTCTCAGAGGGACACAGATTTCTAAAGGCATCAGGATGAGTAGATACCGCAATTGGATACACACAACACAACTTAAAATAAACCAAAGAAGTGCTCCATTCCTTCAAAATAGTCTCTTCTTTTCAAGGTTAGACAGCCTCCTAAAATACTGTTTATGGTGCCAACGTGTTTATCAAATGTTTCCTTCTACTCGGGAACAGAGATGGTACCACATGGAATTACAAAATGGCGTATTAATGACATCCAAAGAAATGGAGGGTTCAACATACTAAAAACATTTTTAAAGTCCTTTCTAATAGGTACTCCACCATGACGCCCAAACACACGTCTTCAGTGATCAATAATACAATATTGATAGACTGCAGAGAAGACTGCTGGCTACCCCTCCCCAGTGTCCATTCTCTTCTTCCTGGAGTAACAAGCCTCAAACTTCAGCTGGGCACATGCCTCCCACACAAAGATGATGTTGACCAGCCTCCCCTCCAATCAAGTGAGACCTCGTGATCAGGAATTAACCATGGGGTGTGAACTGGTCAGGCACAACTCGAACGGGGCAGGCACGGTCCACCCTCTTCCTTCCTCTCCTTCCTGCTGGCTGGAATGAGAGAGGGGAGCCTGGTCCCTGGCAGACCCCAGACAGCGACCACCAACCCACCCCACACCTGCTGACCTTTACCTTACAGAGAAAGACCCCGACCTAGGGTCTCTATTACAAAACATGTTTGCTTCCATTCCTTTTGAAAAACTCAGAAACAAGAAATGGGTGTTTTGCTGAATGACAGCATCTTAATTATTTAGGGGTTTGGATCAAACCAAGCCATAACAGAAAAAAAAAGAACCCTGTTTTAGGAGACCAAATTCTAGCCCGATGTACCACTAATGGGCCACATGGCCTCAGATACTTAGTTATTTCATCTCACAGTATTTCTTATCTGCTGGATGATCAGTGACTTTAAATTACAATTGTTCTCAAAAGCCAAATCTAAGAACAAGTAAGAAACTAGTTTCTGGTTGTGCGGAGAAGAGAGCCATGCCCGCTATTCTATTCCATGTCCATTTCCCCAGACAATCTGAAGCCGTCTCAGAATGCTGGGGTCCACAGAGCAGGTCTACAGAGCACCTTTCAAGCCTCAGCAGAGGCAGTCCACCCTTCAACTGTGCATGTTCACCAGAAAAAAGCAGCATGGCTCAAACAGACCTTCTGCCTGAGGGCAGCCCTTGTCACAAGCCACCTGGCCCCACAGTAAAGCTTTCTGCCCCCAGAACCGTCCCCCCAGATAAGAGACCGGCCTAGAGAGAAGGGAAACATAAGCCGGTTAAGAGAAAGGAGCTGAGAAAATCACTGATCCTGACACGAACCATTATCTACTCCAATGTGCCTGCCAAACCCAAATTTCTAACTGGTCATTTGACCTAAACTCCTCGAGGGTATTTAAGTTAAACACTAAATCATCAACATCCAGGATTATCTGTAGCGCACACTCTTCACAAAAAGGCCAGCACTTGGTGACACATGTGTCCCTGCAGGTCTCCATGGGTTTTCTCTTACATATTTCACCCTGAGCTACAAATGGCCACCATGCTAATGTTCTGTGATGCGTGCTGAGAGTCAGCGTGACCCGACCACAGAACTCACAGCAGACCACAATCTTAATTATCTTACTTATTTTACTGCTCAAGATAAAACGGTTAAGTCTGATAACACAAACACTGGTGCTTACATGGACTGCGGTCCCCAGGTCACAAACCCTCAACTCAAACCTTCCACCTAAATGGCCGCTGAGAGCATGTGGATTCACTCAAGCAGTTACTGCATTAATTCGGGAGGTGTGACACCGTGTATGTCTGTGCACATGCATATGTACACGTACATACATATTTGTGCCATATTTTCAACATCTATCTCCCATTCCCATGTAAACTTTCGTCCTGGGAACTGCTGGTGCGCAAGTAACAGTCAGATGGATGCTACCTTAGTTTCCTAGGTTTGCCATGACAATTACCACAAACTGTATGGCTTAAACGACAGATGTTTATTCCCCCAGTTCTGGAGGCCCGCAGTCCAAAATCTGGAGGTCCTGTGGGCAGGGCTGCTCCCTCGGGAAGCTCTATCAGAGGAGCCTTCTTGACTCTCCAGGTTTCTGGGTCCCCTGGGATTCCTGGGATGTGGCTGCATCACTCCAGTCTCTGCCTTGTCTTCACGTGGCCTTTTTGTCTGTTTCTGTGTCTCAGAAACACCTTTCGTACAAGGATACCACTCATCACATGGAGGGCCCACTCTAAGACCAGGATAATCGCATTTGGGATCCTTTTCTGTTTCCCAATAAGGTAACATTCACAGGTACTGGAACTTGAACCTATCTTTTGGGAAGACACAGTTTAACACAGGACAGATGCTGAAACAGCCAAAGGAATTACAAATTTTGCAATCCTAATCCCAGCGAGCTGTGGAGGCAGAAGCCACTGTGAGAGGGTGCGAAGACAGAGCAGCTTTGAGTTACCTTTAAAAGTCTCATCAGTTTTTACTGATTAAACCTTCCTGCCAGCACGTAGTTTCTACGTGGACAGAAAAGAAAGAGGGTGAAATTCGAAGGGAGAAGGTTAAGATCTGAAACCACGTTCTTTTTCTTGAGTTACCATGGTCCCATTTTCAATTTTGAAGTATTTCAAAGCCCCATTTAAAAATCATTAGCTAACACATACTAGTTTTTCATTCTTTTTTCCCCTCAGAATGCATTACACGTGCCACTATGATACCACTTGTTTTCTAATAACAGGAGATAAACTAAAATTTTTCAGTATCTAGGTATCAGCACTGTGTCCTATTCAGCCTTTCATCCTCAGCATGGAGCATAACGGGCACAGTCGGTCTTCATTAAATGCTCACCACGTGGCCTGGAGGAATTTGCCCTGCTGAGGGGCTCCTTTGTTGAAGTTTGATTTACCCCATGGGGTGGGGGAAGCCTACAGAGTGAGTTGATAATCAAAATCACACTAAACATAAGGCTACACGTAGGACGTAAGAGGAAGTCAGAGACTCCTGTGGCTGCTCTGGAAAATTTATGTCATTCTTACGGGTATACACTCTCCACTGAGAACACCCTGTAAAACCTCTCTAAAAACTCCCATTGTTAACAAACAGGAATTACGGCCCTGGCATAGACTTCTGGTCCTTTCAGGCCTAGCACATTCCCTCCTAACGCCCAGGAAGCCAGAGGAATGACAGGTCTGCGGGCCTGGCTCAGGGGTGGCGGGCAGCCTGTTCAAGCTTGCATGGTGCTCCTGAAGCCCACCAGCACAGGCGTCATCCCCACCCAACCAAGCTCCTTGTTTCGCCCTCAACTATGACTCTCCAAGACACAGAGTAAGAAACATGACAGGCCCAGCAAAGCCCGTTCCCCCCATCCCAGTCCCCCTTAACGAGCAGGCAGGGCTCCCGTCCGCGAAGTCGTTTCCAGTTCTAAGCTCTCTCTGTCCCCCTTCTGAGGGTCCTCTGGGGTTCAGATGAGGCCACAATCACAGGGTCCCTTCCAGTGAGTAGAAGGGGATGATTACTGGGAGGTCGAAGCTAAGAAACCTCAGAGTGGGGACGATGAGGATGGCTAGCTGGTGCGCTCAGATCTAAGCTGCCATCAGTCAGCCTGTTTTATTCTGGTTCTCGAGTCTAACTTAAGGACCTCAAGTAAAAGTCTAAGAACCTCAGAATATCCAGAAAAGGATATAAACATTGTAAGGTTCTGACTTATAATTTTTTTTTTTTAACCAAAAAAAACCCCTGCACCTATTCATACTTCTACCAACAACTGTATCAATGCAAGCACTGGGTAATGTGATTTTGAAAAACTGCTAATTAGAAATGGAGAAAGTAGCATATCGTTAATTTGTACCTGTGTGAAACTAATAAGACAAAACTTCTTTCCAAGTGTTTGTTAATCTTCTATATTACCTCAGTTGTGAATTGTTTGCTCATTCATCTTTGCACATCTACCTTTTAGTTTTAAGGCATTTCTTACCAACTGGAATAAGCCCTTCATATAGTAATCATATTAGCCCATCCCTCACTGTATTTGTTTTTTTTAATTTAATTTGTATAGATTTGGAAATACAGAGGTTTTTAAAAGTTTCTATGTAACAAATCTTGCTAATCTTGTGTTAAGAAGTCACTTATACTATTTTGAAGTCCTTCCTGGTCCAGACACTTGATATGTGTTCTGCGTTTTTTTAAAAAAAAAAATAACAGAAAATTAAATTTTGTCCAATTACTGAACTAATCATCCCAATTTACTGAATACGCATCCATTTTTAAATTTCTAAATTCTTACAGAAATCACATTCATATTTTAAGAGAGATGCTTTGGTTTTTAAAGTAAAGTAACCACGAGTTTTGAAAAGCAGCAATATTATACTTCACAGGATAAGGCAGACCCTTAATATGCAAACATACGTAATTTCAAAGCTAACCACAATGTAAAACACATTAAAAAAACATGAATACTGAAATATGTGACCCACAGACACCCCAGAAACAACCACAGGCTGGAGAGAGCCCTTGCCTGTCACTACGTCCCTTGACTCCTCACGGTCTCAGCAATAAACCATGGATCAAACACAGGTAGCCCCACAAGAATGTTAACAACACAAACTGAGGAGGCCACACACACGGCATACTTATGAGGACAGGTAGAGAGTTATAAAAGTGATGCGTGTGCCTTAGAATCAACAATGAACGTTCAGACTCTCAAGTCTCCCTGAAACATTAGATGTTAGTCATCAAACCTCATGTACAGAGAGCAAGTTCAGAATTCTTACGATGACGGCGTCATCCCTCCATGATTATCTTGGACCTGGGTTTGAGGACATATGCCTGGTTCATGGCACGAAAACAAACCTTGCGGCCCCAGGGATTTACCACCACATGACCACTGCTTTCCTCCATCTCCCATGGAAACAGGAGAAGATGACCTAAAAATACATCTTAAAACCTAAAGACAGTCTTTCCTGCATCCTCTCCCTGCTGCCCCTCTCTTACTGAAAAGCTTATTGATGAGTAATCTATGATGGGGGCCAGGGTCTGGGGTGGGCATGGGGAGTTAGGGTTTAACAAAGACAGAGTTCCAGATTGGGAAGATGAGAAAGTTCTGTAAATGATGTTGTTGGTGGCAACCCAATATTGTGAATTCAGGTAATGCCAATAAACTGTACATTTTAAAATGGTGAAAATGGTAAATTTTAAGTAATGTAAATTTTACCACAATAAAAAAAATTTTTAAATTTTAAGAATAAAAAGTAACCTATAACTACTTGTCTCCAACTTCTTGCATCCTGTAACGTCCAATTTGCTTTTGAAAATATTCATCTCTATTATGGAAGTGAATATGCTGTGGTTTGTAAAACAGGTAGAATCTTTTAAGTTCAAAATACAGCTGGAAAACGTGTGTTAGAAGTCACAGGACAAATCCGTGCTAAGAAGATGATGACAGCTATACGTGGACAGCAAGGACCAGGAGATGCTAATGCCCCAAGGCACCTGTATATGAAATATTAAGGATGCACACCTAACACCATCACTGAATATTCATGATGCCTCACTCAGCTGCCACCACTGACAACCATCCTGGCCCCATGTGCTCTCTGCCTGAGAAGCACCAATAAACCCATGGCTGTTCATTAGGCTAATTGGCAAACACAGCTGTGGCCAGGCATGTGGGCCCTGCTGGAGCCTCAGCTGCTCAGAGACAGTCCTAAAAACAACACAACCTGGGATCCAAGCAGAGCGGCCCCCCTGCCTGGTTATGCCCTAACCTAGTAGGTGTACGAATTATCCC
>NW_006769605.1:1030863-1047665 GCF_000442215.2 Lipotes vexillifer | reverse complement strand
CCCTTGCCTTCTCGATGTGTGTCCTAAATAGACTTAATAAACTGTGTTATGGGAGCAAGAGTCCAGTCTGCGAGCCTTCTGGCTCCATGACCTCAGGGGCAGCTGGCCTGGAAGACTGCTTAGAGACCTCCAGTGCAGTGCGCTAACTTCCCACAAGACGCATGCCTTCTACATCTGTGTGAGCTGGCGCCGGCCCCACTGCTCCAGCGAAACGGCCCTAAAGAAGAGGAATGTCTTAGGCAAACTCCGTGGGCACCTGCAGCCCTCACCACACCTGCCAGGCCCGGCCTCCCCTGGTCCCTCCGCTCCCTGAGGACCTCCTCGTCCTCTGAAATTCCTGTGAAAACACATCGCAGGTTTTGCCTATACCCTCTTCCTCCTCACTCCATGCCATCTCCGCTCTGTCAGGTCCACATTTCCAGTCCAACCTTGCTTATAAGTTCTGGAGCCACAATTAGCACTGGATTCAAATTCCACTTCTGCCACTTCTTATCTATGTGACAACAGGCAAATTACGTAACCTCCCAACTTTTACCAGATTACAATGATTTCGACATTGAGGCGTATTTTCAGAACTGTATCACACAATGCAGTGCCTAGAGCGTTGCACTCCTCAACAAACATTTCCTCTCCCCTTCTACTAAAGGCACAGTGTAGAAAGAAGGCTGATTCCTCAGGGTTCCTACTTCTAAAACTGGGAAAAACGAACTTCAGAATGAACAGCATCATCAGGAGGCAACTCTTCAGCACGGCCAATCACCTTAGCATTTCAGAAATCATACACCCAACAATCCCAAACTACCCACTGCTGACAACCCAGGCTCAGGAAACGCAAAGTAATTTTAATATTTTAATTAAAAGTAATTAAAAAGTAGTAAAAATGCTCCAAAGTCAAGTAAATGACATTTTTAAACAATCTGACTAGGGGTGGGTGTTCTAATTCTGTCCCTCTCAATAGCACAGATAATAAAATACTTTGAAAAATAAAATGCATTTTAAAAATCAGCATTTTTCTGCAAGCCAGTTTTAAAATGTTGTGAGTCTCATGGTTAAATATATTGCAATCATTAGGCTGTGCCCTTATTTCCAAAAAGGAAAAAATAATTCTTCAGTGCCACAAAATCCTCAGAAAGAAAACCTATGCCAACATTGAAAGGGTTTACAGGAAGAGGCTATTCTTTAAGCAATGCTTCACCAAGAATCTGCCTAATGAAACTACAGCAAACGATATCATTCACTAACATGCTAATTTACGTGAACGCTGCAGGTGACAGATTAAAGGGACGTGCCTGTAGGAGGAGTAAGTCAAGAAATAAGCTCATACCAATTTGTGCACTTTCAAAAGCAACCCCATGTCCTCACCTGCAGAACAGATCTTTCCAGGTGACAGGAAGGAAACTCAGGGAACACCGTTCTCCTGAAAAATCATCTTCCTCCAGCTGCTGGGTCCACCTAATCTGGGTTTTCCCAACAACCTGCCCAACATGGTGTTTGCTTTAGAAGATAGATCAGTGAGCACGTTGGCCCTCTCGGGTTACAGCAGGAATAACTGGAGGGCATTCTGTGAAATGCACAGGTGTCCTAGAAATTAAGATCCTGGGAGTGCCATAAATATGGCTTCTTGACAGCCCCTCAGCTGGTTCTGATTGCAGCCAGGTTTGGAAACCTCTAGAAGGGGCTCCAGCTCCATGACGTCAACACGCCCCCCTTCCTCCATATCACCCCCAGGCTCAAGTGGGTGGACAGGCATCAGGGGGTGTTCAGGTGTGTATTCCTACCAGGAGTAGTGTGCCCTGCACAAGCCGAGCTCTGCTCCAGCAGACTGCTCAGAAGGCCTGCCCTGGCCAGTGTGCAAAAGGCCGGAGGAACCAGGCATGAGGAATCTCCCCACCCCTGAAAATCAGATGCTGCTGCCCTGCCAGCTCAGTCAGCAGGGGCCCCGGTCAAGCACAGGGCAGGGACCTGAGCTCAGAATGTGCCAGGTGCCAATCCTGGCAAGGACATTCATGTGCATCCTCGAGGAGCGATGGTGGCTAAAATAAACGCTCAGATACGAGGAACACCTGTGGAGGATTGTGACCATTCTGCCCACAGCTCAAGCTGTTACAGGCAGAAAAGAACGAAATAATTGCATTTGTGGCAATATGGATGGACCCAGAGTTTGTCATACTGAGTGAAGTAAATCAGACAGAGAAGGACAAATATCACATGATATTGCTTATATGTGGAATCTTTAAAAGTGGTACAAATGAACTTATTTAACAAAACAGAAACAGAGTTAAAGATGTAGATAACAATCTCATGGTTACCAGGGGGAAGGGTGGAGGGATAAATGGGAGACTGGGATCGACGTATACACACTACTGTACATAAAATAGATAACTAATAAGGACCTACTGTATAGCACAGGGAATGCTACTCAATACTCTGTAATGACCTATACGGGAAAAGAATCTTAAAAAAGAGTGGATATATGAATATGTATAACTGATTCACTCTGCTGTACAGCAGGAACACAACATTGTAAATCAACTATACTCCAATAAAAATTTAAAAAAAAAGAAGAAGACTGAATATCCACTTACGGGGAAAAAAAAAAATCTCCTCTAGGAGTCTCTCTGGAGTCACGACTCCCACATGCCTGTCCTGTCAGCCTTCGCCAGATCAATGCACCTTTCTAGATGAGCAACTGTGCAGGTCCTGCTACCTGTTTCCGTGGGGAGGGTACACACAACACATGGAGATGGGTAGCCCTGACAGTAACTCTGCAGCAAAGACCAAAATGATTAAACGTGCCAAACTTTTGTTGCCATGGAGATGAAACTAATGTACTATGACTGCATTTCTTGCCGCTCTACCAAGGGCCTTTCGGGCAAAAGAAATTTTCTTTTGCATAGCACTCAGCTCACACACACCTACATGTCCACTCGTCTCTGTAGGAAGAAGAGCAGTTAGGTTGCTATGTAATATAGAAATTAAGAATACAGGTTATGACACAGTACTGTGTCTATTACGCTTGGATATGCAATTTAAGATCCTATGAAGATGGAGCAAGGCAGATAATTCTTAGGATGAAAGTTACACGGTAACACACACTAGGTGCAGTATCCTCCACATTCTAAGATATCCATACCAGATATCAATACCAGCAAAGAAGTACTTAGTTTCTTTTTAAATTGAAATGCAATCTACAAACCACAAAAATCTCTTCAGTGTATGGTACAGCGGTTCTTAGTATACTCTCAAGGTGCTACAACCATCACCGTATCTAATTCCAGAATGTTTTCACCACCCCAAAAAGAAACCCCATAACCCCTAACCATCACTTCTCATTCCTCCCTCCCCCAGCCCCTGGCAATACTCATCTGCTTTCTGTTTCCAAAGATTTACCAATTCTGGATATTTTATTTAAATGGAATCACACAGTATGTGACCTTTCCTGTCTGGCTTCTTTCACCTAGCATGCTTCCATGGTTCATCCATGTTGTAGCATGTATTCCTTCGTTCCTTTTCCAGGCTGAATACTATTTCACTGTATGGAAATAGCACATTTAGTTCATCCGTCAGCTGGTAGACATCTGGGTTGTTTCTATACTTTTCCATTACTATGAATAATGGTGCTATGAACCTTCTTGCAAAAGTTTTTGTGTGGACATATGTTTTTAATTTTCTTGGGCTTATATGCCTAGGAGTAGAATTGCTGGGTCATATGGTAATTCTCTGTTTAACTGCCAAACGTTTCCAAGGCAGCTGCACCATTTTACATCCCACAGCAATGTATGAGGATTCCAATTTCTCCACTGCCCTTCCGACATTTGTCACTGTCCAGTACTTTGATTAGAGCCATCCTCGTGGGTATGAAGTAGAATCTCATAGTAGTTTTGAATTTCATTTCTATAATGACAAGTTATACTGGACTGTTCATGTGCTTTTCTAACATCTTTATTAGAGTATAATTGCTTTACAATGTTGTGTTAGTTTCTGCTGTATAAAAAAGTGAATCAGCTATACGTATACATATATCCCCATATCCCCTCTCTCGTCTCCCCCTCCCACTCTCCCTATCCCACCCCTCTAGGTGGTCAGAAAGCACAGAGCTGATATCCCTGTGCTATGCGGCTGCTTCCCCAAAGCTGTTTTACATTTGGTAGTGTATATATGTCCATGACACTCTCTCACTTCGTCCCAGCTTACCCTTCCCCCTCCCCGTGTCCTCAAGTCCATTCTCTACATCTGTGTCTTTATTCCTGTCCTGCCCCTAGGTTCTTCAGAAACTTTTTTTTCCCTTCTAGTTTCCATATATATGTGTTAGCATACGGTATTTGTTTTTCTTTCTGACTTACTTCACTCTGTATGACAGACTCTAGGTCTTGTTGTGGAGCACGGGCTCTAGGCGCACGGGCTTCAGTAGTTGGGGCACACACGCTTCAGTAGTTGTGGTGCACGGGCTTCAGTAGTTGTGGCTCACGGGCTCTAGAGCACAGGCTCAGTAGTTGTGGCACACGGGCTTAGTTGCTCCGCGGCATGTGGGATCTTCCCAGCCAGGGCTCGAACCTGTGTCCCCTGGCTTGGCAGGCGATTCTTAACCACTGCGCCACCAGGGAAGTCCAGTAATTTCATTCTTTTACATGTAGCTGTCCAGTTTTCCCAGCACCACTTATTGAAGAGGCTGTCTTTTCTCCATTGTATATTCTTGCCTCCTTTATCAAAGATTCATGTGCTTTTTAAACCAATTGTGTACCTTCTCTGGAGAATGTCTATTCAAATCCTTTACCTATTTCTAAGTTGGGTTAATTTTCTTTTTATTGTTCGGTTGTAAGAGCTCTGTACATATTCTGAATATCAGACCCTTATCAGATATATAATTTGCAAACAATTTCTTTCATTTTGTGGGTTGTCTTTTCACTTTCTTGATGGTGTCATTTGAAACAGACATTTTAAATTCTGATAAAGTCCAATTTATTTTTTCTTTGGTCTCTTGTGTTTTAGGTGTCATATCTGAGAAACCATTCATTGCCTAACTTAAGGTCAAAGATTTTCACCTATGTTCCATTCTAAGGGTGTTATGGGCTGAGATGTGTCCCCCCAAAATTCATATGTGGAAATTCTAACCCCTAGTACCTCAAAATGTGACTGTATTTGGAGATGGGGTCTTTAAAAAAGTAAGATTAAATGATCTCATGTGGGTGGATCCTAATCCAATCTAACTGGTGTCCTTATAAAAAGAACATTTGGACACACAAAGACACTGGGGACCATGTGAGGAAACAGGGAGAAGACAGCCATCTACAATCCAAGGAGAGAGGCCTCAAGAGAAACCAGCCCTGCAGGTGTCTTGATCTTGGACACCCAGCCTCCAGACTGAGAAAATGAATGTCTACTGTTTAAAGTTCATGTCTGTGGTACTTTGTTATGGCGGCCTGAGCAAAGTAATACAAAGGGGTTTTAGAGTTTCTGCTCTTACACTTGATCCATTTTCTGAGTAATTTTTTGTGTTCAGTGTGAGATAGGGTCCAACTTCATTCTGTGCATGTGGATATCCAGCTCTGCCAGCACCATTTCTTAAAAAAACATTCTATCCCCACTGAATGGTCTTGGCACCCTTGTCAAAAGCCTGCTGACCACAGATGTATGGGTTTATTTCTGGAGTCTCAGTTCTATTGTATTGGTATATGTCTGTCCTTACGCCAGCACCGTACTGTCTAGACTACCACAGCTTTGTAGTAAGTTCTGAAACTGGAAAGTGTGAATCCTTCAGTTTTGTTCTTCTTTTTCAAGACTGGTTGGCTTTTTACTTCATTTTTATCCCATGGGGAATTTAAAAGATGGCAGTAAAGGATTAATCTTGCCCAATGGAAGGTTGGCCCTTACCTAGGCTCCTGGGAGGCACTTCCAGCTTCTTGTAAAGTCTTACCTGATAAAAGTGTCCTGGTTTACCTGGACGTGTGTCACACCAGGTGTGGGTCATGGTGGAGGCCTTGGTTCCTCTTGATCCCTGAAGGGGCTGGAGACAGAGGTCAGGCATGCAGGCCATCAGCCACGTCTACTTGGTCGACCTCTGGTAGAGTAAACACTCAGACACCAAGGTCCAGAGAACTCCTCTGGTTGGCCACGCTCCATGCATGCTGCCAGAACAGGTGAGTGCTATCCGCAGACGCCCCGGGGGGGGGGGACTGGAGGCTCCACGCCTGGACCTCTCCCGGACCCTGTCCTGTGTGCTCTGCTCTGATGATTTTAATCTGTTTCCTTTCACTGTAATAAATCATATGTGAATGTAGCAGCTTTTCTGAGGTTCTCTAGCAAATTATTGAACCTGAGGGCGGTCTGTGGGACACCCGACTCACACAAATTGAAAAGCAAAGAAAAGTTTTCCAGGTATTGATGAACTTTTATTCAAAAGTTCTATTTTTTGCACCTAAAAAAGCCCCCTTCTGGCTAATTGCTGGGTCCTCCTAACTGTTTTATGGTGTAATCTAGATGCAGGCGAGCCTGGAAAGGGTTTGGCTGTCAGCCAGTATTTTCCAAACCACATTCAACAGAATACTTCTTCCACAAAGGACCTTAACGAAATTAGCACTATTTTTCAAAATGTGTCCGGAATATGAAATGTTCTGAACTGTGAAAGGAAAAAAGCAATCCCTTCAACCATTTCTCCAGCAACAGACTGGAAGGTATAAAGAACAGTGGACAACTTGATATCAGTCTACACCAGTGGTTTTCCAAACTTCTGGGACTCAGCACTCTTCGCACTCTTAAAAGTTGCTCAAGGTCACAAACAGCTTTTATGTGGGTTATGTCTATTAATATTTACCAAATGAAAAATTGTAAGAGAAAATTTTACATATTTTGTATTAATTCATTTTAAAATAAACTCAATATATGTTAATAAACACATTCCTAAAGAAAAAGAACATTATTCCCCCCCCCCCAAAAAAAAGTGTGGCAATGAGCTACTTTGTTGCAATTTCTAATGTCTGGCGTAACACAAGACAGCAGACTCTCATGTCTGCTTCTGTATCAGTCTGTTGCAAGATGTAGCTCTAAATATGGCCTCACACTGATAGTTGGAAAAGAAGCATTTAATCAGTTTTTTCATGTAACTTTTGGTCTACTTTGATGCAGCACCAAATTTAATAACTGGCACTTCTTTACAGGTTGTTTGGAATGTGGAATCTGAAATCTTATTGATGAACTTTCATATTCAATTCCTTGTATGTTCGTTGCCCTCTTGCATTGTGAACAGCTTTTACTCACATGTGATTTCGTAATCACGCATTGGTCACTTAAAAAACGCACAGCTTTCCAAAGGCTGACACAGTCCTTCACATAACATCAAAATATCACTTCTATTAAAATCACAATTGGTCACATCAGGAACAGTGGTGAATACAACATTTCCAAAAGTTTAATATCTACTTGAAAGCTCAAATTCTATCACTGGGAACAAATGTAAGTCATTTTCCATGAAGTGAAAGAGTAAATTTGTTCATTTTTGAGAAAACATCTGCAAATACCTAAGTCTGAATACTCATAGTTTGCAAGTTACTTTAAAAAAAAAAAAAGTTCTCAGGAAAAAGTGGCTGGTTCAGCTCATCATGAGTGCTTTTCCTTGAGAAAACCATCACACTGCAGTATGTGGCAGAAGTACCTTACACACACTTCCCATTTCATCAACTCAGAATGTTAAAGGAAAGTCTACCAAGGGTTAAGATTTAATAAAACTAAAACTTTTACTGTTTCATCAAGTGTATTCCCAAGTGAAACTAGCCTTCCCCCCCACACCTCCCCATGAGTTTGTGACAGCAAAGAATGTAGTCAAACAGAACAGGCTGGTGATTCAGGCCAAGATGGCAGCAGTTCTGCCACCATTGCTTACATGTCATCAATGTAAACATCCACACAGTGAGGAAGACAAATAGCATCTTAGAACTGTTATAATTTCTTCTGACCTCACGGATTTTCTGAGAGGGTCTGGGCGTGCCCACAAACCACATTCTGAGAAGTTCTGTCTAAACACCCAAGGAAGCAGCTAGGCCATAATGATATGGGGCCAGGAAAGCAGAAATAGCACAACTACAATTTCTGAATTTCTCAGAGACTGTATTCAGTACTGTACCTCTCTGATCAATGATGTGTGGTGCATGAGAAAGTGTTTACAAAATTGTGAACTTTTTTTTTTTTACTTTTGTATTCAGACTTACTCAAAATTATAAACCACCAAGAACTCAGAATTAAACCAGAGAAAAGGTTCAGGGCAGTGTCCTCCAACTATGGCCACTGAGACAAGAACTGAGAATGACTTATCAATAAGGAATAATTTAATCTATAAATAAATTAACTATAATCAAGAGCTCAGAGAGAATTACCTACCTGTAGAGCAGGCTGTTTTTGGACTTAAACACCATGTACACTGAACTAGTCACAAATACATAAAACCTATTCATTCCTGGTTCCTTGTTAAAGCATGTTGCTGAAGATGTCCCTCTGTCACCAACACTCATTAGCTTAACTTGAAAATTTCATTCTGAAAATTATTTTTAACTTTATTAACGAGCTTTCATTAAATCAGATGAGTAATGACTTCAAATTCATGTTACTGTGTCATATAACCTGGGTCTGTTAAGACTAGGTTCAAATGATCACATAGAAAACCTCGAGTTTCCAGTGGCTTAAACAATACTCAAGTATATTTCTTGCTCACACAGATAATACTAGGGTATCTCCACCAAGCTGTGGGGCCCAAGTTCCTCCCAGCTCACCATACCCAGATATGACCCTTAGTCTTGTGGTCTCAGACAGCTACTACAGCTCCAGGCAATGAGGGAAAGCAGGTCCCCAACTTCAAAGCCTCTTAGAACTAGCAAACCACACTTCCTTCTCAACAGCCAAATCTTTGTCACTGGCCACAGTACAGCGGGACAGGAAAATGACACTGCTTTGTGGCTGGACAGCAGGTGCCCCACAAACACTCAGGGTTCTTGCTCTTCAGGAGGAGAGGTGGAGTGGGTGTTGGGGGCAGGGAGTAGTCTCAGCCCACAAGTTGACACCAATAGCCCCCTAGCACTTCCACACACACTGTTTAATCTGATAACAACTCATGAGATAAAAAGGCATTATTGTTTTTACCATTTTATAAATATGAAAACTGAGATCCAGAGAACTGATGATCATATGCTCTTCCAACAGGCTCCCAGAAATATTTTTCAAAGATATATATATATACCTCAACCACATGTGTGTATATATATGTACATGACATATATTAAATACATATATATGACATAAATAAAATCACATATTTTACACACCCCTCTCTTTCCCCTACTTTCAACCTCACCTCCATTCCGTGATGAACCCAACACCTCATACCTCCCTGCTTTGCTTCTGTTGCTCCCTCGGCCTGGAACACTCGCTCTCCCTTCAAATGCGCTCTCTGTGTGAAGCCTCCTCTGTGTCAGAGCATAACTGTGGTTTACAAAGTGCTCTCACACACGCTGCCTCCTGTCATGATACCCAGGGCCCACTTCTCCCCACTCGCATTCCCACATACACTGTCGACACCTCCGGCATCTCTCCTCTCTGATCCATGTGTGCCAGTCTGTGCCCTCCACAAGGAGCAGGGCGAGAGGGAAGGAGAAAGCTGTGCTCTGCTTCCAAAGAGGCCATGCCCTGAAACACCCAGGCTCTGAGACCCATTCGTAAGCACACCTCAGGATGCTGAGCTTCCAGAACACACTCTGGAAGAGAGAGAACGGGCAGTTGGTAGATGTTTGAGGGGGATTCTCAGGGAGGGAAAAGGTGAGGTGTCCTCCAAAATCCTCAGACCCTGGACCCGCCACACCTGCACAGCTCAGGGCTGTGAGATGAGTTGTGCATGAAATTTTAATTGAAATGTTGTACCTGACTTTAAAGAAAAGTAGCAATTTAGGCCACTGTGTACACTTAAAGCATGATACAAATACAGCACACTTCTAAGACCAGAGAAGAGGACACTGGCAGGAAGAAATACAGGGCAGCTCAACTCACCCCAAAACTCAATCCAAAAAGTGATTTAGGATTAGAAACAAAGAGTCCTTACAGTTCATCTGGCCAGTCCCCACCCACATGGGAATGGAAAAAAGGAATGTAAATTCTACTTAGAGCTAGAAACAAAAATTTTACTTTCTACTTGATGGAAAACAAGAAACCCATCAGGAAATACCACAAGCAATGGCTTCAGCAATCCTCCAGTTAAAAAACTCCATCTTTGTGAGGTTAAGTCAATCATTTAGGGGGCGGGGTGTGTGTGTGTGTGTGTGTGTGTGTGTGTGTGTGTGTGTGTGTGTGTGTGGTGTACGAAGGTTTTTCATCATTGCCCCTCAATCCCCTATGAGCCTTCTTAGACTTTGTCCTTATCACTCCCACCCCCAGGAAATCTGAACACTAGATAAACTTTATCCATCCACATTCTGAGAGGGGCACCAACTGCTGTTAGATTCAGATTCTCCCCAAGAGCAAGTCACCCTGTTGGAAAGCACGACACACATGTATGGATAAAGACCCCACTATTACAAATGAACTGTCTATGCTAGCAGATGGGGAGATGTGGCACATGAAAGGGAAACTAAGACGCTCAGACATCACCCAGCACCACCAAGGAAGAGGCAGGGCAGGTAGCCTGCTACCAAACACCCCAACTCTCCCAGAAGACACTGAGGGGCCTGACCCAGCGCTGGGGCTCTTCACTTCTCACTGTTCCTCCCTCCTGCTCTGCAGGTGCAGATCTTTACCACAAAACTAAGCATCTGTGAGTGAGACAGATCACTAACACAAGCCACAGGTGGGCAGACACAACAAGAGCACATGCCATTCAAGAGAAGAACTCACATACCGAGCTTAATACTGTGACCTTATCCACGCACAAGGTTTATCTTCCAGAACCATGCTGTCCCCTGTGGAAACCACTGGTGACAAGCAGCTAAAAGTTCATGAAAATTAAAAGTTCGGTTCCTCATCTGTGCTAACTGCATTTCAGGTGCTCAGTACCATGTGGGGACAGCTCAGAAATACATTTCCATCATTGTAGAAAGTTCTATTGAACAGCGTTGTTCTGGACCGTCTCAGTATCTGTATATTGTGGCTAATGATATTCCATTTGCTGTAGGTGTGAGCCTTCTTCCCATACGAAATAATCAGGGCTATTACAACATCGGGTCTGTACTGATGTCTTCTCTGTAACACAAGTATCTACAGGGCATCCCCATTCCACTCCCACGCTTAGGGTTGGCAGAAACCTGAACTTCTGGAAAATCAGAAGGAAATCAGATCCCTAGGCCCCTTCTCCTATAATTTTTTTTTAATCCCTTTTACATTCAGGATAATCACCACAGTAGCAGTAAACAAACATCGACAGGTCATTTGGCTACAGGGAAGGAAGACGACTCAGGTCCTTGACTCAAACCCACCCATGGCTTCCAGCCCCCTCAGCGACAGTCCTGGCTCAGGTGCCAGCTCTTTCCTCTGCCCCCCTCCCTCCTTTCACCTTCTCAAAGACCTTCCCTGCCTTTTCCTGACATCGAGACCACCCCCGCCACCACACCGTGGGGCTCACTGCCCTTCCCTGCCCCAGACCCACGGTTCCCAAATACTGCCCGGGAACACTGTCCACAAGCACTGGCTCGTGCCTCCGGCTGCAACATCACAACATTCTGCAGCCAGGGTCTGGCCTCCTTTCTCGAGCAAGAGTGGCTCTTGGTGAGCAGATCCCAAGTTCTCGTATCAACTTCTCTTAAAGGGAAGGAGGCCTTGGTTCATGGTCCCACACCCAGAGGCCCTGCATCCTGGTGGATTGAATCAGGTCAAGTACTGATGGACGTTCACTTCAAGGAAAGCCCCTTGCCTCCCGGGGCAAAAACTCTCACAAGAACAGTATGGACCAACAGAAAGTGTGAGCTCGACATCCACACAGTAGCACCTGCGAAGGGAATCAGAACTGCTGCTGAGCACCTGCTGCACCACTTTCAAATTTTTCTAAAACATTCCTGGTGTTAAAGTTCAGTCTCAACTGATAAGGAGCTTCTTCTGGGAAAAGTCATGCATGTCTGTTTTCTGTGGGCTGCAGAGAAAAGTTAGTGTTTATATTCCTCACCTAGCACAATACTCAGCAAAAATATATGAACAGACTCAAGATCCTGATGACTGCCCAGACGTCTGTCCACTCCTCCATCCTATGAAAGGGTCAAGTATAAATGTATAACCACTGTTTAACTGTCAGAAGCAGAATTAACCCCAAAGTTCTCTCAATGAGCAGTCTTCTTCAGTCCCAGGTTTGAGCTTCACCACACTAGACCACCTGACTGAAGTGCCCCTTCATCCAGACATGACGACGACACATGGGAAGATCCACCCTACTTGTGCCTCCAGGGAGGACCCTCCAGATCCCTCCCAGATGTGCCACAGCTGCTTCTATCCAAGAACAGCCACACGTGGGAATTAGGGGGAAGGTCCCTTCATCTCTTCAGAGAACAAACGACTGCTGCTTCTACAGCCTTGGGAAGGTGCACTAGTCTCAGTGACCTGGGTTCAGGTGTGCAATCTAACGACAGTTGCTACGGTGACACACATTCTCTGTTGTGGCTGATGGAGGCTGTCATGGCAGTTCTATAATTTCTGAGATCTCCTCTCCAGACTTTCTATTCAGTATTTAGAAATAAAGTATCATAAAGTTCTAGTAAAAAAAAAAATTCTACAATCTGTCACATTGAGATAAAATTTAGCTGGAATTTAATAGGGTCTATGCAGAGGAACAGATGGGACTATTTTAGGAACACTGCTTGCTGGCTTTTTGGAAACATAGTAAAGTCCCTGCCAAGTGAAAGGATGGTTTATGTTTTTGCTTTGGAAACAGTTTGGAAGTCTTTCCTTATTATTCTGATATATTAAGTATGTACATATTCTGTATTCAAAAATAAGTAATTACATTTGTTCGACTTCATTCCTTAAATCTAACTTTGAGAGAGGTGACCCAATGTCCTGAATCAGCCCGGCTCCAGCTGCTCTGTGAGGTGATAAAGGTAACAGGGGCTGTTGTGCAGAAGCCTCCACACATCTGGCCTTTGTTCTACAGCTGCCATATGTGTTGCTGTCACAGAGCAAGGAAGCCCAAATTTGCTATTTTATGGGTGAGGTTCAGAGGACATTACATTTTGCCTCCAACCCAGAGCTAGGAACCATTTGCAAGCAGAGGGCTTGGTGCTATTGAAAGTCTTTTCCACCAAGTTCCTTGTTCCCAATCCCTGGATCCACGGGTACAGGGGCCTGGCCAGGGGTCTCCCTCCACATGATGCCCAGGCTATGAAAGGCCCTCTGAGGGGCAGCAGTGCCTTTCTTCTCCCTTCCATCCTGCTCCTGGTTCCTTGTGGGAGCCAAGTGGTGCCAGCTGGACACACAGTCAGTTCACACGTGGCCCCCCTCCCCCATGCAGAACAGTCCACAAAGCAATGCGCTACATGTTCATGACAGGGGCCTGATGTGCATGGATTTGCAGACACTTAACAATGCAGGTGCTCTGTTTATTTAGTGAACCCAAACTACAAACCACTCACTTTAGTTGTTCAATTCTTTACCCACCCTGTGTGAAAGCCCAGTTTACCCAGAGGACTGCAGAAGTTTGAGTTCAAAATTTCAAGTATGGCATGATGCATTCAGAATTCACATAAAATTTCAAGTCACTACATGTATTTTTCATTTGTCCATTCATTCACTGAACAAGTGTCTCAAGTATGTGCATTGAATGCTGTGGAATTGGAGTAAGATTTAGTCCATACCTTCAAGAAATAGATAGCAAGCACACAAAATTATATATACACACACACTTGTAACTATAATACAACGCAGAACCAAAGAGAACCTTAAAAGGGTCGCATACAAAGAGCTCCAGGAAGAAGAGGAAGCGGTCATTTCCATCCATAGCAGATGAGCACTGTTTCTTGGAGGAAGTAACATCTACAGTGAGGCCTGCTTTCTGCTGTTTAAATTTTGGTCTGATCAGATATTGGATTACCTCATTCTAATGTCATCTATATAAAATGCATCATTGTTAGGGAAGACTGTAAGTTATCACTAAATAATGTACATACTTCGTGCCACCTCAACGTGACATGCCAGGGGCTCAGGGGAGCAGGGACGTGCGTTTCCCTCACCATTGCCCTGTGCTCTTGAGAAACAGGAGGGCATGAGCCCCTGTGCATCCTTCCCCTTCCTGCTCCCCACAGCCAGGCAAGGGAAGAGAGGATGTGTCGTTAGAAATGGTGCCAGAGCCAGGGTTCCCAGGGCACAGGCCGGACTCTTTCCACCCCATGAAGGGAACAAAAGCTTTGAGGAAAGACCACCGTGGACTGGCAGTGGGTAGACAGTCTTTCCCTGAAGAGCGTGTGCCTCCAGAAGGCAGGACAAAGCAGGAACTGATAGCAAACCATCTGGTGATTCCTGAAAACTGGGCACAGTGGGATGACATGAGAGCCGCAGAAGAGATGGCACCCTGGAGGGCTGGAGCACCCACGGGAGGGAGCAACTCCGTCCCTCCCTAACTGGACAACCTGGACGACTACTTCAGGCCTTAAAACCAGGACACAACGCACTGGCAGGGTTGTGTTAGGAAAGCGCTGACGTTGTACCTGGACACCTCACCCCATGATGGTGACTGGGAATGACATCCACACACACACATTCTCTTGCTATCACACAGGCGTGGTGGCCCTTCTTATGCATTAAAGACACTTGTTCTGGGCTTAAATGTGGAGATCAAGGTATAGAAATGTCACAAAGAGACTGTAGACAAATACCTCCAGGATCATACTTAATATATTTATCCCGGGAGATTTTTTTTGCATATTTTTCAAAAATAATGTGAACTGCAATCAACTAATGCAAATTCAACAAAGAAAATAAGGATAAATAAATGTAAAAATGCATGCCTACTAGAAGTAAACCATGGCCTCTTTCCCCACATGATACCCAAATTGCAGTTTAGTTTCCATCAATATTTCACTGCTGCTCCTGCTGCTCTCATTAGCCACGTAACGGGCTGCTCTCTCTTCCCTCCCCTGTGATGCATCCATCTGCTCCTCGAAGCTCCTTGCTTTTCTGTGGTCTCTCAGGTGTAAACAGCATCGTTATTTCCCCAGTTATGTTTGTTTCCCCGGGTAAGGACATGTGTGTGTCAAAAATCAAATAACAGAATGAATATTGTTAGAAGTGAGGAGGAGGAGGAAATGCTGGACAGAGAGCCCTCAGCCACCAGATCCTCTCTGGACATGCCCACAGTAGGTAGCTCTACAACCCCAGTGCTGGAGAAACGATGTCAGCAGGCAGCACTGATCCCACCCAGGAAAAAGAAGGTATTTAAACAACGAATAACTGATTTAAGTCAGCCTTCAGTTAACAAAAACTTAATTCCACCCCAAGCAAGAGTTACGAAGCAGAATTCACAGCTGCGTAACCTGTAAGAGGAATATCATGAACAAATTTCTTTAAATAACTAAAAAGGCACTTCTAGAAACAGGACAGGCATCTAGACTTGTGGGGTCTGCAGATGGGCAGTACCTGCGCTGACCCTGGGACTGGGCAGCTCAGCACCCACTGGCCCACAGATCTCAATTCTGGAAGGTCCACCTGCGATGCCTGCTCCCCCACCAAAGGGCCTGCCCTGCCGGCAAACCATCAAAATGTTTGAAGTTTGGGGGGATTTTCTCCCTGTGCTTTCTCCTTGTACAGAAGGACAGTCACTTGATCACAGGACGAAAGTAAATGGATCCGGCCTGATTTCCTTTTCCAAAACTGAGTGTTCACAACTCACTTTCATGTGCCCTAACTGGTGAGTACAAATAGATTGTGAGACTTTACAGTGCTTTCCCAGGCCTCAAAGGTGACGGGACTGTACTGTAATTTACTGCAATTGATCCCTTCTCCTGTTTTAGGGATGGCCATTATGTTTGCCCATTTTTCAAAAAACTGTCCTCTGAATTCTCAGTAAAACAGGGTCCACACAGGGCTATGAGCAGAACTTTCAGGAACGCTAAGATAAGTGTTAAGGAACTTGGCTTATCTGAAGACACCCAGCTTTTAAAAAGTGAGATAGTCTCCTACAATTGTGCTTTCGTTTCTGCCTTAGACCTCTGTTCTATCCTAGGATTTCTCCCTGTGCTCCTTGTGCTCTGACCTTAAAAAAAGTCCATGAATCTCTGCCCTCTCAGCCGCAGCCCAGCTGGGAGACTCTCTCTGTACTTACACTGGCAAATAGCAGAAGCTCAGAGAGATGACAACGAAGACAGAGTGAGGAGCAATCTTATTCTGTGCTCAACAGTGACTAACCAGAAGGACTCTGGATTTCAACAGTCTTGCAGTGGACTCCCATGTGACAAGTGCGTCACTCCTCCTCATACAGCCCTGTGAGGTAGGTACCATTAGTGATCCGTTGCACAAGAGAGGACACTGAGGCCCAGAAAGGTAAACGACCGGCCAGAAGGCACACAGCATGCAAGGGGCAGAGCTGAGGTCTGCATCCAGGCAGAGGCTCAGAAGTCCACACTCCTCATTGCTCTCCAATCAACGCAATTAAATGGCTTTCTAACAAAAAAGAAAATGGATTTTGAGCATGAGGTATTTTATATGTTAATTTTTACTTAACTTGCCTTGCAGGAACTTTGCCTAAAGAAGGACTAAGACAGTAAAGTGTGGGCAATCTGTGTCACGTGCTAAATGGTGAAGAGAGTCTCCATTTGTCTGGCAGAGGGAAGGCCGGAGAGATGTGATACTGGCTCTGA
>NW_006769605.1:988346-1030355 GCF_000442215.2 Lipotes vexillifer | reverse complement strand
GACTCTGATGATGAGGAGCGTCGAGGGAAGAAAGCGCAGAACTGCTCTGAGCTGGTGGAGAAGGCAGAGAGGCTCCAGGGAGTCAGGGTGAGGTGGTGCCCACTGCAGAGCTCTGTGAGAACACGAGTCTTACAAGAAGTGGGAGGAACACTGTCACCCAGCATATCCCTGCTCGGCTGAAGGCTTGCTGTCTCTTCCAACCCCTAGATTCTAACACTCAACTCAGAAGGAGGCCAAGAATGGCAACACCCAGGGGCCTGGAGGCGGTACTTTATTCATCTCTGTAGCCCCAGGATCAGCAGAGTATCTGACACAATATTAGGTCCACAGTAAAAACATGTGTCAGAAAGAAAAAAAAAAGCACACTGCTGTTACTATAATTGTTTGAAGAGGCTCTTTAATAAAACAGGTCATGTTCTGGACACCTGTGAATCACTGTTGAGGTCAAAACTCTCATTTTTACACACAAGAAATCCCAGACCAGGCTATGTGCCTGTGTGCCCAGGTCACAGCCCAGAGAAAGGAACGGGTACCGGCTCCCGCCCACACCCCAGCCGCTGTCAAGAATCACGTCTTAGGAAATGATCCAGGCAAACGACGACTGAATGGCTGACACTTCCTACCACTCGGGCACTTCCACACGGTTTCACTGTCCAGCTGAGCAGAATGACTTGGAGCAGAGGCTTCTCCTCCAGGACAAGTCCTCCACGACGCTGTGAGGGAGTGGGGGGTGCAGCCTGGCCTCCCCACCCCAAGCCGTGGGCACCACGGGGCCGTGTGGATGACATACTCCACAACTGAGACCAACTTGGCCAAGGACACCACTCAGCCCTCCTGCTCCACGGGCCCTGGCCACTGTCACTGCCCCCATCTGTCCAGGGCGTGGCCTGAGGCAGAATGACAGGGACACACAGGCACGCGTGAGGGTCCTCGAACTGTGAACGTCATCAGCCCTCAGGGAGCTTCCTCAGAAACCCAGCAAAGAGAAGGAGGTGCTCACCCGACTCCACACTCCAGCTGCCAAGACCAGAGGGTCAGCTGCCACCCAAGGTTGGCATGGTAAGACCTCCCAGTTTCCTGCACAGAATAAAACTGGGCAAGTCCACCCAGAGAGATGCCAGGAAAACAGGACAGCGGCGGACAAGCTGCTTTCCACTCTGTTCCCTCCATTTTCTATCCTTTTGTCTCCCAAATTCTTCCTCAGAATACTGTCATAGGTCTGACCTGAGAACAATTTTCTTCAAATTCAACATTCTCATTATTTTCACCATTTCAGTCACCATGCCTTCCCCAAAGCTCATTTCAAAGCATTTTTCTCAATTGGGTACAACAAACATACTTACCGTCCTAATAATGTTTTTCATTAAGATTTTGGAATGTTTTGTGCCTAAAACTAGTAAATTAAGCTACTGCTTACAGCTGATGCCCCCCTAACAAGCTTGGAGGGAGGGCAACGCTGAGAGTACCTCTAGCACTGGAATCAATAACCAAACGTACCTTAGAGTCTTTGAGGTGTAACAGGCCCCTCGGGAGGCCCCTCTCCCTCTAACCTGCTCCTGGAAATCAATCCACATGAGGGGCACCCGGGGCCCGGGGATATCCCTGCACCACAGCCTGGTGGGCGGCTTCGGAAAGAACTCACCACTAAGCACATTCGCCATTGAACCCAAGTGCTTGTTTCTTCTTAAAGCTGGTGCCATATGCCTCTGCCTCATGCCTACTTCTAGCAAACCCATTTACCATCTTTAACTCCCCTTCTAAAAACTGATTTTTTCTTTCTTTTCATGAGCCTGTTCCACGTTCTTTCTCATTCTTATTTTTTCTGTTTCACTTGTTTTCAATAACCAACCATTTTTATCAGAGATGCAAATTAATTAAAGAAACAAACATAAAGGTAAGATGCCGACAAGTCGCAGTCACTTTCACGCTCCCCACCCCTCCTCCTAGAAGCCACCAAGTGTCAACTCTCCTTGCCACCCTCACACGACTGGAACACACTCAGGAGCAGGGCGCCAAGGAAAACGTGAGACTCCGGAAGGAAACAGCACTTCAACTTTCCAGTCAGCACCCCCATGCCCAGCCCGACCCACTCTGTACTCGTGACTAAGTCTCAGGCTCTGTCCCCGTCCCTTCCGCTTCTCTCCCCCAGCTCGAGCCCATCCATGTCCTCACCCCAGCCCAGACCCTCCCTTAGAAGAAGGTCCCTATAACCAACCAGCCACTGCACATCTCCATGGGAAATCTCCAGGAACTCGCACACTCAGCCTGCCCAAGCAGATGTCAACCTCGTGCTCCACAAAACCAGCTCAGAAATGACACCACCATCCAGCTGGTGCCCAAAGCACACCTGGGAGTCTCCCCAACTCCCTGCTGTCCCTCTATCAGGTAAGTGGACAAATCTGCCCAACCCACGGCCCTCCTCTCTCTCTGACCTGCCCACTCCATGGGCAATCCCACGGCTGCAACTCCCCTTCAAGACATCCTGGCTCTTTCCATGTCACTGGGACAGCCGCTAACCAATCCCCCACTCCCACTTTATTAAAAACCATCTTTTTAATGGGGCCTTCCCTGGCGGGCCTTCCCTGGCGGTCCAGTGGTTAAGACTTCACCTTCCAACGCAGGGGTTGCAGGTTCGATCCCTGGTCAGGGAGCTAAGATCCCACATGCCTCAAGGCCAAAAAACCAAAACATAAAACAGAAGCAACATTGTAACAAATTCAATAAAGACTTTAAAAATGGTCCACATCAGGGGGCTTCCCTGGTGGCACGGTGGTTGGGAGTCTGCCTGCCGATGCAGGGGACGCGGGTTTGTGCCCCGGTCCAGGAGGATCCCACGTGCTGTGGAGCGGCTGGGCCCGTGAGCCATGGCTGCTGAGCCTGTGCATCAGGAGCCTGTGCTCCGCAACGGGAGAGGCCACAGCAGTGAAGGGCCCGTGTACTGAAAAAAAAAAAAAAGGTCCACATCAAAAAAAATCTCTAAAAAAATAAAAACCATCTTTTTACTGTAACATCAAACAAAATAAAGAAGACCACCTAAAACAAATGTATCCCTTAATGAATTACTTTAAGGTGAACCTTTTAACCACCACCAAGTCAAGAAACAAAACTCTGTGACCCACCCCAGAAGCTCACCCACGGCCCGTCCCAGTCCTTCCCTGGGAAGGACAGCACCACCCCTTCCTCACAAGTATCCTGATCTGATTTTTACAGTTAGCACCCAAATGCATGTCCACTTTTCCTCTGTTGCTCTCCATATTGCAGCCAGATTGTATCAACTGCCTATTTAAAAATCCTTTCGAGGCTCCATTTTTTTTTTTTTTTTTTTTTTTTTTTTTTTTGCGGTACGCAGGCCTCTCACTGTTGTGGCCTCTCCTGTTGCAGAGCACAGGCTCCTGACGCGCAGGCTCAGCGGCCATGGCTCACGGGCCCAGCCGCTCCGTGGCATGTGGGATCTTCCCAGACCGGGGCACGAACCCATGTCCCCTGCACCGGCAGGCGTACTCTCAACCACTGTGCCACCAGGGAAGCCCAAGGCTCCATTTTAAGATAATGTCCAAAATCCTACATGGCATGGGAGCCAGCTCCAAGAAGGCCTCGTGACCCCACCCCCTGGTGCTCACGCTCTTGCACAGTCCCTCCCACACTGTGCCAGGGCTGCTTGGTGTGACCAGTTCTCTCACATCTCAGCTCTGGAGAAGCCGGCTGCCATGTGGCTGGGGAAAGGCCAGGTACGAGGCCCTGAGGCCTCTCACAACAGCCATGTGAGGGCACCATCCTGGAAGCAGAATCTCCAGGCCCAGTCAAGCCTTCAAATGAGTGTAGCCTGGCCATAATCTTGACCACAACGAGAGGACCATAGACAGAACCGCCCAGCAAAGCTGACCTGAGCCCATGAGCCACAGAAACTGTATAATAATGAATGTTGGTTGCTTGGGGACAATCTGAAACACAGCAGCAAGTAACTGATATACACACGTACCAGGCCCTGTGTGATGGGCCTCTACCCACATTCCTGGTCTTATCCAGAGTCCCCCTTTGGGCTTCCTACATACTAGCAACACTGTACTCCTCTCACTACCTCAAAGGCTGCCGGGGCGGGGGGGTTTCACAGAATATTTTAAAGCATGAGAAAATGTTCACAACATAATGTTACATGAAAAAAAGTGTGCAAAGTACATCATATGATCCTACATGGGTAGGTACTCACAGGAGCACACGCATGTGTGTGTGCGAATTCTCCAAACTCTAACCATTATATTTGGGTGCCCACTCTACCAAGACTGGGTTGGGTCCCCCCTGCACGCCACACACATGCCAGCCCTCCACCTGCCTCTTGGCATACTGGCTGCTCCCAGAGCAGAGGCTGTGCCTTCTCTCCACATTTCCAGCAACCAGCAGAGACTGGCAATAAATATTTATTAAACCAAAGACTTGCCCATGGACAAATCTGAAAAATTGTTGTTAAACAGGATTCTGCAGTTTTTATCAGAGATCATACTATCGTTTCCTGTGTACATCCTGTGGTACTTCTAAACGTTTCGTAGGAGTGTCGCCAAGAATACCAATGGGCTTAGGCCAAGACACTTGCAACTACTGGAGCTCTGACGGAAGGCTCCAGACTCAGACTATGCAGAGAGTAATTAACAGCGATTTTGTTTTGACACTTGCCTTATGTACTTAGATTAAAATGAAAAACAAGATGCAAAAGTAGTCCACATAAAATTCCCTGTATTTCTGTAGTAACTGGGCTCTTCCTCTCTGGTTTTCCAGCCAAGTGTTAAGAGGGCCAGAGCAGTGGGAAGGAGACAGAGAGACTGAGACAGAGAGATGGAGAGGGAGAGACAGACGGGGGAGAGAAAGAGAAAGAGAGATGAAGAGAGACAGCGAGGGAGAGAGTCGAGGGTGGGGGGGAGAGAGAGAGAGACATGAAAAGGAAGAGACAGAGGGAGAGAGAAAGAGAGACAGAGGAGAGAGGCAGAAGCCTGAGGCGGGGGAGTGCAAGTGTCACCTAGTGACACTGAGATGTCTCCACTCCACTGTGGTAATGCAGAGCCGGCATCGTCGCCAGCACAGCTGGATTATATGCCAGGACTGAAGTAATAAAAGTGCTTAAAGAGAGGAGCACTTCAGCCTAGTATTTTTTTAGATTAAGGTAGTTCCTGGTTTGCTCCTGTCCTAATACAATTTTCTATAAATTGTAAAGATAATGCATGTTGTTGTGAGACACACAGTTACCAAAATATTAAATATAATAAAAACTAGATCACTTGAGAACTTGGTGCCAGATGCTGTGGCTCCCTAACAACAGCCCTTCCAGGTAGGAAAATCTTCTCTCATTTTCTCAATCAAAAAACAGGTTCAAAGAAAATTCCCAGCGTACGCAGCCAACACAAAACCCTGCACCTTCCTTATTCTTACCTGAAATGAGAAGACCTGAATCATTTGCATAAGTAATTTAACCAGTTATACTTCGCAGAATTCTAAAAATTCACGCCCAAATCTCAAAGTCTGTATCATTCAAAAATATGTAAAGGAAGATACAATTATGTGTTCGTAAACTACCGTATTACAGTACTGATTTGCATGACTTTGTATTACACTTGGTCTATCTATCTTTAATTTCAAAGAGCTGAACCACCACAGTCTTCCTAGCAATAGAAAATCCAGGGAGGCTTTAGGCCCCTCTACACAGGGCCATACGGCCGTGGGCAGGCTGTGGAGGGGGGTGGGAGACGGGGCAACTGGAGTCCAGATTTGGCCCCTGAAGCAAACGTGTCAGTAGGACATGGGTGATGATGAGATGGATAACGGTAAGCCCACTACAATCTGTCCACATTTAGGTGGAAGAGCTTCATCAAGCACATCAAGCACAGGGGAGCTGCAAAACAGACAAAAGAATCTTCTCTGTTGTCTCTTGAAGCTACACACCTTCATCACTGACCTCAGCACAGCCAGAACCTTCTCCATTCTGAATGCAAAGAGGACCTCTGTCTGCACCCACTCATGGGGCCCGACCAAGGGCATTTCCCACCCCAACCAGAAAGAGACTCGGTCAGGTACAAAACACTGACCTGAACATGCCTGAAAGTTGGGACTGCTGGCGTGTTCTAACCAGCTTAAAGTAAGATTAAAAATTATAATGAATGTCAGCATGTAAATTAAACCATTTGTCACTGCTCAATGAATGACAATGGGAAGTGACAAATGCTACTTTAATGAAATAAATTGGTTCTTCAATGTGGTTTTCACAGGAATCTCATTCTCCAGCTATTTATAAAATTAGGGTAAACTATTAGTGTTTTGTGAAATGACCCTTCATGCAGATTCTGCTTGGTACTGCTTTTTATTTACACTTAATTCCAACAAGTTCTCAGTGTTTGGTATGGCTTTTTATGAAAACATTTGTTTTGAGTGTTTACTCTAGATATCCTTTGCAGAGGGTTTATAAGGCAGTTTTTTTCCCCTATGAAACAGTTTTGTCCACCTTCCATCATTTACATCATTCCAAACATGAGTATTCATTCCTTTTAGATACACTCAAACACGTAACACACACACACAGACACATATGTGCATTTAAAAGTCCTCAATCCATAATTTGGTTACTTACAAGCCAGCAGAAATAGGGCAGCCTAAATACAAATAAAGCCTGAGCTCACACAAAGACTTCTGGAAAACAACAGTTTTTTCTTTACTTAAAAATATCTATGTCATTCATTTGCTTGTAAATATTTATCAGATGACCCCACAAATCCAGCACTGTTTATAGGATAGAGGCCAGCTCTCAGGGAGTCACTGTTCTGGTGGAAGAAAGGAGCCAGGAAGGAGGAGGAAGTGGTAAAAAAACAATAAAAGAGCAAATACTGGTTACTGCTAGGGTTAAGGGGACGGTGCCCTGGAGTTACTATCAGATTAAGTCCTCAAGACAACTCTTGAGTTGGTGAAATTTAAAGACAAACGCCCAGAGATTCAGATAAGGGGCAGAGGCAGGAACAAGCCTGGCTGGGCCAAGGGGCCAGGGTATGGCCCGCGTCTGTCAGACTGTCATGGTTAAGGAAAAGTCGCTCTTCCTCAATGTGAATCTGATACCTTAAGGTGTGTCCCTGATATGGGTAAGCATAAGTTAACATTTCAGGAATCCACAATTTGTCAGATAGTTATCTGTATGGCATGAAGATTGTTAAGTCTTTCCCAGCTTTGAAACTCTGGGATTATTCCTCTACCAACAAATGGTCACTCTACAGAAAGCATTTCAGCACAAAGAATTCCACTGGAATGCAAAGGTGGGGCCCTAACTTTACCTGTTTCTGGTAAATATTATTTTTCTAATTTAACTGAGGCAACAATGAACAAAATAACGACAAATGTCAGTTAGTCCACTTGGCAAGTTTAACAGTTTAGGCCCGGTAACAACGCTCCCCCGCCAAGGCTGTCTCATTCATGATGTAAAGGGAAGAATCCAGAGGAAGGAGCAGAACCTCAGCTCTGCCAGGAGCCTTCACTGTGACCCTGAAGAAGTCACTTACGTCTTTCTCCAATTTTTCCTTGGTAAGAAGGAGAGTGAAATAGTGGCAACAGACCTGAAATTTCCAACAGAGTCTGAAAGAGACTTTCAAGATTTTGAAAGTTTAATAGGAATTATATATTTGCATCTACGAAATCACACAAACTAATTAAGAGTGAAATTTTTCCTCTTTAGAATTATAATCAACAGAGTGTGAGAGCACTGGCCATATTTTATGCTGATCAGAAGTTCTTAGGCAGTGATGTATCTTAGATGAATGATTTTAACAATGAAGGAAGAGCCTGGGCACTTGGTCCTGGACCACCAGACGCTGGAAACGATGTGTAACTGGGAAAACAGCCTGGCCTAGAATGTCTGGTCTTTACGGGGGAACTTCAGAGGGAAGAGCCAGAAAAGGGCCACAGTAAACCCAGCTCAAGCACTGTGCTTCTTACATAAAGATAATCAGCATTGAAGGGCAGCAGAACACGCCACCCCAAAACAAGACTGCAGGAGTTCAGGACATGCCACCCCAAAATGTGCCACTTTGGTGTATTGACTGTCTTGAGCTGAAGGCACTTGAATGGCAGCAGATGCAGGGAGAGCTTCCTCTGAACCCCCCCATCTGCCTGAACACAGAGCCTCCACAGGAACTCAGGGGTCACAGGTCCCCTCCCCAAGAGCTTCACCAACAGGAAGACTGACTCTTGTCACAGGAGAGGAGCCTAGAAGTGGACCCCACCCCCAGACAGACCCTGTCACCAACTGCCATCCTCCCAACGGTCCTCTAAGGGCCCACTCATCTTCCCTAAAAATCCTTCCCCTCTCCTAAGAGCTACCTTCCACTTCTCCTTCACCTGTTGGGATTGTTTTCACGTCTGAATTTTAAGCCACCTCAGGAATTACTTATTTCCCCTGGGCATCTCCCATGTGTACATGAGATATGTGTGCTAATAAACTTAGGTTTTTCTCTTGTTAATCTGTCTTTTATTATGGGAGCCTCAGTTAAGAACTCAGAAGGGTAGAGGGAAAATTACTTTTTCTCCCCTACAGCATCAGCCACAGACTTTTTTTTAATTCAGGAAGGAACATATTAGCCCAAAACAAGTGTCACTACTCCAGAGCCCCACATCCCCAGAGCCTATGACACGGCCAGGTTAACTGGCACCCTTCACAGTAACAACAGCAAATCCTATAGTAGGACAGTTCCAGCAGCAGGCCAAAAGCCAAGATTCCTCTTTGCCCTTTGGGGAAAGTTCCGGCATGGGAAAGCCTCTAACCAAGATGAGCTCACGACTCTGCCCACGAAGAGACTCATGGCGGCCCCTCCTGACTTGGTACCTGCACCTTCTGGTCCCTGCATCCTCCTGTTCCCACAACCTCTGGCATGTTAAGCCCAACCTTACGGGATCCCCTCACAACCCGCAGAAGGGAGGCAGCAGAGGAGCAGGTGTGGCTACAATCCCTGCAGGAGTTGGGACCTGGGTGTGCCACATGGAAGCCTGGCCACACCAGAGGAAACAGCTACTCATCTGACATTAGTCTGTTAACCAGAGACACAGAAAACCTGAGACTCTTATCTCTCTGCCCTTGACTAAGTTCCCCTCCCTGTTCTCAGTCCCAGTCCACTCAGTGCCCCTGTCTCTGCTGTGCCTACGGCTTCTGGAATCCAGACAATTATGGTTTTTAGAAGCTGAGAGTTATAAATAAAAAGAGCCACGCGAAGCAAGTGGTTACATGCACCTACAGCATGCATGGCACAGGCAGGGCTTCTTTGAGACTAACGTCTGTGGGGAAACAACACACATGCACAAAGGAAGGGTATTCTCTTGGAGGGAATGCCAGGAGACAGAGCAGGAACTCAGGGCAGGGAGCAACAGCTGGAGGACAAAGTTAAGAAGGGTTCAGTGGCTGGAACTGGATACAAACAGAAATAAAAAGCCTCGGTGACATGTGAGTCCTGTACACACTGATCTTTTCAAGGAGAATACCTACCTCACTGTTAATTAAGAGTCAATCAAGATTTAAGTTCTTGAACCACTTGACATACCAGCATGCAGGCTTCTCGAATGTCCCACTCCCTGGCAATAAGCCCTTGAATCAGTCTTATTGAAGAGGTGCCATTGTTTCCTTGAAACGCTACTGGTTCTCAGGCTGGTTTCACAGTAAACTTTCCCTTTGCTGATAAACTCAATAACTGACATACTTGAACACCCAATGACTGCCAAAATGATCAGCTAATTGAAGAAAATATTAATTACCACACTGGTTACCATCAGCAACCACCACCAATCACTTTCTGGTATTTTTTCATATGTGTGTGTCCATTTTCTTGGAGGCAGGAAGGCTCACAGTAGACAGAAGGAGGTAATTATCCTGCTTGACAAAAGTCTCCCCAAACAGGACTGATGATAAGCCTCTGGCCAGGGGGGATTCCAACTCCCTGAAGAAGACGGGAGACCATGCTTTGGTCTCCACCATCAGCTCTATCTCCTCGATCATGGATCTTGCTGGGCTCCACCTGCTCCCCTTCCCTGCACCACGGCCTGGGAAGCCCCACAGGCAGTAAAGGGACCATCACAGGGCTCCCTCACTTGTTTCCCCTCTCAGGTCATAGTCCTTCTTTGGATGCTGATTGTCCATACCTTTTGTCTAGTGTTTTCTTTGAGGTGCCAAGGTGAACCTCATCCCTGTAACTCCACCTTGGTTGGAAGCTGAAGTCCAGGTAACACATTAAGCTGCAGCATAGCCTAGAGCCAAGGGTATTGGCTCAGAAGGCAGACAGTTGTGTTACAACCTGTCACTTCGCTTTGTCATCTTTTGCAAGTGCCCCTTCAGCCTCAGTTTTCTCATCTGTGAAATGGGGGCAATAATAGTATTTGCCTCTTGGGGTTTTTGTGAGGATGCAGCGAGTCAATACATCTAAGTACTCAGAACAGTGCCTGACATAACAGTATTTGGACCAAACACTGGTGACATCCACCCATTTTCTTCAGCATTTCACAAGCATATGGGTAAAAACTAGAAAACAACAGATATTCTCCAGCCTGACTTGCTGGAAGACTCAAACCACCAGACAATACAGTCATTCTTTTCTCTTTCTGACCTTCTGCTTTATCATACTCAAGCAAAACTGCATCACAACCCAGCAAGCTCAATATTATACTGCAAAACCTTGAAAAGCAAAAGCTTTTTTAAGGATGAACAGAATAAAAAACTTTTTTGGTCCCCTTACCTGCCACAAATTTCCCTTCTTCTATTGAAAGAAGGCACGAAGCTGATGTACCTGCAGGTGTAGGACTGTATCATCACTCCCAGGGGGAGCATCAGAGAGAGGGAGCCCAAGGACACCCTCACCATGGGCAGCTGAGCCAGCTCAAGCCTGCACTTGTCCCTAGTCAGCGTCAGGGCCCCAAGTGCCCACAGCAGATGGAGTAACATGTCCTCTGTCAACAGACCAGGCATAAACAGTCATGATCACATCCTCTGTGCAGAGCAGCACATTCGAGTGTACGCACATCTCCAAGTATGAAAACAGTGCTGCCCTTCCAAAAGTTTTACCCACTCAAGGAAACAATGTGTCACTTCTAAAATATAAAACAGTACCAATAACACGCAACAAGTCACTATTTGGACTTTCACTGTGAAGTGAAATTGTCTTCAACTAGAATCAGCCCAGAAGATTTCTTTTCCATCTTAGTTCTAGCTTTTTAAACAATGCATGAAGATTAATCAATTTTTCCAAGTTTAAAAGAAGGCATTTTCCACAGACTACTACCCTGATAACACCTAGAATTCAGAACCTTGGAATTCACACGTGTTAAAGCAATAAGATGTAAAATTGTGCTTTTACCACTTGCTACACGCAAGTTATGTTTCTAACAGCGTATCATCAAATGCACTTAAATTTCAAACTCCTGGAGTCATTCCAAATCTAAAAGACAGGAGCACAGTTACACCCATACTTGTATAAACTGACAAGAGCAAAGAGAAGTTAAACACATGAGTTATATACACTGCAACTGGGCACACTGATGTTGAATACTTTAGGAACAGTAACCGTATTGCTGAATCAGAAAGAAGAAACCATCCATCAGAAGAATCATTTACAAGAACCGTGTCTCTGACTTGTTGTCATCGTTTTAAATATTTACGTGTCCCTGTATTCTCCTGGGGGGCGGAGGGGCTCTCACTACTGTCCGTGAAGACCTACATCCTGATGCATTTGGAACTTCTTGATGGAGCAAAGGAGCAGAAATAAAGTCTGTTTCACAACTGGACCACATTTTAAGGGATAAAAAGTTTTTCAAAACTTCCTTTTAGGGTGTTTTTGTATTAAAATCCTCAGTCCAAAAAAAAATGCAGTAGTTTACATTTTAGCTTAATCTAAAGAGCTTTAACGTAATTTTTGCCAATTTAAAAACTATAGTAATGACTGCCATTTATTAAAAGCCTACTCTCTCAGGAATCTTCCAAATACACTTTTCCATTTAATGTATTTACAGTGCAAATGTGTGCATTTTTTTTAGAAGGCTATTACTTACCTGTTCATTATACACAACTATTATTAGCCAAAAGGAGACACAACCAAACCCTTCACTTCTATGGTTGCCTTTCCCTTCTGTTAAATTCCATTCCAAAATAAAAGGTCCTAACACTCTGGAACTGTTGCTGTTTTCAGAGTTCACTTGCATTTTGAAGCCTACATGTTCAGAAAGCAAGAGGAAAGCTGGTGTGGAGGGGATGAGACAGCCCATGCCCAGCTGCAGGCATCCATATGAAGGCTCCCAGGCCAGCAGAAGGCAGAGAACGTGAGCCTTTGTGGCAACTCGGATTCAGTGAGGATCTCACCACAAAGTCAACTCCTGAGGGTGACTCAAACAGGAGCGTAGCAGTGGCCTATAACTTTTAATCCTGCATCTGAAGGAACGCCCGTGACACAACAGCTAGTGCTGCCCAAGTCCTCGATGAGAACACGGCTGTCTCTACACCCCTGTGCCCCTTCTCCAGCAATGCTCTGTCTCTGAATCAAGACTCAGGTTAGAAAAATCCTATTCCATAAACCATGAAATGACCACCAAGCAAGCTCAGAACTGATGTTCCAGTGGTTTAAATCTCTTTTGATAACTGACCTATTCAGGCAAAGTAAGTCTAGGTAAATAGAATTTAACATACACTGGGCTGCACAAAGCCTGAATCTGTGGTTCTTAGCACGGCCTGGGAACATGCACATATTCGCCTATCCCAGACCCACCAAATCAGAAACTCAAACACTGGCCCAAGGACAGTAACCAGGGTTTTAACCAGCCCTCCGGGCAATTGTGATCCTCCCAATAATGCTCAGCAAATTAGAGAGAAAGTAGATATTACCCGGGTTGCTCTTTTTCTTTGTCAAATGTGCTTCCTATACATCTCAATGTTTCTGGGAAAATTATGTTCAGCTTGGCTACCCCTTGAGCATCAGCATGATACAGAGAAAAGCATTTCTGATCAAGGCTCAGGGCAGGTTCTGGGGCAGCACTGAGGGTGCCATGGTAATCAGTCACCACCTGAACTTCCAAGTTTATTGAGGACGACATAGTAGTGACAGCACCCTGTAAACAAGTGGAATGATTGTGTGAATGGTCACACCCCAGAGCCACCAGGCAGCCTCTGAGGTGAGGGAAGAGGAAGCATGTGTCTCACAAGCAAAACAGCACTCTTGCTACCCCGGAGGGGAAGACCATCCGGGGTGGAACAGTCAACAAAGCCCAGGGTCAGGAACCTTTGCACGTTTGGGCAAGGGGGAAGGCAGGGAGAGGAAGGAAAACAACAGAAGACATGTTGAAACTGGTTTCTTTTTGAGGTTTTTTTCCCTAGAACCCGAAACAAAAGTAAGAATTATAATCCACTTGTGAAATCAGAGTTAAAGCTCTAAATTAGGAGGAAAAGTGATTTTTCTACAAGTCTCATAGATTCAAGTGAAAGCAGAAGATAAACCAATTGCACAGGATTAGATTAGAAATTATGTCCCAGTGACATGTGTTTAGGAACAAATAAAGTTTCTTTCTGATCTAGACGACAGTTGTGGATCTACTAGAACGTTTCTGAAGTAAATGTCTCACAGAGCTGTTCTCTAGCGAAGTGACAGGACGAAAACACCCAGGTGCATTCTGTATTTTCTTGGGCCTGTGATGGTGACCGTGTAGCAACAGCATCCACTCCCGAGAGATACCAGCCTTGCAGAAAGGGAAGAGATCTTTAAAAAACTGTGAAGTAAGTTTTAGCATCAAGTTGAGCATTCTTAGCTGAAGTGATGAAGTAATTAAACGGGACTCCCGCTCGTGGTGAAATTAAAGATCAAACTTATAAGTAAAATTCAAGTCAGGACTCTGCAGACAACAGCCCCAGAGGGAGACCTAGTGAGCTAAAAGTGATTGCTACATTTTTAAAGGATTTAAAAAACAAAGAAGAATATGCAACAGAGACTCATGTGGCTGGCAAAGATAAAGCAGAAGGTTGGCCAGCCTAGCTCCAGCTGCAGAGTTTTTCTGTAAAATAGTCACCAATTCATTAAAACTAAGCGTGGGACATTCAGGGCTGGAGTGGACATCATGTGCTTGAAACAGATCTGATTTTTGTAAAAGCTGAAACAAGGGAGGCAATTCAGCTAAGAAGTAATACAACTAGAGAAACACAATGATTATGATGGTAGAATAGCTACCTGTGTTCCTGTGTGAAAATAAACTCCAAAGTCAAATTCAGAACACTACCAGCCAAAGCGTAGTCTGGCCTCTCCAAGCAATCAGTTAATCAGCTACTGATAACTAACAGTATGAGCACTTTATAATCACTGCTCAACTTTACTTGGAGATCACTGCAAAATGAAGTGAAGAGACATAACTAGAGGCTCTAAGAGACTAAGCCATCAGCAATGTGAAACTGTGTCTCTGATACCCTCAGGGCCTCCTGAAAGGAGTCCTCCAGAACCTGCATGAGATGAGCCCAGAGGCCTTGCCCTAGAAGGCAGGACTTGGGAGGAGACAGAATATCCAGAAGCAGACAAGGTCCCTTATTTTACAGATTTACCATAGTTCCGTTCTTCTAGACTGCTGGACATTTTAGAGCAATCTGGGCTTCTTTCACTTCTTCATTTTCCTTTACCTATAAGTCAGTAAGTCTTGACAGCCAGAGGTCCTACTGTTTCTGGCATCAGACCTTCTCTGTATTTCCTCTACCTTAACCTATGTTTTCAAATCCGATCAGCTCATCCCTGAATTACTTCAATAGCCTCTTAGCTCCAAATGACCGTGCACACCACAGACCAGAGTGTACCAGATGCCACAGTCAGGCTGTGCCTTGGATGAGCAGACCAGGTTACCAGATGACTCCACGCTGTTTCCTCTGGTTCTGACCAGCTCCACCACTGTTTCAGCCTACTGATGTCACTTATAGCTGCTGCCATTTACTGAGTTTATTGGCCAGGAAAGAGGAAAAAAATCCACATTCATCATCTCGCTTAATCTTCACAACCTCCTAAGGTGTGTTTTATTTTGCTCGTTTTGTAGATAAGGAAACTGAGTTTTAAAGAGGCTAAGTAGACAGTCCAGAGTGACACATGGGTAAGGCCAGCAAAGGCCCTTCTGATTCCAAGGCTGGGCGGTGACCTTTGCCCTGAGCCACTCCTCAGTCTTTATGTCCATTGCTGTCCAGTATGAGCTCATCCTCCTGCCCAGTTGGATCACCACCTTTTCCAAAGCACAACCTGCATCTCCCATTTCCCTTCTTCCTCTCCCCACAGCCCACAGATCCAAACTTCACCATCTTTCAACACAGGATCAAGCACCACTTCATCCAGAAGGTTCTCTAAAACCTAGAAGTGACGCCTTTCCCCTCTAACTGTATGCAGCACGAGCCTGCACTTTTCTACTTCCTTCATTTCATGGGTTCTCAGATATTCCCGTGAGGCACCATCCAACTGACTACAGTCTGTTGAGAGTGGGACCTGACTCCATAAATTCATACCCCACCCAGAACACTGCCTTGCATAAGCTAAGCAATTAATTGCTGAATTACTATCAGCAAGATATTTCCATTCAAAGAAAAAAGATCAAAAGTGGTTCAGTAATAACGAAAAATTACATTTCATTAGTCATTCAAAATTGTTTATGCATCATAATAAAAAATGTACGGGGCTTCCCTGGTGGTGCAGTGGCTAAGAATCTGCCTGCCAATGCAGGGGACACAGGTTCAAGCCCCGGTCCGGGAAGATCCCACATGCCACAGAGCAACTAAGCCTGTGTGCCACAACTACTGAAGCCCGCGCGCCTAGAGCCCATGCTCTGCAACAAGAGAAGCCACCGCAATAAGAAGCCTGTGCACCGCAACGAAGAGTAGCCCGCCTGCAGCAATGAAGACCCAACGCAGCCAAATATAAGTAAATAAATTTATTTTTTAAAAAATATTCCTTATTTAGCTTTATTTAATAAGAGGCTATTATTTTTCAGTACAAAACTTTTAATCAAAACCCCTATACAACAAAGGCATCATCTATCACCTCAGTTTTGCCACAATAGAACTGCATTAGCCAACAAAACACAGACAAGATTTTCTCCACCAACTCAAGAATCTGAAGCTAGCCAATTGCTCTGAAGAGTAACAGACGTTATTATTCTCTAACATTTCCAGGGAGAAACCCCTCAACTGAACCGTGATAAATATCATAAAATAAAAAGAATCCAAAGAGAGGAGTGCTTTTCTTTCCAGTTGGACATAATAAATGACAACTGTGACAATAATCTCTTTGGTGAAGATTTATACTCATTGAATATCTGTATCAGTGACCCACTGACAAAGGGGAGATGATCATCGCATGCCTCCCTTCACCTCCCCTGTCAGCCTGTCATTTCAAGCTGGCCTCTGCTGGAAGCGGGGCTCCCACAGACCTGCTATAATCAGCACTTATCGCTGCCCAATAGAAGTAACTCTTTAGTCTCCCTCCCTCCTCTCCCAGCTGTTCTCCCCCTTCCTCTTTTCCTGTCCTCCTCTCTCTTCTCCCCTGTCCCTCACCATTCTCTCTCATCTTCTGTCCTGGGATGGGGTTTCTCAGTCCAAGTTAGCCAACTTATCTTCAGGGTCCATTAGGTTCACTGCGGAATTTTTTCCTTCTGTGTTTTCATTGCAGTGATTATTTCTAACATTAATATAACTATGTTCCAGCCCACCTGGATGGCCGCCTTGCAACCATCTTCTGCCCTGTGATTTCCACATCAGGTGTGCACAATTGCACAAGCAGCTTCACCTGCCAAGGCGGGTGGGGAGCGAGGCATAGGGGACAGGAGGATGTCTGCTACCACATTCAAGGTGTAGGCAGCACATTTTTTCTACAACATGTCATTTAAATTCACAGATTACATAATTTTGTTACTAACTTGTAATTTGCTTTGGATCTATAGTTACAGAGGAGCTATAATCATTATGGGATACACATTTGGTTCCATGTTCACAGTGTTATCAGCAACATTATAATACACTTCACAGCATATCATGCCCTGCCTCTACACCACAGCTAACTATGCATCCTTTCCTCCACTAAAATTCCCAAACTCCATCAGGGCAAGGGTTCCCATTCCAGCCAGCTTGGGGCTCTGCATGGCAAGGGCACTCAGGAATGACCGTTTCAGAGTAGTAGATCTGCCCTGCTTTTACACTGTCTGGGATCAGCTCTTTCTGGAAGGCATGCCTTCCAGTGATGACCATAATAGCCCATACCACACTAAGTCAGACTGGCAAGAACAAACAATAGCTTTTTCCTCTTCAAATGATTAGACAAGAAAGGTGGCATCATTTTCATGACAGTTTGGCAAGTCAAATTGGGAACACTTTTATAGTATTTCTTCCACACTCTCCTGCCCAAAGTGAGTACTACCAGATTCTTACCGAGAATTCAATGAAGGAAAAGCTATTTTTCCATTATTTGCCACTTTTTCGAGTATCACAACAGTGAAGAATGTGAGTTTAAATGTATACAGTATCACACTTTGACACAGTGAACACTTTGTAAATCAAATTTTACCGTAGTGATTCACTGCTTACCATGGACAAAACTTCCCAATAATCCCCAAGACAGATCATAGATGAGCACTCTTTTTAGTATAACTTCTACTCATCTAATAGGTACAGATATACTTTTTCTTCCACAAAACTCCAAAAGGGCTGTAGGTGAGAGTTAAATGTGTGAATTCAGATAAAAAAAAAAAAAAAAAAAGTCTCCCTCAGGCTCCACAGGTAAACATCTGGAGAGCTACCCTCTCAAAGACCAGCGTAGTCAGGAAACTACTCTCCCCAGTGTTAGACTACATTAACAGCCAATCACATTAAGACTAAATAAGTAACCAAGAGACTGAGGTCTCTGAGAGCAGAAAAAGCACTGGAGTCCAGATGTCCTATCTCCCTGGATTTTCTACAAATAGGCCATTCTGTCCAAATATTGAAAAAGTAGACAGAAATGTTTTCAGAAAATGGTACCATCAACCCATAAATGAAAGGTACCAACTATTATCTTCCTACAACTAAATAGCCAAGAATAAATTGGGAAGTGCATACTGTTTATTAAAAATAACTATTCTGTTGTTTTATGTACACATAAAATCAAATGAAAAAATTTAGTAGATGACGCTTTGGAAAACAATATTTCAAATAATGATAACAGTGAAATAGAAAATAATTCCTTAGGTGACAGCTTCACACAGCATCTGACAATCTAAATTTCTCTGTCTCAAAGCCAAGCTTGTTAACTAAAAAATAGGAAAAAAGCATCGGCCATCTTAACAAGTTGTCATCAGGAAAGTATAGCTGACATTTGTTTCATCTTCTTGATGGGATAAGCAATATATTCTTTTCAAGGAATGCTAATTAAAAAGCACAAAATCTGCCCGAATATGAACGTTATTAGGCTCCTATTAACAAACACACACACAAATCTGGCATAACCACCGAGGTTTTTATGCAGGCTCTCAAAAATCATGGCGTGTGTTATATGTACAATTCTTGAAACACTCAAAAGCCAGGTATCTTGAAGTTGCTCTGATACTGAGGTTTCATTTCATGCAGACAAAGTGGAAGCGTCACTGCTCAGTGACCTCTCTCAGTATTTGATGCTTTATACATGCAAAGTCTGCTACTAAATCTTATTTGTTTGATATGATTCCATTTGTCACAGAAAAGATTCATTTAATTCAATATGCCAATTCCTTGCTTTCACCATCATGATGGGAGTGGCATCCATATACGGAACAGGGAGGGAAGATTCAGGAGAGTTGGTCTGTTGCTGGTGCTCAGAAACCTACATTATCTGTTTGCCAGGCCTGGCTTAGAGAAAATAGACATGAGAATGACACTAAAGGGACTCACTCCATCTAACACTGTCATGTTCTCAACTTTATCTTGTAAAAAACACCAGAGCATAATGTCGCAAATACTAATTTGAAACTCAGAATTACTTAGATGGTATCAAGGTTTGAGTGAGTACAATTCATATTATATATAAAACAATTAGCAAGACTGTGATTGCTTCTATAAAAAGTAAATAAAATTCTCATTTGAGGGTCACATATATTAACTGACGTTTCCAAATACCAGCAATAATTAGCACTAACTCAAACTGTACAAACTTGGCCTGATCAAGACAGACTTTTTTTAAAAAGGAAGGGAATGGTGAGTTTTATGATGTGTGTTCTTTACCACAAAAAAAGGAAGGTGGCCATAAGGGAGGGAACTGGGACCAGCAACTACTTGTGCTTAAGACTCTTCTAGGACTCCAGGTCAATCTGTCTGCAAAACAGAGAAAGGACTATGGTGATTTAAACAGTGACCTCTCCTTAAAAGACAGCAGCAGGGTGTCTCAGACGGTCAATGCTCTTTCCCATGGGCACATGTGAACCTTGCAATGACACAGGTGTGCATCTTCAGACAGGAGAAAAGAGCACATGCCTCAGAGCCCTGAAGTCTGAGAGGAGGACAGTCCCAGAGGCATGATGCACGAAGAGCAATCCATGAGGGTGGGAAAGACCAGCTGTCAGAACATGTAATGAAGGGCACACTTATCCTTTTCTACCCATAAGCTCTGCCACGCAGAGGCCACGCCCTCTCCAGGCTGAGGGGAGGCTCAGGGGCAAAGGCACTGCAGGGCACATTTCCCTCCAACCTGATGACAAACTCAGAATGTGCACCCAGCAGGTTCTCGGTACTGGGAGAACTCAATTGGGGCACAAACGCACCAACTTCCAGTGCCATTTTCAGAAATACACGACAGTACAATACAGTCTTCTCCTACCCATTCCTCGTCTCTACTGCAGTAAAAGCTGAGTTAGCATTTTTATCAGGCACACTTTATCAGACTCTGAACAATTTTGCATTTTTGTCCTTTCAAGCATTCCCCTCCCCTAGCATGGATGTTATTTCTGGAAGCAGATGTGCTCATTCCCAACATGGCTCACAAGCCATGTGCCCAGCTGCGACAACTTCAGAATGCACATTTGTCTAATACAAAAGTAATGGAGATTTTTAAAATTTAATTGCCATATACGTTTGTTGGTCCAGTCTAACTATGCTATTCTATTCCAAATACGCTAGCACCTAACAGCGTTCAACATTTGTTTTATCCAATAAGTTTGTGAAATGGACTCCATACACTACACTATGAAGGCATTTATTCATAATTACCATCATTAACCATGACAGGGTTGTAAAGTAGATGCTGATTCACCACAGATTAAATCGTGTTTTAGTACTAACTGTATTTAATCATAAATGACTTTGAAGACTGTTTATTCGTGCGCTGAAAGGCAATGTTAAGAAGTGGCTGGGACTGCCCACAAATTTCTACTCTCTCTAACCCCAGTTTTCTCATCTCTAGTTTCTTCAATAATAATGCTTCTACCTCATAAGGCTGCCATGAGAATTAAATGAGCTAGCATGTAAATTACCCAACAGAATGTACCAGATAAGTGTTTGTTTCATTTTACTTTCTTTCCAGTTTAGTAAAACCAGATGTTATTACTGAGACTAAATAATAACAAATATGATGGAACAGAGTATCACAAATAGAGATCCACTTCCAGTTAAAGTCTATGTTCCATTTATGTAAGATTTTAAAAACTGTTAAATGGTACTTGATCTATATATAATCTATATATTTTTTCACTGACTGTGATATTGTATATGCTTCTCTAACTGCTCAAAATTTTAAAGTTGAACAAATCACTCCTGTACCCTAGATGCACCTATCAGCAAAAGACGAAATGCTTACATTTCATAGATGAGCAAATTTCAGTAAGGATGCACCCAGTAGTATTTAAGAATCCTTTGATGATGTGAAACCGAACCATCTTTTGACATATTACTGGTACCTATCAAGGAGAACGGTCTCCAGTTAAATGAATACATCACTAGATTTAGAACACATACAGAGTTTCTCACCAATTCATCAGGATTAGCAATGATTTTTTAAGGTAAAAAAAACCCATCAGGATTGTAAGTAGAAATTAATAAACACAAAAGTAAATTTGAAAAATTTATCATGTCAAGTCAATTCCATTTTCTATGTGCCCTTAACAGTCTGTACACCTGCTTTTTACACTTTGTCACACCAGTTGCCAATGTGTTCTCCAAATGTGGTGAGAGTTTCATGAATTAAAGAAGCTTGGATTCATCTTTGTTAACACCGTGCTTGGGACAAAACTCTGTGAAAGTCAGTCAAGGAATAAATGGCCACTGAAAGCGTTTACAGCCATTAGCCCTGTAGCTACAAAAAGTATAAAACAAACTCCTGCCTCCCAGGTACTGTTATTGTGTTACTGTCAATTTCTCCTTTTATGTCTGTTAACATGTGACAGTAACATGGTAACAGTAGGAGACTTCAACACCCTACTTATATCAATGCAAAGATCATCCAGAGAGAAAAATCAATATGGAAACACAGGCCTTAAATGACACATTAGATGAGATGGACTTAATGGATACTTACAGAGCATTCCATCTGAAGGCAGGAGAATACACATTCTTTTCAAGTGCACATGGAACATTCTCCAAGATAGATCACATGCTGGGCCACAAAGCCAGCCTCCATAAATTTAAGAAAACTGAAGTCATATCAAGCATCTTTTCCGACCACATTTCTATGATACTAGAAATCAACACAAGAAAAACACTGCAAAAAATATAAACATTCAGAGGCTAAACATGCTACCAAACAACCAATTGATTACTGAAGAAATCAAAGAGGAAATCAAAAAACACCTAGTGACAAATGAAAATGAAACACAACAATCCAAAACCTATGGGATGCAGTAAAAGCACTTCTAAGAGGGAAGTTTAGAGTGATACAAGCTTACCTCAGGAAACAAGAAAAATCTCAAACAAACAACCCAAACTTACACCTGGAGCAACTAAAGAAAGAACAAACAAAACCCAAAGTTAGTAGAAGGAAAGAAGTCATAAAGATCAGAGCAGAAATAAATGAAATAGAGACTAAAAAAAATAATAATAATAATAGAAAAGATCAGTGAAACTAAAGTCTGGTTCTTTGAAAACATAAACGAAAATGATAAATCTTTAGCCAGACTCATCAAAAAAATAGGGGTGGAAAGGCCCAAATCAATTGATAAAATCAGAAATAAAAATAGGAGAAGTTACAACGGACACCACAGAAATACAAAGGATCATAAGAGAGTACTACAAGCAACTATACACCAGCAAAATGAACAACCTAGAAGAACTGAACAAATTCTTAGAAAGGTAGAATCTCCCAAGACTGAAACAGAAAAAAACAGAAAATATGAACAGACCAATTACTAGTACTGAAATTGAATCAGTAATTTTAAAAACTCCCAACAAACAAAAGTCCAAGACCAGATGGCTTCACAGGTGAATTCTACCAAACATTTAAAGAAGAGTTAACACCTATCCATCTGAAACTATTCCAAAAACACCACATAGTAAGTAACACTATGAACCCATTCTATGAGGCCACCATCACCCTGATACCAAAACCAGACAAAGATATCACCAAAAAAAGAAAATGATAGGCCAATATCACTGATAAACATAAATTCAAAAATCCTCAATTACATACTAGCAAACTGACTCCAACAATACATTAAAAGAATCATACACCATGATCAAGTGGGATTTATCCCAGGGATGCAAGGATTTTTCAATGTCTGCAAATCAATCAATGTTATACACCACATTAACAAATTGAAGAATAAAAACCTTATGATTACCTCAACAGATACAGAAAAAGTTTTGATAAAATTCAACATCCATTTATGATTTAAAAAAAAACTCTTCAGAAAGTGGGCATACAAGGAACATACCTCAACATAATAAAGGCCATACATGACAAACTCACAGCTAACATAATTCACGGTGAAAAGCTGAAAGCATTTTCTCTAAAATCAGGAACAAGACAAGGATGCCCACTCTCGCCACTTTCATTCAGCATAGTTTTGGAAGTCCTAGCCACAGCAATCGAAGAAAAAGAAATGAAAGGAATGCAAATTGGAAAAGAAGAAGTAAAATTGTCACTGTTTACAGATGACATGATGCTATACACAGAAAATCCTAAAAACACTACCAGAAAACTACTAGAGATCATCAATGAATTCGGTAAAATTGCTGGATACAATATACAGAAATCTGTTGCATTTCTATACACTAACAACAAAATATCAGAAAAAGAAATTAAGGAAAAATCCCATTTACTATTTCATCAAAAAGAATAAAAGACCTAGGAATAAACCTACCTAAGGAGGTAAAAAACCTCTACTCTGAAAACTACAAGACACTGATGAAATAAATCGAAGATGATGCAAACAGATGGAAAGATATATTGTGTTCTTGATTGGAAGAATTAATATTGTTAAAATGACCATACTAACCAAGGCAATCTATAGATTCAATGCAATCCCTATCAAATTGCCAATGGCATTTTTCACAGAACTAGAACAAAATTTGTTTTTTAATTTGAATGGAAACACAAAAGACCACAAATAACCAAAACAATCTTGAGAAAGACGAACAGAGTTGGAGGAATCATGTTCCCTGGCTTCAGACTATACTACAAAGCTACAGTCATCAAAACAGTATGGTAGGGCTTCCCTGGTGGCGCAGTGGTTGAGAGTCCGCCTGCCGCTGCAGGGGACACAGGTTTGTGCCCCGGTCCGGGAAGATCCCCCATGCCGCGGAGCAGCTGGGCCCGTGAGCCATTGGCACTGAGCCTGCGCATCTGGAGCGTGTGCTCCGCAATGGCAGAGGCCAGAACAGTGAGAGGCCCACGTACCACAAAAAAAAAAACAACAGTATGGTACTGGCACAAAAACAGATATACAGATCAATGGAACAGGACAGAAAGTCCAGAAATAAATCCACACACTTACAGTCAATTGATCTATGAAAAAGGAGGCAAGAATATATAATGGAGAAAAGACAGTCTCTTCAATAAGCGGTACTGGGAAAACTAGACAGCTATGTGTAAAAGAATGAAGTTAGAACATTCTCTTAACACCACATACAAAAATACACTCAAAATGGATTAAAGACCTAAATGTAAGAATGGATACCATAAAACTCCTACAGGAAAACATGGGCCGAACACCCTTTGACATAAATCACAGCAATATCTTTTTGGATCTGTCTCCTAGAATAATGGAAATAAATACAAAAATAAACAAATGGGACTTAATTAAACATTAAGCTTTTGCAGAGCAAAAGAAACCATAAGCAAAACAAAAAGAAAATATTTTTGACTGGGAGAAAATATTTGCAAATGATGCAACTGACAAGGGATTAATTTCCAAAATATACACACAGCTCATACAGCTTAATATAAAAAAAAAAAAACCCAATCAAAAAATGGGCAGAAGACCTAAATAGACATTTCTCCAAAGAAGACATACAGATGGCCAACAGACACATGAAAAGATGCTCAACATTGCTAATTATTAGAGAAATGCAAACCAAAACTACAGTGAGGTATCACCTCACACCAGTCAGAATGGCCATCATGAAAAAGTCTACAATAATAAATGCTGGAGAGGGTGTGGAGAAAAAGGAACCCTCCTACACTGTTGGTGGGAATGTAAATTGGTGCAGCCACTATGGAAAACAGTATGAAGGTTCCTTAAAAAACTAAAAATAGAGTTACCATATGATCCTGCAATCTCACTCCTGGGCACATATCTGGAAAAGATGAAAACTCTAATTTAAAAAGATACACATACCCCAAAGTTCACTGCAGCACTATTTACAATAGCCAAGACATGGAAGCAACCTAAATGTCCACTGACAGATGAATGGATAAAGAGGATACACACATAAATACACATACACATACACATACACACACAATGGAATATTTCTCAGCCATAAAAAAGAATGAAATAATGCCATTTGCAGCAACATGGATGGACCTAGAGATAATAGTCAGACAGAGAAAGACAAATATAACACAATATCACTTATATGTGGAATCTTAAAAAAAAAATCATACAAATGAACTTATTTACAAAACAGAAATAGACTCACAGACAGAAAACAAATTTATAGTTATCAAAGAGGAGAGCGGTGTGGGGGGAGATAAATTAGGAGTTTGGGACTAACATATACACACTGCTGTATATAAAATAAACAACAAGGCCCTACTGTATAGCACAGGGAACTATATTCAATATCTTGTAATAACCTATAATGGAAAAGAACCTGAAAAAGAATACATGTATGTGTGTGTACAACACACACACACACATACATGAATCACGTTACTGTAATCCGAAACAAACACAACACTGCAAATTATCTTTACTTCAATTTTTAAAAATGGTTATTAAAAAAAAGTGTATCACAAACCTACTACTTATTTGCTTCTGAAAAGCCAGGTATGGGCAAAACACACTTCCTCCAGACCCTTTCAGACCTTTTTAGAGGCTGTTTTACACATCCAGCTTCCCCCATGACACAGGGAGCAACAAAGGATTCATTAGGAACCCGTGGAAGGTGAGGAAGTAAATATCTTCCCCTGGGGAGGAATTAAGTATCTGTACCAAGAGCCCTGAAAATCTGCATACTTTCCAGACCAGTAATTATACTATCATTTTTATCAAAGAAATCATCTGCAATATAGGAAAAAAGCATATTTGATTACAGGTTGTTAATATAAGCAAAAAACTCACTGTAGTATTGAGAAGTATTGTTACTTTTTTTTAACAGCAGAGAAGTGGAAGAAGAGCCCATGGATATACTTTCATAGTGGGGAGAGGACTGTGCCGAGAAACCATGTCTATGACTCTAGGACAAAGCACTATGTAATCAAAAAACAAAACAAACAAAAAACAAAACAAAAAACTTCAGAGGAATGAAGGAACTTCAGCTGGAGGTGGCTGCCCGTCATAAGCCAATGACAAGAGCTGGACTCCTCTAGCCTGTCCACCACACTTGGTGGTGCACCAGTAGGAAGATGGAGGGAAGTTCTTGTCCTGTGCTCTGCTTCTTGGAGGTGTCCCGAACGTGAAAAATGGGAGGAAGGTCAAGAAAGGAGCTGGGGAGGCAAGATGACCCTCCCAGAGCTCAGCATCCACTGACCAGGCCACTGGACATGTGCTGCTCTTGGGCAGTGAGGAGCCGTCTCAGGAGAACCCATCCAAGTGACCACCCTGGGGGGTGGCTGAACACCGCCGACTGTTCCCCTAACATATGCCACCTCCCTGGAGCCCATTTCTCCAAAGGACACAAACAAGTCTTGTTCCAGGTCTGCAAGGTTCCATAGTAACTGCTTCAGGGCCCCGATTCAGGATTTTTTCAGAGTCAAGAATACATCAAGCTGTCAAGAAGCCAGTACAACAGAAGTGGGGCAAATATGAGGTAGAGGCTGAGCTGAGGAAGAAAGCTGGCAACTGGCCACGCAGACACCGAGGCACCAGGGTGCCAGTCAGATAGCCGCCATGGGCAGCACGTGTGTGCCTCAGAAAACCATCAGAGGGGTTCCTGCATGCATGTGTGTGCACACCACACATGTGCACATTCCCTCACACACCCCAGACACACATCACTTGCACACCTTCAAGTACATGCACACATGCATAACCTAGACACACACCAGCCTAGGAACTGTCAACCTTCAACCACAAGCTTTGCGTTTTTCTCACATCACTTCTCTTGTCGTGTTACATCAACACTGAGAGACATCTAACGTGGTAGTGTCTGACACCCAGGGAAGCCTCCATCTCTTAAGCAGAACTGCAGTCCCAAGTCAGTTTCATTTAGATGTTCCTCACAATCTCCTAAATGCCAGTCTTTGCCTCATGGTGCATCACTCTACACTGACAAAGTTTCGCAATCCAGTAAAACTAACAGGTCTCAAAGCTGCAGAAGAAAACAGGAGGGCTGCTCAGGACACGTGGAATGTGCGTTTCTCTTATTTCCATAATGCCACCTATCATGAGGTAGAAAGCAGCAGTTGGAAGTTTCTGGGAGGCAAAACATCTTGCCATCAGAGGGCAAAGCACCTGAAATCTTACCTTCCGAATGAAATAAAAGAAACCTAACATTGGTGGCCAGAGACAGCTAGCATGGGCACATAGCCGCCTGATTTCCACAACAGCCCAACGAAGTGGATGCTGGTAGCTACATCCTACAGCTGAAACACCAACTTGAGAGTTCTCCTGCTACAGTAGGAAGAAACAAAGGCATCTCTGGAGATGATTTTAATTGGGACTTATAACACTACACGATTCCAGCTAGAAGTTTACTGGAGCATGCTTTGCAAGGTGCAATGCACAGAAAAACATTACCAACCTGAGTACAAGCTACTGCTGCTCTGCAACAAGGAAATGACAGTAGGAGAAGATCATGAATAGAACACTGCAAATATTCAAAAGGAAGGATACAATGCAACAAAAGAGTCTTCTGTCAGTTACAGTTTATTTAAATTATTAAAAAAGAAATAGATAAAATGACAGCACACATATTTCTGGAGATATTTCTTCTGAATTCTCTAATATGCCAGTACTCAGAAAAGTAGAGGGAATAATTTATAAGGATAAACTTGATGAGGCAGTATGTTGATGTGATAAGTAATTGGTAACAATTAGTTAACTATTTTATTTAAATATTTTCTAGGAGTTCAAATAAGAATAAATTTGTCTCACTAGCTTTGCACCACTTCAGATGAAAAAAACAACGTTATTACCACAGCACAGAAAAAAAGCTGATATAGCTCAAATCAGATCTCACAAAGGGGTCCAACAGGTTATGGTTCCTTCATTATGTTTACTCTAGTTTTTTTAAAAAAAATAGTCACACCAACTGCTCTTTTGCAGTTTTGCTGGTAGAGACCCAACGAATTATCACTGTGGAAACAAGCCTGTGGTGAGTGCGGGAAACCTGTATGCACAGAGGGTTTTATAAAGAAGTATTTCACCTAAGTTTATTTTTCATTGTGTAATAAAGAGCTTCCAGATAGACCGCTCCATCTCCACAAAGAATGTGAAGTGGGATTCATCCTAGTATTCTATGAAAAGGAACAAGTAGGAAAGAAAACAGAGAATAAGCAAAGTACAAAGCTGATCAGACTAGATGCTAACAGATACGTTGAAATGAAGGGACTCCGAGAGCTGCGGCAGCCTGGCTTCCCACAAACTGAGGCAGTGCTAGCCATGTGATGCGAGCACCTGTTGCTGTACTGATGCTGTGTCACAATTTAGGAGTAAGCATCCTAAGCACCAGCACCCTTCATATTCGCAAAATCACCTGCTTTGAAACCTGCAGAAACTGATTTCACTCTGCAAGGAAGAGCCACTGTCACAGTCTCTCCCGTTGGTGGTGAGCATAAGCACGCCAGGCTCTGTCAGGAAAGAGACAGTGCAGCCAAACGGTGGTAAATGCATTTCTACAAAAGTACTTCAACCCATTTTCCACTGGAGAACAATGGGATCTGCCTCGAGGACTAGGGGTCAGGTACTCACTGCAGACCAGCAAACAGGGACCCCTCACTCCCACAGTCAGGGGTCCCTGAACCGACCCATGTGAATTAACCAGCCAGCCTCTCCAAAACAGAAAAAGTACCACTTCCTTCTCCTCCTCAACCCTTAACTGCCCCAACTCCCAAGGCTCACTGTCCTCAGCGGCCGCCAGCAGAGTCCGCAGTCACATGGCGATGGGGGTTGGAGGCATGCTCCTGCCCACGTGCTGCCGCAGGACAAGCACTGGTTAGCGTCCTTCCCTTCTCCTTCTCTCTGGTCTCTATGGACATCACAATGAAATCAACCCAGGCGGCTGTCTGCACCAGAGACACAAGGACACATGCACTTCCGAAACAGTCACCACCCTAAACTCTGATTCACAATCCTAAAACCCACTCTTGGGAACGTCCCATTTCCTTAATTCAGGAATACCCACAAGTCATGTAGGCTCCAATACAACCAAAGAAGGAAGTCTGGACACCTGCACAGACTGTACAAAATTTAACTGCAAGTTCTTACCTGTGATTTAAACAAATAGTCGTATCTCAGAAACGTGCCTGTTTTAATGAGTTACATTTCAGGCTGAAAAAGCACACACACACAAACCATCTGAGAAAAACAAACTGTGTTTTTTTCCCTGTGAATAAAAGAAACTTGCTGGATTCATCATCCATCTCCTTCTGATAAGAGAGAAAACACAGAGAAATATTTTCTGTTAAAACACTGATTTGAAGACAGACCACATTTTTTTCCCCTAGTCCTCCTGGAACTTAGTACCTATAATGGCTATTTCAAAACAATGTACACGAATTTAGAAAAATGCTATTTCTTGGCACCTTTATTTTTGGTTTCCATACTGGTAGACACCAGAGCCCTTAAAACAAATATTTTTCATTTGGGAAATGTGATTTTTCTGGTCCTAAATCACAAAATGCTGCATCTACTAGGATGATGACGAGGGTGATGGCTGTGCAGAAACTTAAGTGTTGAGTGTTTATTATCTGACTAAACTGGGCTAAGAACTTTACCTGCGTTATCTCATTTAATCCTCACAACAATAAGTGAGCATCATCATCATCCTCATTTACATATGAGTAAACTGAGGCTCAGAAGAGAAACTCCCTTGCCTGAGTTCCCTCCACATTACGGGCAGAACAGGTCTCTGGACGCTATGCTCCTATTTCATCCCCACCAATTCTGAGCAACAGATTACATCTTAAAGGGTGCTCTGTTCTGCCTTTTCATTATGTTCTATTACAGGGTGAAAAAATAGCTAAACATCTTACTGTTATATTTATCGACTGACTTCTAGTTCTGGCCCAATTCAGGAAGGGGCATATGACACTGCTTTCTTTCCCTCTCCAAGAGACCCTAACCAATTCCAAACATCAACAGAATTAACAGAACAGGAGCGAGGATTTGTTTTGCCCTGACTTTCAAGAGTCATACAGGGGAACTTTTTAAACTGAAAAGTCTTCCTGCCAGTGTCTTGCTCAACTACAGCCTAGTTAAAAAGCACAAAAATGAAGAAGAGGGTTACCATCTCCTGGAAGTAATAAAGCTATAGAACAATGTTCTTTATTTCCTGTCTGGCATAAACAGGTGTCTCCACAGGCAAAGGATTATCTGCTGGAATGCTCTGGGCACTTTTGGTTTGTTTGTTTTTGAGCACTTTAAAATGTGTCAGAGACACTGCCATCTAAACCAAAACTTGAGCCACACATATCTAAGAACCCAACGACTCTGCATGTGACCCGGTTGTGCCAGACCTGACAAGAAGACTTGCAAACCATTCATGGCCCCTTCAACCTGGGAGTGAGACCTCAAACATTCAACAGCGGTGACAATTCCTCCTCTACAACTTCACAGTTTTAATGCAGTGTTAAAGACAGGAGCACACCTCAAAGATTGGAGAGATTTGTTTGCAGTTCTCAGCTCTATGCAAACCCTTCTCTCTCCTCCACCAAGACCACCCCTGTCTACCACGGCAGGGGGACCTGGTGCCCCTGATGATGATTTTCTAGGGAGAAAGCAAAACACCCACAACACTTAGTATAAAGTGAGAACAAAGTTTGACCCATTTAATGTTTTCTATACTTAATGCTATTGTTTAAATTCCATTGAAAGCAGTGTGTACACGCATGCGTGTATCAGGATCTAGTCTCCAGGCCCATCAGAGGCAAGAGGCAAGACGCAAAAGGTTCCCTGGCTTATTTCCGCTGAATCAGCTCATAAGGGACCAGGTCTTGAGGGCCTGCTAGACACTTCCCGCCTCAACACCCCGAGTCTTCGGTCTGGGAACACGAGGTCAGTGACAACCATCCTGGCCACTTAGAACCAGAGGACAGAACCACCGGGCACTAAACGCTGAGGAAGAGGCGTGCAGGATTATGAAAAGCCTACTGATCTGTAAGTCCCTCCTGCCCAGCTTCTTGGCTAAGAGGAAGCAGAAACGGCACTAAACATCTACTTTCCCTCCAGGGCTGGGCTCTTTTTCTGAGCAGGAGTCACATACACCTTATGTTCACAGGCATGGCTGATTATTTTACGACCTATACAAAGTACTTTCAGAATTTACTTTAAATCTTCAGAATGGGGACTACATCTAGCTATCTCCCTCAAAACGCCTCCTGTCTTACGGCGAAAAGAAAAATCAACTGAGAGAGAGATCAAACAAAGGCCTTAAAACACACCCTGCAATTTAGACATTAAAATTTAATAACACACTTTAAGACGAATGAAGTTGCGTTCCCAAACCTGAAAAAGGCATGCAGCCTCCGGTGGCAGAGGCGGGTGCAGCACAAGAGTCTATCCTCTGATTACCGTGGTCAAATAACGGCTCAAAATTCCTTCCCCCAAAGCTGCCGGCTCCTTTCTCGGTTTGGAATCAGCAGGAGATGGCGAGAGCAGCTCGTGTGGGCCGCCCAGCCGCCAGCGCCGGCGCCCCACACACACACCTGGCGCTGCCCGCGCGCCCGGCCCTCTCACGCGCCCCCCACGGCCCGCACCCACACACACACCGTGCCCCCCAGGAAAGCAGAAGCGGAAGGTGGGACGCAGGGCAGGTGCTCACCTGGCGACGACGCCGACTCTCCACTGGGCTCTCTCACGCCGGAGGGCAAACACCTGAGCCCACGTCCAAGGAGGTCCCTACGCAGGGACCTGACGGTGGGTCTCCTCACGGCTCACTGGGTCTGCGGACCTCAGCCGGCCATGTCCCGGGCGGAGGGCGGGGGGGGGGGGGCTGCCTGGCCTGAAGTGGGGCTGGGGTTGGGGGGTGTCCCGCAGACCCACACATGCCCCTCTAGCTCCTCATCACTCAAAGCCCAGTGATGGATCCCGGGCCACCCCCGAAGGGGGGGGCAGGAGCTGGGCTCCGGAAGACTGCTGACGGACGGTGGTCCCAGCAGACGGTTGAGGCCCGCGGATGCCGACCACTCTGAGGAAAGGTGCAGGCGTGGGCCTTGTTCTTTCACCTCCAGGGAGGCCAGAAGACTCACCACACGTCCTCACAGGGGGTTAAGATCCTACTTTCTCTCAGAGTACCGCGCTGCAATGGCGGAGCAAGCAATCCCGCCAGTTCACACAGCAGGGACGCACAACGCAGACTGAGAATAGGTGGGCACGTGAGCCCCAGTGCACATGCTCCGAGAATACAAGGCGCACCTGAGTGGCGGAGGGCATGCCGGGAGAGCAGATGGGCACGCGAGCCCCAGAGCGCATGCTAGGGGTAATACAAGGTGCACGTGAGAAACAGAGGGCATGCCCGGAGAGTGGAGGGAGCACCTGAGAAGTGGGTGGTTGGATAGGAAATTCTGCAGGCTTTCAGGTGTATGGGGTCCGGCACAGATAAGGAAAGGCCTCATGCATTATAGTTGTTGTGGACTGAATGTGCGTCCCCCAAACGCATAGGTTGACCCCTAATCCTTAAGGTATTAGGAGGCGGGACCTTTGGAGATGATGAGGTAATGAGGGTGGAGCCCCATGATGGGACTAGTGCCCTTATAGAACGGACCCCACAGACCTCCCTCCACCTATGAGGGCACAGAAGACGCCGCCTATGAACCAGAAGTGGGTCCTCGTCAGACGGAATCTACCAGTGCCTCGATCTTGGACTTCCAGCCTCTAGAACCCTGAGAAATCAATGTCTGTTGTTTAAGCCCCCAGTCTATGGTGTTCTGTTACAGCAGCCCAAACACACTGAGAAAATAGAGAGCCTGAGAAGTGGGAGGATGAGAATAAATCTTCTTCTGGCTTCAGACAATAAGAGAACTTGGGAGAAGGCTGACACGACCATCTTACAAATTTCCAATCTAAATGTAGAGGAAACTAAATAGCACATATGCAGAAAATGGCAGGTTAACACGTCACCTTAGAAATGTTCCTGAAGAAATGGACATAGATTGTGTTCAGCAAATAGCATTCAAATGTCTCTCAGGCACTGTTATTTTTAATAATACTTGAGTGAATAATTGTATAAAACCAAGAACCACAAACCAGGGCTTCAGCTGAGATGATGCACATCCTAAAACTCTGTTTGCTAAAGTGGAGCCAGTGAAAATCTGGTGCAGTTCGCAGGGATACAGGAAAACTGGCTGAACTAGATGCTTCTAAACCAGCAATACCCTAACTTCCCTCTGGGCTTGCAATGCCTTTCAAGGCACACCTGGAAGAATCCCATTCAAAAGTGAGGGATAATTAAAATAACACTAACTGCAAAACTTGTGGCCCTTAACTAATGAACTTGATCTACACCTGAATACACTAATCACCACACAAAAATGTTGGGGGAGGGAGTTCTTGTTTGCATTAAACATTCCTAACTGCCATATAAAAGGGAAAAGCAATTTGCTCAACCAGGAAACAAAGCTATTTAAGAGACCCAGAAGGCCCCAAAGGGATAATGCCCTCAAAACCGAGAAGGGTAATGAATGCATATATGGTCAACTAATATTTGACAAGGGAGCCAAGAACACTAAATGGGGAAAAGACAGATGGTGCTGGGAAATGTATGCTGGGAACAAATGGTGCTGGGAAAGCTGGATAACCACACACAGAGTAATGAAATTGGACCCCTATCTTACACCACTCACAAAAATCAACTCAAATGGATTAAAGACTTAAATGTAAGGCTGGAAACTGTAAAACTCTTAGAAGAAAACACAGGGGAAAAGTTTCTTGATGTTGTTCTTGGCAACAAATTTTTGGATAAGACACCAAGAGCACAAGCAACAAAAGCAAAAATAAACAAGTAGGAGTATATCAAACTAAAAGTCTTCTGCACAGCAAAAGACACAATCAGCAAAATGAAAAGGTAACCTATGGAATGGGAGAAAATATTTGCGAACCATCTCTCTGATAAAGAACGAATATCCAAAATACGTAAGGAACTCATGCAACTCAATAGCAAACTAGCAAATAAGCCAATTAAATGGACAAAGGACCTGAATAGACATTTTTCAAAGAGAACAAATAGCCAACAGGTACATGAAAAGGTGCTCCACATCACATCATGAGGAAAACGCAAATTAAAGCCACAATAAGATATCACCTCACACCTGTTAGAATGCCTATCATCAAAAAATACATATCTATAGATCTATGTAAAACAAATGTTGGTGAGGATGTGGACAAAAAAGAACTCTTATGCACTGTTGGTGGGAATGTAAATTGGTGCAGCCACTATGAAAACAGTATGGAGGCTCCTCAAAAAATTAAAAATAGAACTACCATATGATCCAGCAATTTCACTGCTGGTATTTATCTAAAGAAAATGAAATCACTTTCTCAAAGAAATACCTGCAACCCCATGTTCATTACTGCATTATTTAAAATAGCCAAGACATGGAAATAACCTAAATGTTCACTGACAGCTGAAGATGTGGTATATACACACAATGGAATTTTAGTTATAGCAAAGAAGGAAATCCTGTCTTTTGCAACAACATGGATGGACCTTGAGAACATTATGCCAAGTGAAATAAGCCAACAGAGGAAGGAAAATACTGTATATTCTCACTTATACATGGAGTCTAAAAAAGCAAAACACATAGAAATAGAGTAGAATGATGATTGCCAGAGGCAACCACTGATCTGTTCTCCATTCCTATGGTTTTCTCTTTTCCAGAACATCATGTAGATGGCATTTTACAGAATGTAATATTCTGAGACTGGCTGCTTTTACTCAGCAAAAGGCCCTGGAGGATCATCCAAGTTGCCGTGTGGATCCACAATTTGCTTATTTTTCCTGCTGAGTAGCATTCCATGCTATGGATATACCACAGTTTAACTATTCATCTGTTTGGGGGAACTATGAATAGAGCTGCTATAAACATTCAAGGTCAAGTTTTTGTTGATTTTCAGCTTTCGATTTTCTCTGGTAACTATCCAGAGTGGGACTGCTGGGTCAAATGTTAAGTGTATGTTTATTTTTGTAAGAAACCGCCAAGCTGTTTTCCAGAGTGGAGCATTCCACACCTACCAGCAATGCATGAGAGCTGCAGTCTCCCATCCTCACGAGCACTTGGTGTTGTCAATGTTTTTTATGTTAGCCATTCTATTAGGGCATCTCATCATGGTTGTATAATAATTTGCCTTTCCATAGGATTAGTCACACTGACCATTTCATGTGCTTATTTGCCATCCTTATATCCTTTGCAATGAAATATCTGTTCAGGTCTTCTGTCCACTTAAATTGTTTGATTTCTTAGTACTGAATTTGAGGAGTCCTTTATATATTCTGGATACAAGTCCTTTGTAGAATACGTGATTTGTAAATATTTTCTCCCAATGTGTAATGTCTCTGCATTTTCCTTAACGGTATCTTTCACAGAGCAGAAGTTTTTCATTTTGATGAATTCCACTTATGTTTTTCTTTTATCAATCATAGTATTAGGTCTAAGAACTCTTTGTCTAACTTCAGGTCAGGAAGAGTTTCTCCTAGGTTTAGTTCTAGAAGTTTCAGAGTTTTACATTTAGAGCTTGAATCCACTTAAAGTTAACTTTTGTATAAGGTGTTTTTCATTTGTTTTGCATATGGATGCTCAGTGCTTCCAGCACCATCTGTTGAAAAGACTATTATCCATTTTCCATTGAATTGGTTTTGCACACCTTGTCAAAAATCAATGGCCATATTTGTGTGGTTCTATTTGTAGACCCTCTATTCTGTCTATTGATCCATGTTGTATCCTGAGCATATTATAATTTACTACTTACTTTAGTAAATGTTTCTTTGTGGAAAAAAAAATTTGTCTGGAAGCAAAACAAACTAATAATGCTCTATATGATGTTATTCTTCTTGTAAGGAAGGTGTGAGGCAGCACAGCTGTAAACAGATCAATGCTTTAACAGCTTCCAGGCAAATATACATGTAAAACTTGAATACGTTTAGGGAGAAAGCAATTCATTTCAAGATAGTTTCCAAAGGCTATGAACATGGCACCAATTTCTGCATAAAAACTCCAACAATTTAACAACAGAATGACATTCATAAAAAACTACTGAAAATATTTTAATTAAAATTATAATATGAATACATCCTCACATTAAGATGGCTGGATCAACACTGACTAGATAATAAGTACCTTCAAGGTGCAGCACAAACAGGTGAAAAACTGGAGGTGGTTTCCAGTAGAGTGGCCCTACACAGCTATCTAAACTGCAGGAAAGACAGACACACTCTCTCTGAATGGCAGGTCCTGAGAACAAGGCCACAACCATACTGAGATGCACTAAACTGGGCACCAGACTGGCAGCCCAGGGCCTGTCTCATGGAGGCCTCGGACCAGATGGCCTCTTGGGTCCATTAACAAGAGGGCCCGATGTTGGGACAAGAGCAAAGGGTAAGTAATTATTGGAAGAAAGCATAGTTTGTGCATGGTGCAAAATAAGGAGCTAAAAGAGTACAGTGCCTCAAGTGGAACACACCGTGACACAAAGCACAAGGTTCTTACAAACACGTAAGCTCTGTTATTCAGCCCTGGAAAGGCTGGAATTATTAACTCCCACACTGATCATCTTCTCTTGGTGACAACCCTCGGGTGATTCAAGGCCCCACAGCTCCTTTTAACCCAAGAGGTTCAGTGAAGAACTTGGATGCTGACCCCTTTGGCAGCACACGCTCCTTTAAATCTGGGACATCATAAACAAGGCACATGCCAGCTTTGATTCATTCACATCTAGGTTAAACAAGACAACTCATGCCCTGACTGGTGAACAGAAGAGTTTACTGCAGTCTTTAAACAAACCCAGAGCCAGAAAGAAGCTACTGTCTATTCCTACATAGGGTTCGGCCCCTGTGAGTTGCATGGTTCTTATTTTCCATTTCTTTGCCTTCAGAGTACTAGAAATCAAATTAAAAATAGAAGGAGAAGGAACCTAGAAACTCTAGAAATAAGAATCAGATGTCTGGCAGATGGTGGGACATATTCCCACCTTAAGACAGAAATATACACACACATCAACCCACACCAACTAACTGTTATCAAAATGCTAGTCTGCTAAACCCTCCTCACCCCACCATCACAAAGTAGTGCAGAATGTGTGCCGATCATACAGTGCAAAACCCCATGGGATGGTCACGTTTCGGTAACAAACATACTGGAAGGTACACATTCAAAGTGTTGTCCCTTTCAAAAGGGCTCCACAGAAAATTATACATTCATTCCAATGAATTAATGGCACGGCACCAAACAGTTCTGGACTGTTCTTCATGCAACATTTCCTTCTGTCTAAAGTGGTCTAACAAAATTCATAAAATTCTTTGAGATGGCAAGGACTTCAGAGATCTCCTTATTTAACCATAAATACTCTGCTCAGGTATGAGGTAAAGTAAATGATTCCCAAACCAGTTGTCTTATGACGTGTTGTATCTTGTGTCTAGTAACGGCAATCCCCATTCTATGAAGGATTAAATTTTTGTAAATAGTCCAGAGTGAGAGATAACTATTTCCGGTGAATTAAACACCAGGTATGAATACAAATTAATGTGTTTGGCTCTTCACATATGGTAGATAAACTGAATGAAAGGGATGACAGACAGGAAGAAATTGAGTCCTGTGACACAAGAATCTGACGCCTTTGGGAAACTGGACTTAAAAATGGAGCAAACGTTGGATGTCATGGAAGGGGCTGAGCTCGGCCAGCACTGCCCATCCTCCTGAGGGCTGGGAGTGCAAACCCGATGCCCGAGGGACAATCTTTGCAGGGAGGGGCTCCTCGTCACCCCTCTGGACCGTGGAGGATGGGAGGTGGTGGAAAACCAATGCCAACCCACCCCTCCTCTTGCTCAGCCTCATTTGGACAGTGCACTCTTCTGGAAACTCCCCTATTCTCGGGAGCAAAGGCTGGCTGCTTTCACGGCCCCAGACCTTGTCTGTCCTATTCTGGGGTCTCAGTGACCAGAATGAGCTCCTTGCTCTCTCCCCTCAAGTCACCCCCACTCTCGAGGTCATCCGCAGGCATGTGAGGAGGGTCAGCGCATACACAGGACCTGAGGAGCCCGAAGGAAACGGCTCTCGATCAGCTGGATCCACCAGGACCTGCAGCCATTGTCCCCTCTTCACTGCCTGCTAATTACGCCTCAGTCACGGAATCCCTACTCTGTCCTCAAAGGGACCCACGAAAACCATCTAGAAGCGGTAAGCCTTGAGCTGAACAAAGTGTCCGTTCTTACCTTTCACTTGTCAAGATCAATGCTGCAACAGGGATTCCGTGCACATCACCACTAGAAGTGAAGTAATTATCTCCATTTACCACAGATGATGCAGGAGCTTTTCCATTCCTGGTATAATTTGTAAGCCAACCTCTCACACCCACTCCCGCATCTTGTAAAACCAGTTTCATGGCTGCATTTTTCTCAACAGAACCACCAGACAGTTGCTCATTTGGAGGACAAATAACCACACTTATTTTTTAAAACAAAAAAATACTATCAATTTGCACAGAAGCTTCCAAACACCCAGTTGATTTGAGCCTTGCAAATAAAGTCATGCTGGTGACCAAATGAAATTTTCCTTTTCATTTATTTACTTTATGTTTGTAAATAACTAACACAGAGTTAGATGAAAGCATGAAGTCCATGAAATAGAAATAAGGAAAATATCAGGCAAAAAAAACTTTCAAATAAAAACTTCAGATGTAAACAGAAAGACGCTACAATATCCTACATACCCCCTCCCCACAAACACACACTTAAAGACTTCAAGACAATGAAACAGGGACCTTTGTCAGAAACCCACTCTTTAATAATCCCGATGTGTTAAAGGTGAGGTGAATGGTAAGTCATCCAATGACAGTTGAAGCATCTAAGGTAGATCTACAGCAAGTTGGTTATTGGGAAATTATGTTCCACAAATGGGAACATTCTTGTGCAATAAATTTTTACATTTCATTAAACAACTATGTGCCATTCTAAGTGTGGAGACAGAAAACATACATTAAAATATAATTTCACTTTTCAATTAAAGAACACTGGTCATGTAAAAAGAAAAAATATCATGGCCATATATTTGGGATTATTAATCAAAATGCAGTTTATTTCAGTTCTAAATATATAACTTCACATTCTCAGATTTTTGTATAATTAATACATTTGCTGAATTAGCAGAAATTTTTAATAACAAAATAAACTTAAGATCTGAGGAGCCATTTGGATGACATTAGACTCCACATTTGTGCGTATTTGAATATAAAATGGTTCTATGTATTATCAATAAACTAGAACTGTCTTTTTGTATGGCGGCAATCAGAGTTCATGCTGGTTAAATGGCAGATAATGTTATCACATTATAACATTCTTAGCGTCTACAAGGAAATCCTGAAGTTCTGAATAGACCCACACACACCAAATAGTCCAAATGCCCATCAACAGGAAAATGGATGAATTATGTTCAAATAATGGAATTTTCTACAGCAGTGAAAGCCAAACAAACTAGAGCTATCACATTAACTGGAATAAAGAAAAACATGTTTTAAGTTCATTAAGGGAAATTACTAGATGGAATGCATCTATCATAAATGTTTGCTTAAAAAGAGTATTGCTAACCCTGTGATTTAAAACTTATAGTTTCCAAGTTGTGATAAACCGACTAGCTCTTCTTGCCTCTGTGTGTATCTATAAATCCTGTAAACATCTAAGAGCAACTTTGAATTATACCGTTTAGCCTCTGAATCCCATAGTTACCGGGGTCTTTAAGGGGTTCTGTCTCCTCTGCCGATTTTCCTTCTTTGCCCATAATGTTCATCCAGGTTTCTATCCCTTGCCCTCCCTGAGTAGACAACTCCACTTCGGTGTCTTACCCTTGTCTTGGCCCAACTCCACCCTAAGGATTCATAAATCTCCATCTTCAAACCCCAAGATGCCCACACCTAGGGTGATAGTAAGAACGTGTCTGCCCAGTGTCCTGATTTATGTTGTGTTCCCAGATGATTTCAATGGCACCCTCTTCCACTCTGGTCACTCTGCCCACATCCCACTGGACATTCCTACTGAGGATGCCCCCCAACCGCAAACACAACTTCCCCCAAACAAAACTCACTGTCTCCGTCACTACCTAACCCATTCCCCATTTCCTCCTATCTTCCTTGTTGGAAAATGATACCTATCATCTAACCAACTGTCCCAAATCGGAAAATTGATTCTCCACCGTTCGTTTCTAAGACCCTCAAGTCACCACCAACTGCCATTAATTTCACCTCCTAAGTATCTCTCAGCTCATCCCCTGCCCTCCAAACTAGTGCTTTCATCATCTCTTGCCTAGTTTATTTTAGAAATCTACTATTCGGGACCATCCTGCAGGCAGGATATTAACTCTTATATAACTATTTACTGTTTGTGTGATGAACATCATTAAGTCTGAAAGCAATCATTTTTGACACCTAAACAAATTAACTGACTATCCTCCTCTGATCAGAAGGGGACCCTGACACATTTGGACCTGTTGTGTTAAAAGGGGCACAAATACAAACGCCAAGAACCGAGGGTCACAGGCCCTACACTGGCTGCCGAATTGCTTGGATGTGTAGTTACGGTCTGTTCCTCAGTTTCCTTACCTGTCAAAGGCACGATAATACCTTCCCTACTCCAAAGAGCACGGGGGAGACACAAGCAATAAGTATGATGGAAAACAGAAAGATCCCATAAACAAAATACCCTCATTTTTTTAAAATGAAATTCATTACATTAATGTAAATATTTAATAAGTCCATGATAGTCATGTAATACTTGATATTAAGTTTCCTCCTTATGAGACATATCATTTATTCACCCATTTATTCTGTATATATTTATTCAACTATTTTTAAAAATTATACTTCAGGAGACAAAGACAAGTAAGCCATTTCACCTTGAAGAAAGATGGGAGTCCAGGCAGAAAGGACACGCTGGGAACTGATCCAGCATAAGGCATCCCGGCAGAGTTGTCAGAGGGGTCACAGCTACCCTGTCTGAGCTCCTTGGCGGCAGCCTCCACCTACAGCCCTGCCAGCTCCTGCTCATGAGCCACCATTACCAGCACTTGACAAAGACACAAAGCAACCACTCAGACAAGTTCACAACCTAAGAGAAGAGATGAGAGTGAAGCAGGTGAACAAACATGCAGAGGGAAAGGAACAGCAAACAACACTTGGAAGCTATTCCATAACCGCAGGTTATTTCCTTGAAGTGACCTGTAGGTTTCCTCCCAGCCCTGAGACCCAACACCCTCTACCCTTCCTGGTCCACAGGCAGAATTCGAGCATGGACACCTAGTGACCAGGACACACAGAGACAGAAGGGCCCTAGTTACAAAAATATGAAACATTTTACTGAGTATCAACCAATAATCAATGTTTGCCACAAAAATGAGAACAGTAAATATATATTTTTAAATTTAAATGAATTTGCTTCATGATTTGCTCATAATACATGATTCACGATAAAATGAGGCCTATTGATGATTATGTAAGTCTTTATATGCCTGTGAACTACTTCTGTCCCCTCATATTTTTACACCAAAGAAGCCTAAGGTTAGAGGAGTATAAATAATATTACTGACAACAGCTGGGATGTCACAAGGGCAGAACTTACACCCACAGGTACTGACTGACCCCAATTTCTCTCCTTTCTGTTTATAAACATACAGAAGAAACTATCAGTCAGGACTGAGCTTGCCCCCGCCCCACGTCCCCAAGCGTCACTGCTGCCTCCCCGCTGCCTCCCCTACACACGCCCTACAGGGCAGGTGTGCCCTCCTTTCGGCCCTCACCCCGCAGCAGCGGGGGCTGGACGTCACCACCTAGGGCCCCAGCAGGCAGCCGCCCTGGACCCCATCAGTGCCGCAGTCAAGTCAACACTGGAAGAAGCTGATGGATAACCAGTCATCCCCAAGGAAAACTCCACATGTCTTTCCAGACAAGGCACCAAGGGTGCCCAGTGAATCACCACAGGGGTAAAGTCCTTACACAAAAAAGAAAATGTTATTAGAGCAGCATTTACTTGAGGACACTCGTAGGCAGCCTCCCGTCCCATTC
>NW_006769605.1:981910-988336 GCF_000442215.2 Lipotes vexillifer | reverse complement strand
CTATTTAAAAAAAAAAAAAAAAAAAAAAAAGGACTCAACCTTTTCTATTGCTAAACTTTACAATTTTAAAAATTAACTTCTATGTGTTTAGCTAAGCATGAAATTTTTAATTTCCCTGAATCACAAGATTTCAACTTATTTCTTCAAATAAAAGATATTCTTGACTTCATAAGCAAAGGTCATTAATTCTAACTAATTTGAAGAAAGCTTAGTCTGCATTAGTAAATAGTTTGAAATATATAATATTTGGGACACTATATTGTTATAATTTTTATCGGTAAATAGGATACTATCTGAGGGACTGCCAATTATAAATTTTCATAGTTGAGTTTTATGGGCAAATAGTTTTCTTGAAGTAGAAGAATTCAGCCTATTCTTTTTTTTAAATTTTTATTTTATATTGCAGTATAGTTGATTAACTTATGTGTGTTAGTGTCAAGTGTACAGTAGAGTGATTCAGTTATACATATACATGTATCTATTCTTTTTCAAATTCTTTCCCCATTGAGGTTATCACAGAGTATTGAGCAGAGTTCCCTGTGTTATATAGTAAATTCTTGTTGGTTATCTATTTTAAATATAGCAGTGATACATGTCAACCCCAAACTCCCAATCTATCCTTCCCCCCCACCCTTCCCCCCTGGTAACCATAAGTTCATTCTCTAAGTCTGTGAGGCTTAGAGACTTAGAGAACTAAGGAGACTAAACAATATGCTACTAAACAACCAACTGATCACTGAAGAAATCAAAGAGGATATAAAAAAATACCTAGAAACAAGTGAAAACAAAAGCACAATGATCCAAAACCTATGGGATACAGCAAAAGCGGTTCTAAGAGGGAAGTTTATAGCAATAAAATATTACCTCAGGAAACAAGAAAAATCTCAAATAAACAACCTAAACTTATGCTTAAAGCAACTACAAAAAGAAGAACAATCAAAACCCAAGGTTAGTAGAAGGACAGAAATCATAAAGATCGGAGCAGAAATAAATGAAATAGAGACAAAGAAAACAATAGAAAAGATCAATGAAACTCAAAAAGCTGGATCCTTGAAAAGATAAACAAAATTGATAAACCTTTAGCCAGACTCATCAAGACAAAGAGGGCCCCAATCAATAACATTAGAAATGAAAAAGGAGAAGTTACAAAGGACACCACAGAAATACAAAGGATTGTAAGAGACTACTACAAGCAACTATATACCAGCAAAATGAACAACCTAGAATAAATGGACAAATTCTTAGAAAGGTACAATCTCCCAAGACTGAACCAAGAAGAAATAGAAAATATGAACAGACCAATCACAAGTACTGAAATTGAAACTGTGATTTAGAAGCTCCCAACAAACAAAAGTCCAGGACCAGAGGCTTCACAGGTGGATTCTATCAAACATTTAAAGAAGAGTTAACACATATCTTCTGAAATTATTCCAAAAAATTGCAGAATAAGGAACACTCCCAAACTCAATTCTATGAGGCCACCATCACCCTGATACCAAAACCAGACAAAGATACCACAAAGAGCGAAAATTAGAGGCCAATATCATTGATGAACGTAGATGCAAAAATCCTCAACAAAATACTAGCAGACTGAATCCAACAATACATTAAAAGAATCATACACCATGATCAAGTGGGATTTATCCCAGAGATGCAGGGTTATCAATATCCGCAAATCAATCAGTGTGATACACCACATCAACAAATTGAAGAATAAAAACCATATCATCACCTCAGTAGACGCAAAAAAAGCTTTTGACAAAATTCAACACTCATTTATGATAAAAACTCTCCAAAAAGTGGGCAGAGAGGGAACATACCTCAACATAATAAAGGCCATACATGATCATACTCAACAGTGAAAAGCTGAAAGCATTTCCTCTAAAATCAGGTACAAGACATGGATGTCCACTCTCGCCACTTTTATTCAACATAGTTTTGGAAGTCCTAGCCATAGCAATCAGCGAAGAAAAAGAAATAAAGGGAATCCAAATTGGAAAAGAAGAAGTAAAACTGTCACTGTTTGCAGATGACATGATACTATACATAGAAAATCAGAAATTTAGGCTTTAAATCAACGAAGAATCACAATATGGACTTCCTCTCCCTTGATCCAAAAGGCCACCCTCACAAAGCACACATACAATTAGGACACGCATTTCCCACGGGGAAACAATCCAAACCCCACTCGAGCACCATGGGGACACAGTCACCGGAATGCTGGCCCTGGACTCCTCATCCCCTCCTGCCCACTGGTGTGCCAAAGACCCCACCTGTCCCAAGCACTTGCTCCTCAAATCCAAAGCATGAAGGGCATGAGGGTATATTTTCTTAAGCATAAGAATAACAAAATGAGAACCTTCACTGCTGCCCAAACATGACAGCATGTGAAGCAGAGTGAACTACCTGAAGCCAGGCAGGGAGTGGCTGCAGGCACCCCGGCACCATTGGTGAATTTGCAGTTTATTTTATTTTAAACTGTCACTGGCAAAATAAAAGCCCATGGATGTTTGCCTTTCTGTCAAAAGCAGGGAAAACTTCACCACAGGCCACCCCCACAGGCACCTTCCCATACCCTGAAAGTTTCTGCATCAGAGACAAATGGGGACCCTCGTCCTGCTTCACAAACTGAACCAACAAAGGCTCTGTGAAACCGGGACTTCGGAAACAAAGTAAGCGAAGAAAGGACAAGTCAGCCCAAATTGGGCTCCACAGACCACAAGCTCTCCTGGCTGTGAACCGGGTTCGGAGAGCAGAATCTGGACTCCGCTCCGTAGGAGGACAGATGAAGGCCATGTCCCCTTGTTCTGGGGAGATGGCAGCCTCTCCCTTCCTCAGAATCCAGCAGAAGTGAGACTTCCCTGAAAGGGTTAGAAGTAGTCAACCACGCACACAGAACAGGTAAAGACTTAACCAAGACGTCCATTTGAACACAATACCCAGCAAAAACAAAAGTTAAAGGAATTCACAGAAGTGTCAACTTAATCTGAGTGTGATTCCACTCCTACTATCTGTGTGATATTTAGCAACATATCTGGTGAGCCAGCTCCTGGAATCACAAGGCACTTCCCAAACTGCAGAATGATAAAGATCAGGGAGAAAAGGGAAGGCTCAACAGGTCGAGAACAAACAAAACCACAGCAAGACACAGTCTGACCACCAGCTTTCCGGTTGAAGGGAGGGCAGTGCAGCTGCCGTCCGCCAGCGCGCTGCTCATCCTTGGGTCACCCAGGGCCACCTCAAGGTACTCACCTAAAAAGGGCTGAAGGAACCTCCCAGCTCATCTCATCCAGCCGCCGCAGCTGACACTGCAGACCCGTCAAGCTCAGAGCTCAGTGTGAACTGGGGCAAACCGAGCCCTGTAACTCATGTGTCCCAACTGCTCACCACCCCCTCCCATCTGTCCTTTCATATCTCATGGTGTTTACTGAAGAAATATGAAAGTCACGAGTTTCCAAATAAAACATTTAGATTCTGAGCAAAAAATGCGAGCTAAAAACATAAAGGTGAATGGTAGGAAACTCTGGAAATTAACCTCAATACAGCTTACTGAATATCCAAACTCAAAACTCATCTTCCAAAAGGAGATCAGATGAATTTAAGTACTTCTTAAATTTCACTGAGAATCTGGAGTGATCTAGTTCCTTCTTCCCTTTTAATACATGAATAATCCCAGAAAAAGTTATTTCATTTCAGGGAAAAGGCTAAAATCATTCTTAAAGTCCCTCCCACAAAACGCTTATTGTTCATCTCTCTCTGTTTTATAATAAAAGGGGTATTCAGCTTTAAGCGTGTACAATACAGTTTTTGTCAAACAGCATTTATGTGAACAGACACGAGGACATCATGAAACACTTGGTCTGAACTCTTAGAACCCGCAGAACACATTTTAACAGCAAGAGGAAAAGATACAGTGGTGTGGATCACCTAAAGATTCTTTGTCTTCATCCTGCAAAAAAGCCAAGTAAATGCCCCACCATGTCCACCAAAAACAAAGAAAAGTATCCCTCAGATGAGCAGTTATTTTTAACTGCTTCCCTCTTATTGCCGTTGACCAATGAAGCCTGCAAGATCATTTCAACACATTCAGCCTTTGATTCCACTGAAATTAGGCTGAAGAGTTTATAAACTTAGAAATGGTTTGCGTATTTTTAGAATCCAAGTGTGGGCTCTGATAGAAAAAACGCCTTTAATTATTATGAATGAGTTCTCTAAACCTTTCCAGAATTTTCTTTTTTTAATTTAACTTTTTATTATAATGAATAAAAGTTATTATTGAATAACCCCCACCACCTTAGTTGAAATAAAAACTAAGGTGTTCCAGTGAAGGGGCAAGATGCAGTCTATGCTCCACTGCAGGCCGCACGGGGGCCATGGCGCCGTCACCACCAGGAGAGTGTCTGAGGACACAGCCAGCCTCGGTGCAGATGCAGGACTAGAGGAGGTTCCTGGAACTGAAAGGGGAACCATTTGATCACGTGGAGTAAGCTGTATGTCCGGGGAGCACAGGCCTGGTGTCCCTCTGGTCCTGCAACTACTCAGCGAAGTCTGAAGAATAAAAACTAGTACAGACTCTGACAGCACACAGGAAAGTGGTTCCCTAACTGAGTCAAGACACAACAGGATCCAGGCTTTGAGCTCCTCCTCGTAGCCCTTCCTACAGCGAAGGTGGGGAATGAACCAAGGTTTTCTAAGGCTCATTAAAATCTCTCTCCAATGTGTGACGACAAACAGCATCTCAGTAACCAGCTTTGCCAAAATGCAGGGTGTGTTTCAGATTAACATGTGAAACAGTGCACTCCTGGAAGCCTCTGCACCCTTTCAGGTCTGCTCCCATGCCTTGAAATAAATTCACCACTCCATCTACACTCGCTGTATTTCCTCGCGTGGTTACAAAGGAAAGAAAACCAAAAAGGTGGCTTTTTTCTGGCAGTCACCTACTTTAAGTTATAACCCTTTGACTGTTTCACAGATAATGAGGCAAAAATCAAAAATAAAACCATATTAAGGCTTATAACACTCAACAATAGTTTAAAGATACACCTGTGCTTCAAAAATCACCATTCCTATTTTAGACGCCAAAATGCTTTATGCGAGAAGTAGAAACACCCTCAATATTTTTAAAATCTTACATAGAAATGACCACTTTTATTATTTAAAATTTTTTTTATTTTAAGAAACAACAACTTTTATAACTACAATAGTTCATGGTTCCAGACAGACGCTGAGGATTGGCTTACTCAATTTCAATTCCATCTGAAGCTGGAAAACTAAAAATAGGTTTTCCAGACACAAGGGTTCCCCATGTGCTCAAACACGCCTGGAATGCAGACGGCAGAGGATTCCTTCCCGCCCACGCTAGCCATTCTCTGCTGAAGCCGCATGGCAGGTGAAAAACAAATCTGAACTTGGGGAGGAGAGACTTTATTCAAAGGGATTATTGCAGTGGGAAGAGGAGACTCCTACAACAGGGGGCAGAACACTGCGACCCCGAGATCGGCCAGCACCTAAAGGGTGAAGCAGGAAGCGTGTTTCCTTTATAGGGAGGAGTTAGCAAGGCCAGGAAGGATGAGTGTGGGGAATGGGATGGAAAGGGCCTGGTCAGACTCAGGTCAGAGAGGGTTTCACTGAGGCCAGCTGCGCTGGGGGACCCTGAGGAGGGGCTCAGGGTTCAAGGACCTGGGGACGGAGAGAAGCTAACACTTTGCTCTCACTGATCAGTGGTGGGAGCAGCCCAGCTCATGGTTTAGCAGACAAAGGGGGGATCTGGGATGGTCTGCAAGGGCTTGTTCCAGGCTCACGGGGGTGGGGGCATTGGAGTCTCATCCAGGTCTCATCGGAAGGGCATTCTTTGCGGTAAGTGAAGGGGCAGGGGGACCTCTCAGCCACCCTGCCTGGCAAGACACAGGGCTCAGGAGTACTCAGGTGGCAGCCGAGGTTTCCACGGCCTGGAGGACAGCTCAACAGTCCTGGCTCCACTCCTTCCACCGAAGTTCCCAGAGGGTTTCCGCACTAACCCGCGGCCCACAGGAGTCCTCACAGCACACGCGAGGCAAAGGGCTCGGTTCTGCACAGACACACAACCACAGCAGCCCTGACGCTGCAGCCCGGGTCAGCACACCAGTAATCGCTGCCTCTCAATGGGCCCCAGTGGAAACCCCACAGAGAGGCTCACAGAGCTCCTTGGTGGGTGGGACGGGTAAGCAAAGATGACCCCCACCCAAACCAGGCATTCCCTCACTTCCTAAGTGGGAGCACTGCCCGCCTTCCTAAGCCCCCAGTGACAGCAGTGGTGATACAACCCACCAGACGGGCTGCGGGAGAGCTCACTGTGCTCACACTAAGGATGGTTTGCTCAGGGGCAACTGGCCAAGAACTTGCCCCACACCCCACAAAACAAAACAAACAAACCTGCCCCAGGAATGC